>NC_087273.1:31265858-31565858 GCF_015220805.1 Pogoniulus pusillus
ACTGTAAATATCTGCTTGTATATTGTACTAGCTGTAAATATAAAGCTTCATTCATATTTCCAGAGCTGTCTGAGTCTAGTCTGGGTGATTTCCAAAGTGTGGAGGGGTGGGGAGCACCCAAACCACTGCAATGAAATTGGAATAGATTGATGAATACTTGTAGTTAGGACTAAAAACCTTCAGATTTTACATCTGTTTAAAAAATAATTGAAGTTTGTTCATTTCAAAATAAGCAGGACTTGGATGAGTTACAAACTGCAGCATGACAAAAAAAATGCTTTAGAGATGCCTGGAGCACAGCCCTATGAGGAGAGGCTGAGGGGGTTGGGGTTGTTTAGCCTGGAGTGGAGGAGGCTCAGGGCTGACCTCATACAAATACCTGAAGGGAGGCCGTAGCCAGGTGGGTGTTGGTCTCTTCTCCCAGGCACCCAGCAGCAGAACAAGGGGACACAGTCTCAAGTTATTCTGGGGAGGTCTAGGCTGGATGTTAGGAGGAAGTTGTTGCCAGAGAGAGTGATTGGCAGTGGAATGGGCTGCCCAGGGAGGTGTTGGAGTTGTCATCCTTGGAGGTGTTCAAGAAAAGCCTGGATGAGGCACTTAGTGCCATGGTCTAGTTGACTGCCTAGGGCTGGGTGCTAGGTTGGACTGGAGGATCTTGGAGGTCTCTTCCAACCTGGTTGATTCTATGATTCTATATACTGCGCTTCAGAGTGTGTTCACCCAGGAGATGAAAAAAAATGTGCTTTATAACCTTTTCAGTAGAAAGCATGTTAGCCAACTTTTAGTATATATTTTTTTCCTATTGTTTTTCCTTCTTGACTATTCTTAAAATGGAGCAAGAAAGGCATGGGCTGCATTTTCAAGTTGACAGTGATAAAACATTTATCTCTTACCTTTCATGACACTATATAATAGACATGCAAAAGATGGATTTGATGTTTTATAAAGTTTAATTCATTCTGAAAAATGAAACTATATAAATTTATGCCTGCATCTTTTTCATATAAAGCAACTCAGAAACATCTTTTGTGTTCTCTGGATTTTTCTTAGGAGGGTTATAAACTTTGCTATATGAGTCTTAATTGAACCTCTATTACTTTCTCTGTAAATAACTAAATTTCTATTAATAATATTTCTATTCTATTATATAAATCATATAATATTATCTATATGTATATTATATTATATCATACAATATTATATCACATCAGGAGAAGTGTGGCCAGCAGGTGAAGGAGGTCATTCTTCCCCTCTACTCCGCTTTGGCAAGACTCCACCTGAAGTACTGCATCCAGTTCTGGATGTGGATGTGTTGGAACCTGTCCATAGGAAGGCCACAAGGATGACCAGAGGGCTGGAGCAACTATCCTATGAGGACAGACTGAAAGAGTTGGGGCTGTTCAGTGTGGAGAAGAGGAGGCTCCAAAGTGACCTTCTTGTGACCTTCCAATATCTGAAGGGAGCCTACAAAAAGGCTGGGAAGGGTCTTTTTAGGCTATCAGGTAGTAACAGGACTATGGGGAATGGAGCAACGCTGGAGGTGGGGAGATTCAGCCTGGACGTGAGGCGGAAGTTGTTCATCATGAGAGTGGTGAGAGCCTGGAGTGGGTTGCCCAGGGAGATGGTTGAGCCCCCATCCCTGGAGGCGTTTAAGGACAGGCTGGATGAGGTTCCAGCCAGCCTGATCTAGCATAGGGTGTCCCTTCCCATGGCAGGTAGGTTGGAACTAGATGATCCTTGTGGTCTCTTCCGACCCTGACTGATTCTGTAATTATACTCTATAATATTATATAATATCATATTACATTATATCACATTATCATAATATAGTAATATATATATTATATTGTGGCCAAATTTTTTGCTATTTAAAGCCAAAAAGATAAGGCATATTGGTAAATGTATAGTTAAACCATTTTCATCAGATATTAATTATGCTAAATATTTTATTATTTTTATTTCTTTTTTTAAAGGGAAATGTAAAAAAAAAAGGTATTTGAAGGCATGACAGAGTTTCTATGTAGTTTTGACTGAAGAATAAATTATTTTGAATTGGAAATAAGTCTTCATAAGGGTTGTGAGGGTATGGTTTCTTGTCTCCATTCTCTTTCAGGGACAGACTTCCCAGATCCTCAGTATTTCTCACTGAGGCATCGAAGCCAAGGACACACAACTGTGTGATGCTTTCCAGTGCACTGCCTTTGTATTGTCCTAGAGGAAAGGTCGTAATGACTTTCCGGGGGTGAAAGCTGTCTGCAAAGTGGACCAAGAGAAGGGAATGAGAGCAGACAATGTCTGAATTATATATTTGTGTACACACATGTATTTTGACAGCATAGGAGTAATTCCACATCAGTGTGTTTTGAATTTTGGTAGGGATTTTCTTTAGTATTAGAGTTGCCACTAAAGGACAGCTGATTTACCTGGAAATTCTGGAGACACATTTTTTAAATGAACTCTATCCAGGACATAAGGCCAAAGATTTTTTGTTATCTTCAAAAAAGGTCTCTAAATAATGTTCTACTTTGTAGAATATTTCAGCTGTCCTGATCAGGCTGTACAGTTTACAGCTCAGTTTCTTAATGTCCTGAGGTTCCAACTGAACTGACTCAACATAACATGCCTATTTAGTCTGACAGCTGGGTTTAATGTATGTAACTAAACCCACAGGATTCTGGAAAAGTCTTCAACATAGAGGACATCTCCACACAGGTTTTTTTTTTTTTTCTTTCTCTCTCTATTTATTGTATCTCCTGCAGAGAGTAATTTGTCCAGAGGCTGAAACATCATAGGAAAAGGTCTTTTTGTCCTAAAGAACATTACAATTCTTAGGTAACTGATTTGTGATTGACAAAAACAACAATCATCTGTCCCAGATGCTTGATTATTTTTATTGTCGTTTGTAACCAATGTCTAATCTTAGAATCATAGAATCATAGAATCAGCCAGGTTGGAAGAGACCTCCAAGATCATCCAGTCCAACCTATTACCCAGCCCCATCCAGTCAACTAGACCATGGCACTAAGTGCCTCATCCAGGCTTTTCTTGAACACCTCCAGTGATGGTGACTCCATCACCTCCCTGGGCAGCCCATTCCAATGCCAATCACTCTCTCTGCCAACAACTTCCTCCTAACATCCAGCCTATACTTGCCCTGGCACAACTTGAGACTGTGTCCCCTTGTTCTGCTGCTGGGTGCCTGGCAGAAGAGACCAACCCCCACCTGGCTACAACCTCTCTTCAGGTAATTGTAGACAGCAATGAGGTCACCCCTGAGCCTCCTCTTCTCCAGGCTAAACAACCCCAGCTCTCTCAGCCTCTCCTCATAGGGTTTGTGTTCCAGGCTCCTCACCAGCTTTTTTGCCCTTCTCTGGACATGTTCCAGCAGCTCAACATCTCTCTTGAATTAAGGGGCCCAGAAATGGACACAGTACTTGAAACAGCTGTATCCAGATTTAATTACTGTTTTCCATTCCTGTGGTGTGTTGAAGGCATGGCTAGGGTCACAATAATTTGGGTGAGATCTGGTCGTTTCTGTCTTGGTCTTCTGTGTAGGGAAAGAAAGGAGAAAAAAAAAACCAAAACCAAATCTGTGGGATTTGCAGAGAAAATCAGGTTCAAAGACATCTGGTTAGAATCAACACTTCGACAGAGCTATGGCACAACCTACAGCTGACTGAGTCGTCTGCAGATAGATGCTTGTGTGATACACATTTATATATATATATATATATATATATATATATATATATATATATATATATAATGTGAGCTCTCTTTATGACATGTGGAGAATTATGAATCAGATCTGATTAATAACCTCGAATAAGCTGCCAGTTGAGACAAATCCAAAAACCAGAGCCTCAAGATTTTAATCGCAACCAGTTTGTGTAACACTCTGCAATGCAGATGAAGGAACTGATCACAAAGAAATGACTGCGTAGTCAGGAAGGATTTTTATCCCTATTTGTCCTGCAGCTTGTTTAAGAACTGAGTTTTAGTCAGTCATTAGATTGATCAATCTATTATGCTGCTTTCTGTCCCAGTTGCCTGATATTTTCAGTTCTGTCTACTTCACTTATAGTTTGTTTTTCTTTAATCACAATTTTGATTTAACTGTATGTTTGTGGGAAAGTCTGTAATAGTTACAACACCCATATAATAGTACAAAATTCCATTTTTATGTGTGTGTGTATTCATGAAGATGTTTCTAACTTCCTTAACAAATAGATTTAGAAAATACTTGGGAGAAAAAAAATCAGAAACCTCTGTGTGCCTTTCTGGAGAGTTCTTTTCTATGCAGAGAGATGTTATGCTGTGTATCATAGAATCATAGAATGAACCAGGTTGGAAGAGACCTCAAAGATCATCCAGTCCAACTTATCTCCCAGCCCTACCCAGTCAACTAGACCATGGCACTAAGTGCCTCATCTAGGCTTTTCTTGAACACCTCCAGTGATGGTGACTGATTCTTTCCTTTCTTTTTTTGGCCCAAGATTGTTTTCATATACAAGTGTCATGGTTGGATTTTTTATTCTTTCCTAAGCAGCTGAATTCATGATCCTGTTCTTGGGTGCATCCATTTAAAATACTCAAATGCCATCAGCTTGTGCTTGATTTGTCAGCACAGCCAAACTCTGGAAAATTTCAGTTCAAATTATGGGTCCTTGAGACAAAAATCAGATGGCAGATCTCAACCTACATTCATGATTGTCTCTGGAATTTTGGCTTAGTTTGCATAGTACCAGATAATGCTTCCCAGATTTCAGATGGAAATATTACAGACAAAATCTTCTTAGTATCCCTAATCTGTTCCTCATGATCTTGGATGGCTACCTTGTGCAAAAGTTCTTCAAGAATCACAGACAAAGCTCTCCTTGGAGTTTTACCATGGCACTGGTGCTTCTGCAGCTTAAGATGGATGCTTTTATCAGCAAATACTCAGATTATGCCACTTTCTGTTTCCTTTTTCATCAGCCAGATGTGAAGGGATCAGTGTTTCACTAGAAAAACTGCTCCCTAGAAACCAGGTTTGGAAGTTAAGTTAATTTCATTCTTTTTTTTATAAACACCCCCAAACTCTCAGTCCTTCTCATCCTTTATGTTCTAATGTAAGATGAATGTGAATTCATGCATTTTGAGTTCTGAACACAAATGTAGAACCAGATTTTGTGTGGATTCTGTGTGCTTTTAAAATGACATTCAAATGAACAAACAAACAAATGAAAATCCCCATAACAAAACAAAACAGAATCACAGAATCACAGAACTAACCAGATTGGAAAAGACCTTCAAGATCATCAAGTCCAACCTACCACCCAACACTGTTTAATTAACTAAAGCGTGGCACTAAATGCCCCATCCAGTCTCCTTTTAAACCCCTCCAGGGGCAGTGACTTCACCACCTCCCCAGACATCCCATTTCAATGGCCAACTACTTTTTCTGTGAAGAACTTCTTCCTAACATCCAGCCTAAACCTGCCCTGTTGAAGCTTGAGGCTGTGTCCTCTTCTTCTGTCACAGATTGCCTGGGAGAAGAGACTGATTCCTGCCTGGCTACAACGTACCTTCTGGTAGTTGTAGACAGCAATGAGGTCTCCCCCCCAACCTTCTCTTCTCCAGGTCCCTCAGCCTCTCCTCATAGCAGCTCTCATGAACCCTGGAAGACAAATATAATGGAGAACTATGGTGATTTAGGAAAGCATAGATGTCCTTCAGCTGAAGAGAGCATCTCCTGTTCTGTAGATTGTACTTTCATGAGCATCATGAGATGTAAAGCTGGGATGTCTTTTGCTTTTGTGTCATTTTTAGATACAGTTTATGGTATCACTTCCTGCCATTCTTCTGTGTGCTCATTGCAGAATTGGATGTAAATGTACAGACTGAATGAACAGTGCAACGTTTCTGTGTCTAAATGTTTGCAAATGCACATTCTTAAGCGATTGAGCAGTGTCACACCTTGAATTAAGGAATTTTCTCTGTACAAAGAAAATCCTAAAAATCTTTCTATGAATATTCTCCTCTGAGAGAAAATCTAATATGATGAAAACCTTATCCTGTGTAAACCTGGCCCGTGTGGGTGCTTCATATTACCCTTCCTACATGAAATTGCCCAAGGAATGAAACCAGGAAAATACAGCAATGTGGTGTAGGTCTGAATCCAGCTGTAATTTACATCAGCACTTAGAGAAGGCAGAGCAAGACTGTTAAGAATGGAGCTCTTTCCTATGTTTCTCTTAGAGATTTCTGCTGCAGAAACATTTTTTAACTGAGAATTTTATTCCCACTGATGCTTATTTTCAATTATTTTTAAAACAATACATTAAAAAGCTTTGTAGTTGAGAAAATACTAACTTGACTGGGTTTTTGCATTTGATTACTGACCACTGCTGAGAAGCCAAGTTTCCTCCATTTGCTGTAAGTAGATGAAAGCATGACACCCGGGACTTTGGCTCTTTGTCCCAACAAATAACTCATATTCATTCTGAGATAAAATGTTCCCTTTAGTCCTCATCTAATTACTAAATAGATTCAGCAACCTAAAATCTTCAATCAAATCCTAACCTTAAGCCTTCATATAATTTTTTCTTCAGTTAATATCCTGCCCAAACAAGAGCTATTTATTAGAGAGAACTCTCTCGTTTAATTGGTTATATTAACGTTAATAAAAGATGGGTATAGACCCTGTCCTGTGCTAATTGAACATCTAGCATTTTCCTAGTGCTTCTCATGCTTGCCTGTTAATATTTGTAAACAGCATATCAGTACCTGGGTTACCAGGGCATCTGCAGCTGTATCAGCTGTATGTACTATCTTGGCATGGCAGGATGTGATGAGTTAGAGTGGATCCCTCCCCCAGTAACTTATTATGAACCTGCCCTAGAGAAGGTAAAATCACTTCAACTCAGAATTTGGAAAATCAGAAAAATGAAATTGTATTTTTACAATTTAAGCTAAATATAACAGCATAGAAAGAAGAAACGTTACAGAAGGTAGAGGCTCAGGGGTGACCTTATTGCTGTCTACAACTACCTGAAGGGAGGTTGTAGCCAGGAGGAGGTTGCTCTCAGGTGGCCAGCGCCAGAACGAGAGGACACAGCCTCAGGCTAAGCCACGGGAGATTTAGGCTCAAGGTGAGGAGAAAGTTCTTCACTGAGAGAGTCATTGGACACTGGAATGGGCTGCCCGGGGAGGTGGTGGAGTCACCGTCCCTGGAGCTGTTCAAGGCAGGATTGGACGTGGCACTTGGTGCCATGGTGTAGCCTTGAGCTCTGGTAAAGGGTTGGACTTGATGATCTGTGAGGTCTCTTCCAACCTTGATGATACTGTGATACTGTGGTACTGTGAAGATGGGGATAGGGACAAGCAGTGGCGAAGCAGCAAAGCAGCAGCCAAAACAGCAATGGGGGAAGATAGCAGTGGGCACAGCAGAAGCAGCAGAAGCAGCAAAAGGGGCAGGCTATGCTTCCAGACGTAAAGTTTTTGATGCTTCAGTGAAATTATATTAACTTATCCACTGTTGCCAGTTTGTGGCCTGTCCCTGAAATGTTCACCTCTTCACTCAGAGACTCCAATACTTTTCCACTTTTCTAAGTTTCTCTGTTCCTGCTTTTTTTATGTCTGAGCTAGAAAAGTAGCTCAAATGGCCACACAGGAATAAGTTAGAAACCTTCACCATTTCTTTACATTTAATTAGAGATTCTATGGGAGGCTCTGTTGGTTTAATATTTGAATTTTTTTGAGGCCATTATATGATAAGCAACTTAACAGTGTTCATCAACTTACCAATATCTCTCATGATTTATGGGCAGGATGGCTTACCTCAATTTTGGAAATTTGCTTGCCTCTTCCTAGTATATAAGCTGTGTGGATGGTTAATACAGGAGATATGATAAAATTTGGTACAGGAATTTTGGATAATGGCTGAAGGAGTTGGGGTTGTTTAGCCTGGTGTGGAGGAGGCTCAGGGCTGACCTCATACAAATACCTGAAGAGAGGCCATAGCCAGGTGGGGGTTGGTCTCTTCTGCCAGGCACCCAGCAACAGAACAAGGGGACACAGTCTCAAGTTGTGGCAGGGGAGGTCTAGGCTGGATGTTAGGAGGAAGTTGTTGGCAGAGAGAGTGATTGGCATTGGAATGGGCTGCCCAGGGAGGTGGTGGAGGCACCGTCCCTGGGGGTCTTCAAGCAAAGCCTGGGTGAGGCACTTAGTGCCATGGTCTAGTTGATTGGCTAGGGCTGGGTGCTAGGTTGGCCTGGATGATCTTGAGGTCTCTTCCAACCTGGTTGATTCTATGATTCTGCGATTTACTACTGTACATGTAATCTCTGAAACAAACAATACATCACCATCTCTATTCACAATAACAATGATGCATCATAAAGCTCTTGTCCTACTTTCTTTTCTATATTCCTGGAAAACATTCTCTGTATGGGACCACCAGACAAGTATGAGGTTTTTGTTTGTTTGTTTCTTCCCCTCTCTCTATTTCTTGTACAGGACCAGGAATCTCGTGCTCAAAAAAGGATCATAAAAACAGGAAGGAGTCCAACAGGAACAATCCATGAAGAAATTAAATCTCTTGGGAGAAAGAAGCTTTCAGTTCTGAAGTCAAGATTCTAACAGAAGATTTAAAGTTTGAAATAATTATTTTTTTTTAATATTAAAGCTAAACTGAGAAATGATTGAAAGCTAGGGCTCTTAAAGCTTCTTAGACTTCTTTCTGCCATCTGTCTTCAGCTCAAAAAGTTTGTGAAGCATGAATACTTAAGATACCTGAACTAGGCTGGAGTACAGTGTGGAGACAGCTCTAGTGATCCTGGTGGGAAAATGTCTTACAGCCACTGAGGAAGGGAAGACACATAGGTTACTGTTGCTTGATCCATCAGCAGCCTTCGACACCACCAGTCTCACAGGTGCAGCTGCTTCACTTACTGGACATGGCAGGGCTGGATGTGCAGCTCTCAGCTAGATCTGTGTGTTACTCTTGGACAGATAACAGAGCACCCTCCCTCATGGGATATGTAGTTTTCAATCCTCTTCAATCTTTTTCAACATCTTTATTAGATCTATCATTGAGAGCATGCATACAGATCTGCCTGCCTGCTTTTCCAGAGACAGTCAGAACTATTGCCCAGATGTCCCAGTGCTTGTGAGAAATAAATACATGGTTGAAAAGAAGAAGGATTCAGGTTTTTGTGGCTAAGACAATATGAGGTCAGCAGAGAAAGGCAATACTTTGCTTCAAAGAACTCACCTTTTGTTGAGGGCTTTTCCCCATTGATCATCAGTGTGATGCACAGACCCAAGCTTCAGCTGGGAGAGCCATCAGTCTTAGGTACACAGATGAGGAAGATCTTTTTGGGCCATGATGTGCATGGACATTTGCCTTGAGTGATGGACTGATTTAAGTGATCTGCCTGTTAGCTGTTCAGTTTATAGCACTTCACAGAATCACAGAATTCTCAGGGTTGGAAAGGACTCCAAGCATCACCTAATTCCAACAGCTTTGCCATGGGCAAGGACATTTTCAACTGGATCAGCTTGCCCAGAGCCATAAAACAACTAAGGATGGAGCTTCCACCACCTCCCTGGGCAACCTCTTCCAGTGCCTCACCACCCTCATGATGAAGAGCTTCTTGCTAACATCTAATCTAAATCTACCCTCTTCCAGCATGGATCCATTCCTCCTATCTAGTCCTATCACTAGACGACACCCTTATAAGTGCCTCACCTTTCTTATAAGCCCCCTTCAGATACTGCAAGGCTACAATAAGGTCTCCTCAGAGCCTTCTCCAAACTGTTCATTTTGTTTTGGGCCAACTATGAACAGCACATGGAAAGTGAATCAATATGCTGTGAACTGTCATGTAGAAAAAGGTGACCAAAGTAAAAACATCACACAAGTGCTACACACACATTTATTACTTCACATTTGATACTTCATTCTCCCAACCTGGCCTGGCATTTGCAGCATGGGAAAGATAGAGACAGGTCTGTGCCCACCATGGTGAGGATGCTGCAGATGGTAAACATTAAAAGTGTGTATCCTGTATGGACTTAAGGTCTTCTCCATAGAAACCTTTGCCACCAAGGTACAAGTAAATCTCCAGTCTCATCCTTGTCTCACTGACTTTAAGACTAAAGTAAGATTTTTTTAGAGTAGTTTTGCCACTGCAGAAGTAGCAGGAAATTTTCATTTTACAATTGTCACAAGCAAGAATCCGTATGAACAAATCAAACACCTCTTGAAAAAAAAGAAAAGGAGTGCTTTTCTTCAGGCCAAAATATTAATTTGAAACTTGATTCTCTGATGGTAATAATAAGCTATAAAACCCAAGATGGGAATCATTAAAAAAAAAAACCACCACAATTAATAATGGTGCAGACCTCAAGAAAAATAAATAATAAAAAAGAGACATACAACAACTGTAATTTTGAATAATAGTTTTAAAATGACAAAAATCAATGAATACTAATATGTGTAGTAAAAAAAACCCCAAACCTCAACTGAATTAGCTGACAAAAAAGTGAACAAACGGCAACACGCCGTGGCTGCAGAAATGCTTTCATATAAAGTAAACCAGAGAGAATACAAATGAGAAACTGCTGGCACATGTTCTGTGTAAAGAATAGGATGAAGTATCCCAAACTGTGTCAATTATTAAAACTAAAGGCTCAAACTTTGACATGTGATCCAGAAATCATAAATAACGTTTTCAAAGAGCTGTGACAGACACTCTCATCTTCCAAGTTGCTTTAAATGGGAGACAAAGTTTGTAAACAAAAGCACTTTATTGAAACTTTCATCAGATCAAAGTGTAACCTTAGACTTAATAAGAAATAATAAATGCTGTTAAAGCCTAAGAGTGGAGAAAGTAATGTGCTCAGATGAGCTGCCAGTAAACATTCAGTAAGAAATCATACGTACACACACAAGCCAACAGTTATTGGAAGGGTTTAACTGAACCTTTGAATAAAATTCTGTTATTACACAACTCAACAATTCCAAAGAACTGGTTTCCTATCTACCTGCAGCACTGGGTACTGGTCTTAAACACTGGATTACATTTATTTACCATTGCTAAAATGCACTCCTGTGTGCAAAGTGCACATATATTCACTCAAATATCTAGCAAGCCTTAAGCCAAGGTTTAAAGGGGGGCAGAGGTTCACTGAGACACTTCTTCAGCTCATCACAAATGATTTCCATGTAGATCACTCTGGATTATTTCCTTTGTGCTTCACTGACGATGATTTGGAGTCTTGGGTTCACCACCAGATTTTGATAATATAGGTTTGTCCATTTGACCAACTGGGAAACTCTTCAGCCTCATTAAAATGGAAATACTTGTTGATTAAAAAAAAAAAAAATATTCCAACCCCAAACCTCCCAAACCCTCACACTCTTCACTTTAGAAAAACCTTCATAAAAATTGGATTAAAATACTGTGTAATATCCTGACCAGGTCTGTACATACTAGCAATTTAAACTCGCCCTTTTTAAAATGACTCTAGGGAGCTACACGAGGCTGTCCATTATCCTCTTTGCTTTTTGCAATTGTAATTGAACATTCAGCCTTATTTTCCAGGTTTGCTTGGAGGAATTAAAACTGGAACCTGTCTACATTTGAATTCATTGTATGCAGATGACATATTGATTTGCTCTTGTAATCCTGCTCGTAATCTGCCTATAATCCTACAAACAATGGATTGTTTCTATGTTACCACAGGCTTCTTTGCAGCTGCAGTGATAAATGAACACACAGCTGCAGAGCCTACCTGACCAAAGCATGAGCATACAAGACAAGATTCTGCCAGGTACCTAGAGATAACTGTATGTGAAGCTAGCATCCACATATAACTAAAAAAACTCTCCTGAGTAGAGCACAAGTTGTTTTATCCTTATTTTACTTCAAACTATTTTTTGGAACCATAAAACCATTAAATATCATAAAACTTTATTTTTCATAGAATCATAGAATAAACCAGGCTGGAAGAGACCTCCAAGATCATCCAGCTCAACCTAGCACCCAGCCCTAGTCAGTCAACTAGACCATGGCTCTAAATGCCCCACCCAGGCTTTTCTTGAACACCTCCAGGGACGGTGACTCCACCACCTCCCTGGGCAGCCCTTTCCAATGCCAATCACTCTCTCTGCCAAGAACTTCCTCCTAACATCCAGCCTACACTTCCCCCAGCACAACTTGAGACTGTGTCCCTTTCTCTTTTAATGCTTTATCTTTTTTTTCCTTTACTATTGCTTTAATCTTTTCCCTGACTTTTTGCAAATGAAATATTTGAGGTCTGTTTCTCCATTGGTATAAAAGAGGTAGGTCTAAAAGAGGTAGGTCAACTTCAAAATACTTAGAGTTCTTTCTTATTACACTTTTTGCTGCATTGTACTTTGAATGGCTGTAGCTGCAGAACTGAAATACTATTGTGGTTGTAGATGTTAGACATAGTAAGAAATTCAAATGACAAAATGTGTGTGCTGAGTTTAGTGGTAGCTACCTGATACAACCCCCCCTAGTTCTGGAGATGCCTGGAAAAATGTAATATACATTTCTTTATTTACTGGGCTGCCCAGGGAGGTGGTGGAGGCACCGTCCCTGGAGGTCTTCAAGCAAAGACGGGATGAGGCACTTAGTGCCGTGGTCTAGTTGACTGGATAGGGCTGGGTGATATGTTGGACTGGATGATATTGGAGGTCTCTTCCAACCTGCTTGATTCTATGATTCTATGATATGATTCCTGAGCAGTTCTCAGAGTAAATTCTCAGATCTCTGTCCAATTATTTTAAATGCTTGAAAGATCAGAAGAGATACCCAAAATTTGGTGATGCTTTTAAAAGTCCAAATATCACGTGTCAATCTGTTCAGCAATTAGACCAGTCTGACCCATTGTTTTGCTGTCAAACTACGAATTTTTCAGCTGAACATCATACATGCAGATTACACAATCTTACATTAGAAAAGAGTTGTTGCCCAGATGTACGGTCAAAGTATTCCTTTTCCATTCATTCACTCTCAAATTAGATTATTTTAGCAAAAACTGAGTTAATAATGGAGCTTTAATTTTTAGAATAGGTTTTCTCTGTTTGGAATAAGATTCAATAGTGACTCATTCCAAATATATATTGATTTTCTTTAATATGTTACACAGGTTATAATTAACTCCTCAAAGAATAGCTTCACTTCAGACAAATTTGTCATTTAGCTGTCATAAAACATACATACCATAAAACAGAATATTCTAAATTAGCTATTTGAAAAGGAGAGTGACAAAAGGGAAATCTGACAGGAATGGCTTCTGCTCCAAGTTCTTAATACAATATCAGCTGGACTACCTGCTTGCTTTTTTCCCTAATTGTGCTCACACATGAAAATAGTACTGCTTTCTTCTGAATATATCACAGAGAAAAGGCACACGAGCAATTTTTTTTTCTATCAGAGAAACAAAAATCAGCATCACATTAAAAAAAAAAAAGCTGGAAAACCTCTAATGCTCATATTCAGCTTTCAGAATTCCCGTGTCATTGTTGTGGAGGGGGATTTCTGTACCTACGCCTATTTGGCGGAGGTGAGAAATTAATTTGAGGTGATATAAATGTTATATAAAAATAGAATGTATTAAAATTAATATTTATAAACTCTTACCACCCCCAACCACTATATATTAAAACTTAGTTCTGTGCAAGATTATGAAAACAATTTAGGATAGAATATATACAGGGATTTCCCTCAAGCCGGGAAGATTCCAGCATCCCTAATATTATGTTACTGCATCCCTTCCATGAACAGATGTATTCTTACTTTGGTCTACAGGCAAGAAGAAAATGATCCCTTACTAATGTAAACGGTTTATGTACTGAGTTCTTTTTTGAGTAGAATTCGGTACAAACTCCAGATTAAAAGTGCAGTTGAACTGGTTATGATTAGCTTCTCTGCTTAGTAGGAGAAATCCATAAACATGAATTCTGGTGCATCTCTGTGCTGCTGGGTTTTAGTGGCCTTTGTTATTCTGAACAAGCTGGAATTGCTGATTGTTTCTTTTCTCCATGCAAGAGCTGTGATTTCCAGCATACAGAAAGTCACTGCAGCTGATTCAAGTTGTTGCACATACATACTTTCTTCAGTAAGTTATGGTCCCAAGTGTCTGGATCACACTAGCAGATGTAAATTAACATTTTTTTTTTTTACCACTATGGGGGTTTAGATATCCAAGCACAGTCCCACAGCTCTGCTTAATGCAAAATCACTATTAAACCCAATAACAACTGTATGAGATTTCACCAAGTGTGACATCTAGTCTATGTCCAAGTAGATGATGCAATAGTTAATCAGTCACTCGTGATTTATTACGTGTACAAAACTTATGGAGAGCTCTCAGCAAAATGCTCATGGGTAAGCCATGCTACCTCAGTCTGTTTTGTCCATTAGGTTTGCTCCTGCCTCAATGGGTTAAATTAAGTTGTTGTATAATCATGACCATGCCGTAGTTTGGAATTAAGTTCGAGTGAGCTCTTTTCAACAGTTGAAATAGTTTCACCAGCTCCATTATCAAAATTTTCCTCTGCAAGTGTTTTGTATGTCTCCTGAGTGTCCTATAAACTCCCAGTATTAATAGTGTGTTACTGGTGATACTGGTGTGTGATCGCGTGGTACTGCATGCATTGTTACAGTGCTTTAAGACTGTAAACCATTTTCAGCAGCGTTCTTTGCAAGCCTAAGTCTTGATAGTGTAATACAGCACTGCTAATTATATTGATCTAATTAATCTAATTAAATTGCAGCTAGATGTGTTGTACATGTCATTTGTCTATATTAACATTATGTAAACCTATTCTGCTTGTCTGTGCATTTTATATACAATGCCTCTTTAGCATTTGACCAGGAAAGTGATTGTGTGCCTCCTGCATCTCATACTGGTGAGAAAGAGAAGTGGTGTTCAGGTGTTTTATGGGATGAGGAAAGACTGACTCTTTAAAATCTGGTTTTGTTTGAAGAGACAAAGGATTTTCTCTTTCTGGAGCTCACAAAATGTCTTCTCTGCTTCCTTGTTTGTTTATATCACCTTCAGAGAAACACACATCTTCATTTTTCAGAACTCCTACATATCACTTTCAACATGTACATAATAGACCAAAACGTCCAGAGTCACTTCTGCTGGAACAAGGGAAACATAACTGCACTGCTTCACTGTTTCTATCTTAAGTGGAAGAGAATGAGTATGGGGAAAACTCATTCCTGAGGGAGCAGGTATCTCTGCTAGCAGGTAGCACTGTTAGTTCTGCCTTCCACCAGCTGCTCCAGAGGAAATGCCATAGTGGAGAGGCCAGCACTGAATGAAACAGCAAATCTTTGACTTTGTTGGCCATGGCACCTTCTTATGTATCAAAGGCTCTTTTCATAGTTATACTTATCCATTGTGGTTCTAGCAATGAAGGGTAATGTAAGCAGATGGTATCTCTACCCTCCTCCTACCACAGGACACACACTTGAATGTCATCCAAACTCACCCTTCTCCTGGGCTTTCTTTTATCATCAATTAAATCAAAGCAAATATTTCTTCGGCGTGAGCTGGCTTTCCAAACTTTGCATAGTTGTTGCTTCTTGTCTTTAATTCAGAGACACTCCATCATTTTCTGTGATCTCCCTCTGGCATTAGGAAGACTCACTTGGTTCAGTTGCTATTCTGAGTTCGCTGTGTCACTCTGCAGAGTCATGGCAGACTGCACTGCGTTAAAGGAAGAAGGGGAATATTTTCTTCCAAGTCAGCCTCCTGCAGCAATTAGTGCTGTTGCTGCATACTTAGCCAAACCAGCTGAATGCTAAAAATATGCAATAGTGGGCAGGATATGAGCCTGAGTGATGGTTGAATACTGTCTGAAACTCTCTTGATATTAGATTTATTTTTTGGAGGGGGGTTAAAGATTGAAATGAGTAAGATGATGAATGTTGTATTTGTATTTAGTTATTATGTAGGATTAATTTATTGTATTGTATTCTGCAGTAAATATTTTAGATCAAGTTTTGCTGTGTGAGGTGTCCTTGCCCATGACAGGGAGGTTGGAACGAGATGATCCTTGAAGTTCCTTCCAGCCCTGACAATTCTATGACTCTATGATTTTAGAAAAGTCCTGTGTTGATCAGTGAATCAAGAATGGGAAAAATGATTTCTTCATTCCTGGTAGTTTTCTATGCTGTTGCTCATATGGATAAGTGAGTGATCCTTCTTTCTGCAGCTGACCATTGTCTTGTTGTTGATGAAATTTCCCTCACATTTCCAATGTCAGGAAAATGGAGTGATGGAGAGAAGGGGAATAATAAAGTTTCATTTCTCTTTGTGTGGTGTTGGAAGAGCTGTTTTTTTCCAGCTTACACTTCCTAATGGCATTAAAGTAAAGCATTTTAAACCCATTTTCAGTTCTGATTAATGTAGGTAGCTAGCTATGGTTATAATTATTTTCCAGGTGAAACACTTTTCAATTTCCAAATAAATGAAGTCAGAAAATCCACCTGGGCTTTGAATAGTTATCTAGCAAGATTCTAGAAAGATGCTTGGATGAGAAACAGGTAGCATAAGTCTTCCTTTCATGTTATTTGCCTTTCTTTAGATGGCATTGGACAGAACTCCACAAGTCAGAAAATTTAAGATTGGAAGTCTTTCATAGGTGGCTTTCCTCCCTTTTTCTCTAAAGTCTTTTAGACTGTGTAGAAGCCATATGCACAGCAAAGAAGGCAGCCATAACCCTACACTTTATCTGTATGTGGTGCTCAATGCATTGAATACTTGATGGGGGGACTGGAGTTTGCTGTTTAAGGCTTTCATTCAGGCTGACACATGGCAGAGGTATCAGAAACAGTATAAAAGAGGAAGACATGAAAAATGAACAGCTCTGTAGATGACCTGTTGAAGTGTATAGAAATAATTTTACAGGTGTCAGTAGACTGAGAGTCAGGCCCTCTTAGAGAGAGAGATAGCATTAATACTTCTGAGAAAGTGAAATCCTGGGGGTCTGCAGAAGAGAAAAACAACAACAAGCCTGAAGGGACTTTGGAGCGAAGCCAGGAGAAGCTGCTGTCATTTCTATCCTGCTGTCCTTTCTTGAACTTGGCACAATCAGCTGATCTGCATGAATGTGATGTTTTTATGGCACTGGTTATGATTGCCAGCAATGGCAATGCAACTGAACAAGACAGCACATTGTATAAAAAACAGGTTGAAGGGAGGATGGGATTCAGTTATAAAACCTCAAAAGTCATTTAATCAGATTTATGTTTTTTTTTTTTTTTGCTAATCAGAATATTTTCTGTGACTCTTGGAAACTGCAGACTCTGATCACAAACCAGAGAGTATGAGAGGGTCTCATTCATAAGTGCTTTATCTTCTCAGGAACAAGTCGATAAGCCTTTATTGTTTAATTTTTCTTTCTTGGGAACTGGGCAGCTGACATTTTTTTCAAAGTCCCTTAATTTGTAGGGGACTTTGTGGGAGTCACAAAACCCCATTAACTGTATTTTTCATCTGGCTTTAGGAGGAATATATTTTTAAATGGTAAAAGAAAAAGACTTTGAACAGCTTCTGATAACTCACAGTTTAAGCATGGCTATAAAAAGAAAATGAAAGGGCAATTAAAAATGGAATATTTCTTTCTCTAGTCACATTTTCCCCCCCCCCTGCCTTCAACTGTCATTTGACACCATTTCGTCTAGGCAGGCAGAAGGATGAGGCTCGAGAAGACCATTTAGCACTGCAAAGATGGCCACTATAAAGGACCATAATTTGGCATTGGGTTAGGGAACTATTTTTTTTCCCCCTCTGTATCATCCCCTCAGAAAGTCCTGAACAGTTTTGTTGCTTTGTTTTTTCTCAAAATTGGGAAAGAAATGGAAAGAAATTCATTAATGTCTCAGCAGCACTATTTGTCGTCAGTGAGGGTAATAACAGGCCATCTTTCTTTGGATTCAGTACTTAGCTATCAGTACTCAGAAATTCCCTCATGATGTGTGAGAAACCTGCACAGATATATATCCCAGATGGTCAACAAAAGCGAGCCTGGAACCCTTGCAGTGTTTGTATTTGTGCGTGCAAACTGACATTTGTGCTTCTGCACATAGATGTCAGGAGTTTCTCCACTCCTTATTCTGCAGTGGGCAAGATTTCTTAAGTGGGTTTTATTGCTGACTCCTGAGCTGCCCTAGACAGTCACATCTGCCAGAAGAGGAGTTTTTGTGCTGACTCTACCCATTCTTACAGAAATTACAGCTGTGCTAGGCGGGGAAGCAGTTGAGGGGGCATCCTGGAGCCACCTAAAGCAGGACTTGCACCTGCTCTACCTACCTAGGCAGAATGGCAGCAGGAGCTGGTTCCAACACCAAAGCAGCATAGCCAGAGAGTGTCAGGTTTTCTTCAGTGGCTTTTCCAGCAGTACTGTGAGATCTGTGTGGGCATTTTTGGTGAAACAAATATTTGCATGCTGCTAAGCAAATGCAAAATTGTATATTTATTTGAAAGGGTGCTGAAAGCCATTGACAATCTTTTTGTGTGTGTGTTTGTGTACATGTAAAGTTGTACTTATTTATCACACGTGTTTAGAAAACAGCTGCCACTGCATCATCCCAGCTCAAGTTTTGTGAAAAGTTCACAAGTCTGTATTTCACATGAGCCATATGCTGAGCTGAAGGCACATTAATTTACAAGCCTTTTAAGCGATTGTGTTACCAACAATTCACGTTGCTGCTCTCAGAATAAGGTCCCAGCCCGTTCCATCTGATCAGCATCTTATTCTTCAAGCAGGTGTCACGGTTTCTGAATTTGGTCCAGATGGCAGCTGATGTGGAATGAGAAACTGAGTGAATAAAATCAAACACTGTGAGAAGAGCCGGTGAGCCTTTGCTCCTCGTGTTACTGCAAGTGACAATAGATTTAATGCAGTCTTTGTTCATGATCTGTGAGTTTATTAGAGCTAAATGGTTAGGATTATCTCATCAAGTTGTAACAGTCAGAGAAAGTGATTGAAAATGTCCCCTTAAATATATTGCATTTGGTTCTAGTTCATCAGTATTTTGCAGTTTATGTCTTTTGATGGTATGCATGTATACATGTATCTGTTCAAGGCCAGAGCTGGTTTAGCATTCAGTCTTCCCAGCATACCTTTGATCTGTTGAAAAGCAACAGTAGGACATGATACCGAGTGCAATGAGAATTTCAATATGTGTGCAAGAAGGAATTGGTCCCATGGGCTGTCTTAGGGAGTGTGTAACTGCTAATTGAACCTGTGAGGTCAACAATTACCTCCAAGCCAGGTCCCAGAGCTGAACATCTTAGCCAGACAGCAGCTGTACAAGTCCAGGGCAGAGAGGGATGTTGCTGAGCCCTCCCTGTGGAGCTCTCCAGCCCTTCTCCTTCCACCTGTGTGTGAAATAGGACCCTGCTGACTGATGCCCAGCACCGTCTGTTAAATAATCCTGGAACCATGACATATGCACCTCCACAGTGCTAGCACTGGGTCTGATCTGTCCATCGGGTGTACAGAGATCCTGGCTATAAATTCTGTATGTGCTGCCTCACCTGAAGCTGAGCAGCATAGAAAGCAACTCCTCAAGACTTTCCTCTTTTGATCTCCATTTCTATCACCTGCGTGCTTGCCTCCAGAAAAATCCCTATCTTTGAGTTACCTCTCAAAGAGGCTCTTATTATGACACTGGTGGGCAGAGCCCTTGTAAAATAACCTGCTGCCATGTCAGATTAGGTTATGTGCCATCAAATTATTTAAATCTTCACAGCTACATTTGCTCTGCAGACATGTGTGCTCTCTCTCTTGAGACTAGCATTTCTGCACTTTTACCAATACTTTACTTTCAGGTCAGTCTTCTATTTTTTTTCCCCCTTTTTTTAATTTCTGATGTTCTAATTATTTTTCTTTACATGATAGATGCAAAATCCATTCTCAGAGATGTTTGAAAGACCACACCAAAAAAAAAATAAAAGAAGAAAAGAGGTGGTGCTTTGTGTATATTACATGGGTTTTCCGTCCAATGACTCTGATGTCAAAATTGCTACAACCTTCCAAGAGAAATGTTAAATCATAATGTGGTAAGAAAGGCACCCTCGACAGGTCTACAAATGACAGCTCTATAATTTCAGCATTATTTGAATACAATGTAGAAGTGCCTTATATGTTTAAGCAGCTTCATTTTACATCTGCTTTTTAGAATAATTGATTCATACTTGTCTGCACAGGCTTTCAATAGTTCTTCTTTTCTTTCCTGGTGTCTTTGTCTGTCCTTTACTCTTTTTTTACTTTTTAATTTAATTATTATTACTATTCCCTTGATTTTTTTTTCCCTATAATATTTATTTTACCAGTGAAAAGATGAGAGGGTCAGGCTGAGTGTGCATCAAATTGAGCTGAAGAGTGTCAGACCGAGGCAGATTTAGCTCTGTGTTCCTTACAGTCATAAGGCAGAAGGACTTCAGTTAGACATGGATTTTTTTCATCTGCTTTCATACATATGTTAACATGCATTGCTTTATTTGTGACTGTCCTGGAAGGCTAATAGGCCTATTAGATGTCCTGGATTGCCCCACCCTTCTGCTGATGGGGCAAGCAAAACCAGAGGCTTGGGCCATTGCATCCTCTCCCAAAGTGGTAAACAGTACCCACAGGTGTTTAGGTACTTGTTGGTGTCTTGCCCAAATAAGGGTGAGCAAGCCCTGGTTTCACCTAATATGGTCAGTTTTGCAAATGCCATTTTGATTGGTGAATCTCTCTTCCAGAAGATCCCAAATGATCTCAAAGCAATGTTCTTCAACATTCAGTTTCCATTTCAAAACTTCCTCTTTTTCTTTGATGTTTTTTTTTTTGTCCATAAGTGTATAGGTTGTGCAGTTCTCTCTTTTAAGACATTCTGCCCGTATTGATGCTTTTTTTCCCCAGTGCTCACAGCAGAGGTTTATACAATGCTTGAAACATTGGTTGTATCTTTGTACCATCTTTCTTCTCTTCATAGTGTTTCATGTGATTTGCCATTGGAATGGGCTGCCCAGGGAGGTGGTGGAGTCGCCATCCCTGGAGGTGTTCAAGAAAACACTGGATGAGACACTTAGTGCCATGGTCAAGATGACTGGATAGGGATGGGTGCTAGGTTGGACTGGATGATCTTGGAGGTCTCTTCCAATCTGGTTGATTCTATGATTCTATGATTACAATTCTATGTCATGGGGTGTATCATGAATGCACTGGGAAGCCTCCTGGGGAGTGGGAGTGTCTGCATGTGAACATTAAACAAAGCATGAAATTGTATATGAAATTCCTGACCAAGAATTTAAAGAAGGATGAGAAGGTTAAGGCAGTTTGCAGCCGAGATATTGCCAAAAGGGCAGCATCAAAGCCTTGAGATCAGCCTCTATGGTAGTTTCTGGGCTTGTGTGAGACAATGGGCTATTTAGATAGTGTTATAGCATGTAAGGCTTATAGATAGATAGATAGAACTGAAGGGAATAGGTAATAACCATAAAAGAGTATTATGAAAATATAAACCATAATTAGAGATAACAGGTTACTCTCTTAATTAAATACATTAAAGTATGGATGCATAGTTTTGATGCATGGCTGCTTTTGTCCAAGAGCATATGTGTGTTCATATACCAATCTAACATTGATATATAGCTGTTGTATTTAATATGCATCAAAGGAAGAGTACTCTAACCCCAATGTTAAATGAGTCTCTTTAGTGCTGTCTAGCTGTACAAATATATGGAAGAAGATCATCCCTGTCCCCAAATTTTCCATCTACAAAGAAAAGTATAGAACACTTACCTGTAGATGTGCTTAGGGGTAGTCAAGATTTTAAGTGGGATAGGCAGGGTTATGCCATATTCCAAAATGCTCTCTGCTCATTCTGCTGGAGAATCTGAACACCAGTAGGATCTCTATGTTCCTTATTAATCCAGAGAACAGAGCCTTGATACTAAAATTCAGCTTCTGTGTTGGGATTTCAGTGTCAGCATCTTAAGGAGTTATGTGAAAAGGGTTATGGTCCTGGTCCTCTTTCTGCTTTCTTCTACAACTGAAGCTCTGTTGATCTCCTCCTTGCTAGTGATGGAATCTCTCATTTCCCAACCTCTAGCGCTCCAAGTTTCAGATGTGTCATTAAATAACACGAGATTATGATTAATACCAGTGAAGGGTAAGTACTGAAACACATCTCTAAATTACTTATTTACCCTAATTAGTGTCTATGCTGTCACCTTTCCCATTGGTGTTGTAGACCTGTCATGGACAATGTGCCCTACTGGCACACTGGTATGGATGCCTGTCTTTTGTGGCCCTGTGTTGATGATCATGCACTAGGGAGAGGGTGTCCCTTCAATTGCCAAAAATACTACAGTTGCTTTCTCTCCTGTGCTGTGTTATTATTTTTGCTTCAGAGAAAAGTCATTTTGATAACACTAGTTTGCCTTTTTTGTATTAAAAGTTAGTCTAACTCAGGAGCAAAACATGCTTTGCCTGGGTCTTGAATCCACCAGAATGTCTGAGGTAAACCTCACTCTGACAGCAGAAGCACTGATCCAGTTGTTCCCCAGATTGTACTTTCTGAATCTGGGCTAAAGGGAGTCTTGCTCCCTGCAGTTGCTGTTGCTTACAAAAGGGGCAGCCACAGCAGTTTCCTTTTGTAGACTTCTTCTCTCCATATCCTCCCTGCCACCATCGACCACTCCTGCCTTAAACATTTGGCTTGATATTTTCTCTGCCTGGTCTCAGGGCTACAGTGATATTAAAAAAGGGAAGTCTAAGTAAAGTGGACTGTTCCTTATTGAGGTAAAGCATACAGGGAGAGAAAAAAAAAATACAGGTTTTCCTTGGAATTTTAGCATAAGCATACAGTAAGTAAAAATGGCAGGGTCCATAAATGTCAGAGAGAACTTTACTGGTAGAAAGAGTTAAAACATGAAGATCCTCAGTTACAATTGTCCTGCCAGTGCCTTAGCCCACGATTAGACACATGGGCAGTCTGATCATATGTGTAGGATGCTACTTCTAGATTCTTTAAAATTTCTTTTTAGGACTTGGTATTTTAATTCCATGCCTTGAAATCTAAAGAAATACATCCATCAAGTTAAATGGGTTCAAAAGAGGGTCTTAACATGAGATTACTTTTTTCATTAAGGGCATTATGTTGTATCATCGAACTCAATGCTTTTTCCCATTGACTTCATTAGATGCCAAATTGACCCCTTTAAAACATGTGCCTTGATAAGACACTTTGTCTTCTGTGAATGCAGTTAAAAAAAAAAAGAAAAGAAAAAAGGGAAAAAAAGAATCATAACATCCTTATCTTTGCTCTTCCCTACTTCTGTGACATGTTGCCTCTGATATTTCTGCATTTTGAATCATAAGGGCTCTATTCTCGCTGGGCTCTTGTCCCATGTTAATCTGATATTCATATCATTTTGCTAGAAAAGAGCCTGTGAATGATCTCTCCCTTCTAATTAATTCAAGACTAACATTCAGCTACTGGCAAACTCGACTCCACCGTTCCCCTGTCTGTACAGCATAACCAGATGTTTTGTAGTTTGGGTCCCTCTGCACATCATTGTAGAGACACTGCAAGCACCTCTCTCCTGCAGATTTCTGCATGAGCCCTCACAACGGAATACAGGAGGAATGTGCAAAAGCAGGTCATAAACTAAGCTAAAGTGAAATTTTAAAAATACAAAAGTATTTCTTAAAAAGCAGGAGAAATATTATCCAGAGTTTTGTAGAGCAGATTGGGCCATCATCTGGGTGCTGTGTGCATAGTGCTGCAGTTGCAAAGCCTTTCAAATAGTGAGATATTCATTTAAAATACTTCTAAACAAAGACATGAAATTATGAGAATGATGTGGAGTAGTACTTGCTTGGCATTTATTACTAACACACCTGTATGCCTTTCATCCTTGAAAGGCCATTCCCAGCTATCCCAGCTTGTAACTGGTTACAAGACAGAGGTCAAAGAGTGATGATCAATGGTGCCAGGTCTAGCTGGAGAGCTGTGACTAGTGGTGTGTCCCAGAGATCAGTGCTGGGTCTGGCGCTGTTGAACATCTTCATCAATGACATTGATGAGGGCACAGAGTCTGCTCAGCAAGTTTGCTGATGATACCAAACTGGGAAGTTTGGCTGGCTAATGCAGCTGAAGGCTGCGCAGCCATCCAGCGAGACCCTGACGGGCTGAAGAGGAACCAAATGAGGTTCAACAAGGACAAGTGCAGAGTCCTGCACCTGGGGAGGAATAATAAACTGCACTAGTACAGGCTGGGACGTGATCTGCTGGAGAACAGTCCTGTGGAGAGGGACCTGGGAGTGCTGGTGGCTAACAAGTTAACCATGGCACAGCAATGTGCCTTTGTGGCCAACAGGGCCAATGGGATCCTGGGATGTATTAAGAAGAGTGTGTCCAGCAGATCAAGGGAGGTTCTCCTCCCCCTCTATTCTGTCCTGGTGAGACCTCATCTTGAGTACTATATTCAGTTTTGGGCTCCCCAGTGTAAGAAGGACAGGGATCTGCTGGAGAAGGTCCTGTGGAGGGCTATAAGGATGGTTAAGGAGACTGGAGCACTGTCTTATGAGGAGAGGCTGAGGGTCCTGGGGCTTTTTAGACTGCAAAAGAGAAGACTGAGAGGGGAATTAATAAATGTTTATAAATATCTGAGGGATGAGTGTCAGAGGGGAAGGTGTAGGCTCTTCTCACTTGCTCCCTGTAATAGGATAAGGAGCAATGGGTGTAAGTTGCAGCACAAGAGGTTCCACCTCAATGCAACGGGGAACTTCTTTACTGTAAGGGTCACAGAGCACTGGAACAGGCTCCCCAGAGAGGTTGTGGAGTCTCCTTCTCTGGAGACTTTCAAGGCCCATCTGGATGCATTCCTCTGTGACCTGATCTAGATTGTATGGTTCTGATCAGGCAGGGGGGCTGGAGTCAATGATCTCTTTGGCTGTCTTCCAACTCCTGATATCCCATGTTCCTGTGATCCAGCACCACTCTCAGGGAGGGAGATGACTTGGGCAAAAGAAAACTGAGGTATGAAATCTATCAGATTTTAAATGCAAAATTTTGTGTTTGACTTCAGGACTTAGGTAGTGCTTAAGTCCTTAAAACCTTCCACGATGTTAAGGTTGGGTTTTGTTTAATGTCTCAGAAGTATTTTCAGAGTCCAGTGTACATCTGAAGTTAGGGGCTATGGTGACTGGGGCAGTCTTTCTTCCTTTGGAGTTTTTCAAAGTAGATTTCCATTCAGAGTGAAGTAAAAAGTGATTTGGAGGAATGTAGGAAATGTGTAGAAATGATCATATACGGCATGTATTCAATATTTAGCTGTTTAAAAGGAGACTGAATGAGGCACTTAGGTACCATGGTTTAGTTAAGTAGCAGGTGTTAGGTGATAGGTTGGACTCGATGATCTCGAAGGTCTTTCCCAACCTGGTTAATTCTGAGACAGGGACTTTAGGAGATTTAGGATTTTACTATGAGGAAAGAGTCAACCTGCTTGAAGTCAGTCAATGGCAATGGGAGACTGATTCTTTCTTCTAATAAAATAAACAAATGCAAACCTCTAGGCCTTTGCTACTTGTGAATGTAGCCAGAATTTTCCTCAAACTTTGAGAGATTTCAGTGGGAGGCTGTGAACTGGATCCATCGCTCCTTAAAATGAAGAACAGGAACTGACCATCAATTCCTGTGCATTCTCCAAGCGCAGAATTAATGGTTCTATTAAAATGAGACATCCCCAAGAAATTCTATAGGAATTGAACTACTTCATAAATCAAGACAAGCAAGCACAGTTGTATAAATACTGGAATGGCTGACCCAGTTATTTGTAACAAAGTTTTGTCCATTATAGCCTTCAGCCCCCACTAGGTGATGACAGAAAGTTATGAATATCCCAGAAAATAGTTTCTGAAGCATTGGGTGAATATTTTCAGGTGATAGTGTGGCATGGAGGACCACTCTGTTCTCTGGTGCTCTAACCTGGTTTGAATGGCCTGCATCAATCTTTAGATTTAATGACAGAAAACTCAGCTTAACCTTGCTGTAAAGTAAGTATTTATACATATCAATGAGAGAAATAAAACACCTTATTGATTTTACATCTGCTTTCACTGTGGTAATTAAAATGTACCTTTGCAGCTTGCAGAATAGTAGTCTGTTTATATTAGATCAAAGAAAAGCTCTTCCACAGGCCTTAGTTTGTATTCCTGCAGGTCTCTGAAAATTCTTAAATAAATGCAGAAGGATGGGTCCAGTCTTCATAGCTTTCCCATTCTAACTCTAGTAAAAAAAAAAGATGTTTTTCAGTCAGAGGCATTGTTTGCCATGGTACATTGTAATATTTTTCTAGGTCAAATTCAGTGTTATCCACCTCCAAGTTCAATGTTCAGTACAATTAATGGCTTTACCTGGGTATGTACTCTCTTGGGAGGAAATCTCTTTACTGTAACTGAAAGGTCATCACAGCACATCTCCTTAAAAACCCAGAGCCCTAGATGAGGGCTTTCAGTGGACCCTTCAGTTTTACTAAATGTAGTGTTTGACCACCACTTTTAGCTGCATACTACTGCTTGGATTCTTTGAGCTTCCTGAATGCATGCAACCCATCTGATCTGGAGCCTGATGCATTTGCAATTGTTTGTGCTGGTGGATCCGGTTGTGGCTCCTGTTCTGATATTAATATGAAGGCATTGTGTAAGTAGAGCCACTCAGCCACCTAGATGGGATTTGCTTTGTCAGAAAGCGAGTTTTAAGTCACTCTGGAGTTGCCCTTTGCCAAAATTTTTGCTCTAAAAGCTTCACCTTTGGTCCAGGTGGAAAAGAGAGTTTCCCAGGCAAACTTCACTTTCAGAGGGTGGATTGTCTCACCTTGCACCCACAGCTGTTGATTGTTTTGACTGAGTAATTTCAGCAATACTGGAAATAGCCTTCACCAACATTTTGTTTTGGCATGCACGTGTGTGTGTGAAAGCCAAGCTTTTGGCAGCACAAATGATTTTGAGAAACACATCTGTTTTCTATGATTTTCTTTTTAAACCTTTCTCCAGTTCTCTGGACCTGTGTGGCCACATAGTGTGTGTAGTTTCCATACCTCAGGTTGCTATTATTCTCTCATCTGTGTCTCCAATGGTATGCCAGTCTCCTCGTGTAGTTCACGCACAGTTCAGGCAGTGGTTTATCCTATGTCACACCAATATTCATGATGTGCTTCAGCAGCCTCACGGATTTCACACAGGTTTAACTGACTCTGAAGAAATAACTGGGCATGCTTTGAATAAGCTTGAAGAGTTTCAATTCGCTTCTCAAAATCCACGTCTTGGCGAACTTGAGGTTTCTAGGAAGTAGATTTATACCTGTACTCTTCTGCTTCTTCTTCCCACTTCCAGTACAGGTCGTTGGAGATTATTATCCAGTTTAACTGGTGATTAATTTAGTTCCTTCTGGACTTTTTATCCTTCTTATATCTCATTAGTCTGAAGCTTGGGATTTGAAATAAAGCCAAGATTTTAAATCTGGAGCTCTCTTAATTGCTTGCTCTCACTTTTTTTTTCCTTTTTATTTATTTTTTTCTTCTTTTTTTAAAAAAAAATTCTTCTTTTTTTTTTTCTTTTTTCTCCTTCTTTCTTCTTTCTTTGTTTTTAATATTATCATGTGGAAAAAATCTAATTATAGATATATGCATACAGCAGCTCACTGTAGAGTTATTTAAGCTAGATCTGAAAGACCTACTTTTTTTACTTTTTCTTCTTTTTTTTCTTTTTATTTTTCTTTTTTCTTTTGCTTTTTTTTCTTTTTTCTTTCTTTTTTTCCTTTCTTTTTCTTTTTCTTTTTTTTCCTTTCCTTTTCTTTTTTCTTTTTTCTTTTTCTTTTTTATTTTTTTTTCCTCTCTTTTTTCTTTCTCTTTTTCTTTTTTCTCTTTCTTTTTTCTCTTTCTTTTATTGTTCTTTTTATTTTTCTCCTTTTTCTTCTTCTTTTTCTTTTTTATTTTCTTTTTCT
Source organism: Pogoniulus pusillus (assembly GCF_015220805.1). NCBI lineage: Eukaryota > Metazoa > Chordata > Aves > Piciformes > Lybiidae > Pogoniulus > Pogoniulus pusillus. Next base: position 31,293,893 of record NC_087273.1, read on the forward strand.
CTTTTTTTCTTTTTCTTTTTCTTTTTCTTTTTCTTTTTCTTTTTCTTTTTCTTTTTCTTTTTCTTTTTCTTTTTCTTTTTCTTCTTCTTTTTCTTCTTCTTTTTCTTCTTTTTTTCTCTTTCTTTTTCTCTTTCTTTTTCTTTTTCTTTTTCTTTTTCTTTTTCTTTTTCTTTTTCTTTTTCTTTTTCTTTTTCTTTTTCTTTTTCTTTTTCTTTTTCTTTTTCTTTTTCTTTTTCTTTTTCTTTTTCTTTTTTTTCTCTTTCTCTTTCTCTTTCTTTTTCTTTTTCCTGTTCTTCTTTTTCTTTCTTTTTCTTCTTTTTTTCTCTTTCTTTTTCTCTTTCTTTTTCTTTTTCTGTTTGTTTTTCTTTTTGTTTTTATTTTTCTTTTTCTTTTTCTTTTTCTTTTTCTTTTTCTTTTTCTTTTTTTCTTTTTCTTTTTCTTTTTCTTTTTCTTTTTCTTTTTCTTTTTTTTCTCTTTCTCTTTCTCTTTCTTTTTCTTTTTCCTGTTCTTCTTTTTCTTTCTTTTTTTTTTCTTTTGCTCCTTTTTCTTTTCATTTTTCTCTCTCTTTTTTCCTTTTTCTCCTTCTTTTTCTCTCTCTTTTTTTCTCTTTTGTCTTTTTTTCCTTTTTATTGTTTTTTCTTTCTTTTTCTTCTTTTTTTTTCTCTTTATTTTTCCTTTTTAATTTATTTTTCTTTTAATATTACCATGTGGAAAAAATCTGATTATAGATATACATACATAGCAGCTCACTGTAGAGTTATTTAAGCTATATCTAAAAGACCTAGTTCGGTAGCGGAAGCAGTCTAGCCATAGCAACATAAGATGAATTATATAAACATACATTTACTACACAAAAGTGTGAGCATTTTAGAACATGCCATATATATATATATATGTGTGTGTGTATATATAAAAGGACTGCATGATGTGTGTATTTATGCATACACATCTAAAAACTTTGCAAGTATAATTTAGCAAGTAACACGTCTCAAAAGCAGAAAAAGAAAGGAAAAACAGGAACACAATTGTGATTAATCATGCTCATTATCAACTCAGACTTATGACCTGTGTAAATTTTTTTTTAAAGTGTGTGTGTGTGGTGGTGGATGGGAGGAGGGGTGTGGGTGGTGGATGGGAGGAGGGGTGCGTACGTGTGGAATGAGAGATGAAAAATACACTCCTTTCTCTGCCAATAAAATGACCCCTTCCACCCCCTCAGTTTTCAACTTTCCCTCCAAAAGTTAGGTAGATGTCTAAAACTGGCCAAAGCCTTATTATTTAGTTAACTCTAGGTGGTTTCCATTAGCCTTACAGTACATGCCACTGAGCACACATACAGTAACTGAATTGTTTCAACTTATCCAAATAACATTGAAATAGACTTAATTGTTGAACTGCAGGAAAGACCATGTGTCTCCAGAGACTATTAGTGTCATTTAAAAGGCTAAATGTATCATAAAACTTGTCTTTAACAGAATAAAATTGTACAGACCAACACAATTTTAGCTAATGTTTTCCACATTTCTTGTAAAAAAAGAAAGTTGTTGGCTGTGAAGCAAGTTCAGAACATTTCTAGGAGTTATTTCAGTGCAGCACTTTCCAACAAGTTTGAACTACTGAGTTGCAACTTACTTTGAGAGTAGTTACTCTGAAATCTATGGGATTTACTTACAGGACTTATTTCTGTTTATGGTGAGAAAGCAGAGGTTTTTACACAGCAGAAAATTCCAGAAGACTTCAATTGCAATTGATAAGTGTTTTCCTCTTAGACTGCCTCATTTTTTTAATCCATCTTTGATTAAAGAAGAACGTGGTAGCATCAAAGAGGAAAACTAAAACTGAAGGAGTCCTTAATGATACAGGTTGTGAGTTATTATGCAGCAATCAGTGCTTTGGTAGTTCAGATTCTTATTCTGAGATTTATACCATTTTTTTTTTAATTCTAATGTTACATTTGTTCTTTGTTGGCTATGTAAAAAAAAAGTATTACTTGGATAGAGAAAATTATAAATGTAGCTGAAAAGAGCCAAAAGAGGAAACAGAAAAAGAGCATTGGGACAGTAGAGTGAGAGGCTGAGGAGCAGTGAATGAAAAAGAGATTACTTCTATACTATCAAAGAATCATAGAATCATAGAATCAACCAGGTTGGAAGAGACCCCCAAGATCATCCACTCCAACCTATCAACCAGCCTTATCCAGTCAACCAGGCCATGGCACTAAGTGCCTTATCTAGTCTTTTCTTGAACACCTCCGGTGTCAGTGACTTCAGCACCTCCCTGGGCAGCCCATTCCAATGGCAAATCAGACAAAGGCTTATTTCTTTCACAGGATCACAGGATGTTAGGGGTTGGAAGGGACCCAAAGAGATCATTGAGTCTAGCCCCCATGCCAGAGCAGGACCATGATTTAGTGCAGGTCATACAGGAACACATCCAGACAGGCCTTGAAAGTCTCCAGAAGAGAATCCACAACCTCTCTGGGGAGCCTGTTCCGGTGCTCTGTGACCCCAACAGTAAAGAAGTTCTTCCTCATGTTGAGGTGGAACTTCCTATGCTGTAGTTTATACCCATTGCTCCTTGTGCTATCACAGGGTACAACTGAACAGAGCCTGTCCCCTCCCTCTTGACACCAGGTCTCAGATATTTATAACCATTTCTTAGACCCCCCCCTAAGTCTTCACCAGATCAAAAAGCCCCAGGCCCCTCAGCATTTGTTGCAAACAGGTTAAAAATATGAAGAGGAACAGAATTAAGAAGATAGAAAAGTGCTGGATCAACTCTCAATAGAAAGAACAAATCTTTCTATTTATCGGTCTCATCTTTTCAGAGGAGTTTTATATCAACTAACAAGGAAGCCATTGCAAATAACTACTGTTAACATTAGCATAGTTTTACAAGTTTAGTTGCTCTGTTATTCTACAAGTTTTGTTGCTATGGAAGTCAGTGATGTAATCTGCTCATTCCATCACAGTCACTTACTTTTGAAAGAAATCTTTTTCACCTGAAGAGATTTCCACCACCCCACCCCCCCCAACCCCCTGCTCCAGTTAGCTCTCCCCAGTCTCAAGGACAAAGATATTGAATCATTTCTTTTCTGGAAAATCTCAGAATCAGGATGTAATTGCCCATATAGGACCACTAGTGCTTTGCCTGAAAAAGTTAAGAGTTTCTTACAACAGCAGTCGCTGTCAAGCTTTTCCCATTAGAGCTCTGTCTGAATGGAAACAACTCTAATTTCTTCATCGCTTGCTATTAAAATGAACTTGAATTATGTAACTCTTTTGAAAAAAAAAGAGACATTATGATGACAAAAAATATTGGTTAAGTCTAGCCAGGGTTTGATTTATTTGGTTTTAGTCTTGCGATAAGGAGAGGGTACGTGCTAATGAAACAGTTCCCGTTTTGAGGGAAATTAATCCAGTAACAATTCATTGTACCACTAATTCCTTTTTTTTTTCCCCCATTTCTATTTTGAGAATTTATGTAGTGTCTAGTCTCCTACTGCTGACCCTCAGGTTGGCCCTGAATTCACCTGTAATGCAGGATACCCACAAACCTAGAGAGGCTGTACTTTGTGCTGAGAAGACTCTTGCGATTTTCAGGTTATTGATGGGACACCGTTGCACAGATCAGCCTGCAGGTGTTGTGTTCTTACACTGTGCAATTAAATGCGATGGAGAGATCTCCCCACACCTCTGATGCAGCAAAGGTAATAGAAAGACATCACTGCTTTTTCTATCCTACTTTTTATGTAGGATAATTGAACTAGAATGGTGCTAGACACAAACAAAAAGAGGTCTAATATGTGCCCACACAGCATTTGTACTTTTGACATGTCAGCTTATTCGGTATCTGCTTTGTCATTTTGCATTTCAAGCTTGAACTGGATGTATTTAATAGTAGTTTGGCTTGCTATGTCCAGAAGCAAGAAGCACAAAGTCCAAGTTAAACATGCAGACACTGTGGCATCTTGGACAATGGAGTTTAAGTCACTGGCAGCCTCTCCTTGGTAGATCTGTTTTAGGAAGAAAGTATCAAAAGGCAAGGTAGGTCTTTGCCTTTCCTAAAAATTAACTAGCCAGTACTGGATTGAAGTTGTATTGATTTGTTTTCAACCTATTTAGACTTTGAAAACAGAGTTTTTCAAAGTCTGAAATATCACTGTTTCTCAGGTTATGGCAGCATTATTGAGAACCTGGCACCATTATTGAGAACATTCAAGTTGTGTGGTGGTTTTTTTTTTTTACTTCTTTAATTTAATCTCTGTCATGAAGATTGCAAATCCTACAAGCATTGACCACAACTATTCAAATAGTGCAAGACAAGTAAATGGATTTTTCTCATTCTTGGTAGAGAATTTGTACAAAAATGTCCCCTCTTCATAATCAAGATCCTAGAACTTTGAAGGCATTAAATTACTGTTTTTTTTTCCTATCCAGATTTTCCAGTCTTTTGATAAGGACTTCCCTTCCTGTTCCTTGCTTTTAAACATGAGGAAAAGAGACAAGACTACATAGATTTTTTTTTCCCCTGATCCTTCTTATTGATTGTGATGGTTTGGGTGTTCCCCACCCCCACACACTTTAGAAATCACCCAGCCTGCTTCAAACTAGCACATTGATAATAATATTCTCATATGTGAGGGACTGTTGAGCAAACCAGGAAATAAAACAACATTAAAGTTTTCAAAAATCATCACAGGACTATGTCTTTTAAAAAAGATATTTATTGACTTTAAGACAGTTGATTATGGAGCATAGATGTGAATCTGTTGGAATTCAAAGGATACAGTTCTGAGGTAGTGGGACATGGAAAAATATTGAAATGATGACAGAACAAATTACAGAAATTAATAAATAGGTTTGGGGGGGGTATACATAGGAGTCTATTGAGTTTAGATAAAAATCTGATCATTACACTTTATTTTTGTCTTTTGAATAAGATGTTTATATGATCTGCCCAAGCACACGTGGGAAGGAACAGAAAAGCAGAGAATAGAAACCATCTACTTAGATTCTTATTCCCACATTCTTCATAGATGACCTAAATTAGGACTTATTTTAGTATAGACATGACAAAAGTAATGTGAAAAACTAATGAAATTTAAATTAAAAAAGGACTGACTTAACTGTCCCCTGACCTTTCATGTCGAAATGGAATCTCATTCTAATATGAAGTGCTAATTGTCCAGTGTTGGTTTTGCTGCTTCATTCCTGATGGGATTGAAAAGATGCAGCTAAACCTACTGATTTCTTAAAGTCTACAAAATTAAGGCAGATAAGGTAAGCTGTTAACAAACTAAACCCAACTTCCCGCTATGCCTCTCATGCAGTCTTCTGTGACCTGACAATTCCACTCAGCATAAGTCCTGAAAACTTGCAGGACTGGGCTTTACCAAGGTTAAATACTCTGCATTCTTCATTGGGCATACAACGTCTCTGAGAATTACTGCAAGGAAATCAAATAACGGATTTCTACATTTTCAGCCCGTGTCTTGAGCTGATTAGCACTGAATCTAATTTGCTCTAATCAGCCCAAGGTGGATAGAATGTGAAACAGATGACCTTACTGTTCAAGAACAGGTAATTCTGTTTATTTGAGGTGAATAATGACATTTTCCAACTGATGAGTATTCACCTTGCCCCTTAAATTGCATCAGGTCAGTGCTGAGAGTAACTGGTACAGCAAGTTTGAATTTCCCTCTACTACATAGTAGGTAACTTTTTTGTCACTGTCAATGTGAACCAGACCCACGTCTGAAAAACAAATCCTAGGTTCCAGGTAAATATAACAATTTTTAATATCCCCAGCTGGGGAGAAAGTTTCCACTGCTATAGCAGAAAGAAGCATGTGTGTGTCTGTAAAACAGCCTCAGAAAGAGAATTTCTGGAAAGGGAAAACCTTTCCTTTCCCTGTGCTTAGAATTATTAAAAGTGCACGGCCCAGAAACACAACCTGTGAGTAAAGGTGCTAGTTGAACCAAGGTAAGATAAAGATCAAATCGTTTTAAGACTGAAAATGTGTGTGAAAATAAATTACTAGTAGCTGAGATCTGACTTGGGCAAGGTCTATGTAACTCATTCTTTACTTCTGAAGTGCCTTAAACCAGTAAAAAATGGTAACTTCAGTATAAGGGTCATTAACCAAGGCAAAACTTGAATTGAGCACTTGGAATTTGGCTGTCTGAGGAGACTGCCTAGTGCTCAGAATCAGGTTCCTAGCCCTCCTGTGATGATCTACAAATACATAAAGTAACGACACTTAAGTACTGAGAAGGATTATCTCTTTGTCCTTACTCCTCTGAAGGCTGACAGCCAAGTGGATGGAAACATGCTATCGCACTACCACCTCCTCCACTTGCCTGAAGTACATTTTTTAATGACCCCCATGACTTAACCTCTGTTCCAGCACCTTTTGGGCTGTCTTCTGGCTGTACTCTGTCTGCTGGGCTCTTTTGTTCGGGAGGAGGTAGGGATGCTACAGTAATAGACATCAAAACCAGAAGCAGAGAGGCAGTCTGGTGAGGTCTTCAAAGAAAGAGAACTACTCAGCTGTAAAGCATAGACATAAATCTGCACACCTCATTCTCAAGACCAGCAAGAGCTTAAAGGCACAGCCATGCAGGCACAGCCTTGAACTAGTAGAAATCAGGTAAGAGCCAAGATTTTCTTCACGGAAGAGAGCCGCCTGTTTACTTTTGCTTAAGCAAAGCTGAATAGCTGTAAGTGCAGGGGAGATGTTTACTTTTCTCCCTGACATATTTGTAAGACAAGAAACGAAGCACCTTTCCTCTTTGCAGATAAACAGAGCAATGATTTCTTATTCAAAGGTGATCTGTTCTTATAATTCAAGGGGAAAGTGCCACGTAATTTTTTTGGTAATAGGAGTAACCACTTTCCAGAACCTGGGGCTCAGAACTGCGATATGGTGCCTGCCCTCCTCAGGGGGTTTTCAGTAATGCTTTTGCAAAACTCTTTTGCTGCGATTGAGCTGCAATTAGAATGGACTTCAATCAGTTCTGTGGAGATGTCACTCCATATTATGCTGCAGGCTTCATGCTGCAACATGAAGATGTCAATTCTGATAGCACCATGGGTTTGAAGTGGCAACGCAGACCTGTCACTTCTCCGTTTTTAGCTGCTGCAGGAGAATCTGTCTTTTTTGATGGATCTGGCCCCATACTTTGCTAATAGCATCTTGATGTCCCTCTCAGTGGGCTTGACTTCTCTGAAACAGCATGACAAGTTAAAGCATGTCCTTGAGAAGTCATGTGAACTAATGCAACGCTGGTGGTAACTTTACAGTGTGCTTAGGCAGGACCAAAGTGGTTTTTCAGTCACAGAAAAACCTTACTGGTGAGAACTGACTTGTGAGCTGTTCCTGGACACAACTTATCTCTGTCTACAGTAACTGCAAGCCCACGGTCATCATTGTGTCAGTTAACATGACTTTTCGGGGTCATGTTCCACACTGATGTAAATTTTGAAGGAAGGTAAAGGGACATCAGGAATTTATTCTCTTTTTGGGTGCCTCTTTGACTCAGTTAACCTTTAACAGCGGTCTCTTTTTACGTGGGTAAACCAATAAAGAGCAATGTCACAAAGCTAAGAGCATGAATCATAAGTTTCGGGCCAGCCTAAAGAGTTGAGTCTGGTTTTTGCTTCAGTATTGAAAACAAAATAACTGTCTGTTGATAAAAATGTCCATACATCTTGACATATAAACTCTGATTTTCAGGTATTCCAGCATTTACTGTGGATAGATTAAGCTTTCTAATTAAAAAAGAAATGCCCAATGTGCTTTCTCCACTTAAATGCCATGTGTGATCCCACAAGTACAAATAATGTTTGGTAGTGCCCCCTTTTGTAATTGCTTTAAATTAAAAAGCAATTAGAAGACCACTAATTTCAGCCTAGACCCATTGGGTCAGGACTGAGATCACTGACAGAGCAGTCAGAAAGTATGCATTACACATCCCTCCTTCAGAAGGCCAAGTTTATATTGAAGGTAGGTCAGTAACTCCTACCACTGTCAGCAGCAGCCTTTTCAGGCATTGCAAGGACACATGCAGTGTTCATTCATCCTTTGGCAGGTGCCAGTACTTGGGACAAATCTACCTCCTGTCATTTTGCTAATGGTGAGTAATAGGAGTCTTGGATCTTCACAAGGTAACGTGCACTGCAAATCTCTGCAGAAGTGGGTTTCTAGAAACAAAGGTTCTGAAGACTCACTTCCATACATGAGGCAGATGGGAGGGCTACAGCTGCTGCCCTGTGCTTCCACACATGCCTTCACCACCCCTCACCCAACATTCCCCTCACCCTACCTGGCTTCCTGCTACTGATACTCATCTTCTGTTGCTGATTACTGAGAGTTTATTTAACTGGAGAAGAGAGAAATGCTAATGAGATTGCTCAGCAGTGCTGATTGCCTCCTCTAGTTGAAGGGCACTTTGGATGACCTGGCCTGTTTGTCCATGGGTTGTGGTGCTCCTGATTCCCCAGTACATCTCCTGACAAAGCCCTGCTCTGCAAGCATCATTGGTAACCCCGGAGGTGAATTTTCTCCACAGAAAAGCTCTTCTGGGCTGTTCCCATGATCCATTTTTTCTTGGCATAGCTTCCAAGTTTTTTCAGAGAAGCTGTGAAAACTTTTCTTGAAATGATCCTCCTCTGCCTTCTGGCTGAAGAGTATGACTGATGCCTTTTCTTCCCTAGTGCAGTAATACATCTGTGGAGTAGAGAGACTAGGTAACCAGCTGTCATGTCAGGTTTCCTAAACACAGTTGCATGTCATTTCTCACTTGTTGGTCTGTATCAAAGCAGAGAGCCTCTGCTGCTAGCTCCATTGCACATTAGGGCTAGAAAATAATTTCATTAAGGCTGAAAAAAAAGTATTTTAGATAAGTCAAAATCAGTCTATTCCTACATCTGTTATTTCTGCTTCTCCCTTAGACAGCCTGATGGTAACACTTGTCTTTCTCTCTTGCCTTCTATCCTACATCAAAGATACTAACTACTGTGTTCTTTAATTCAACAGCTTCTGCAGCACAAGGGACCATAACTTCATTTTATGATAGTGAATCCTTGTATAGCATCATCTTCACAAAAATTCTGTTTTGCTGCTTGGAAATAGATTCAATTTCAGTAATGTGCAGACCACCACTACAGTGCTGACTAAAGAAAGTAGTGTTACAAGTATAATCATTTTACTTTAAAGCACATTAAAGGGCACTAATTATTCTGTTCTTCTAACTGCCTAAAGAACAGGTCTTTGGTTCCTTATTTCTGCCACAGGGATTAGCCTTGCCTGAGGCCACCACCACACCAACTGTCAACTGCAGGCATTATAGCCAAGACAGAGGCTGGGACACCTATACATCATTTTCAGACTTAGAGTCAGGATACAAATTATGGTTTAAGAATAGTTAGTATAGAATTCATATTTATCCCAACTAGAAACCTACCAAAACAGTGTAGCAAACAACACACACATGCCTATGTGCATATATTTAATGCTCATAGCACAAGCAAACACGACAGGTAAGTATTTCAGGTAAGTGTGTGAACATTGTGTCCACTGAAGTCAAGCTGCAAGTAGGAAGTGTGGGAAAACATAAACAACTACTCAAGGAATAGAATTCGTGAGATAAAGAACAAAGAACAGCACAAGGAACAGCAAATCGGCAGGATATCCTATTGAATACACAAGTATCCAAGAAGGATAGCTGTCAAAGCTGAAATAAGCAGCATTGGAAGCAGATGGGAGAGGAGCAAGCTGTGAAAAGCTGTCAGGCATCCAGAGGAACTTTACCCATCAAAGGGCTCTGAAGCCTAACCACCTTGACCTCTTCAGCCATCAGCCATAGAGTACTGCAGCTACTGATGCATCAGCCCCATGGTATTGCATATTCACAGCTAACTCTGTGAAGAGTATAGACCAATAGTTCTGGATATATAAAGCAATGTAAATCTGTAAAAATAACCCCTGGCACAAACTGGTTCTAATTAATGTCATTGTACAAAGGCTCTATTTTCAAATCGGTTTATCAATCTTCTAAATACTCCTATCCAGGTAGTTTTTAGCTCCCCTATTGTGGCAGATGTGGATGTATGTTTTCATACACATATACACACATATACACCCAGTCACAATAATTTTACCAAATCCAACCAACCAACCAAACAGAAAACCCCCCAAGAAAGCCCCAAACGAAAACTACAGTTACCATGTTGAACAGTGTGCCAAATTTATGCTGCACATCAGAAGAGGACAGAAAACAAGAATCTCTCTCCTTCCTGATGACAGAAATAGAGACCAGTCTCTGCCAGCATGTCTGTGTCTGAAGCAGGATGTGTAGATATGCACTCTGCTTTGCTGACCAATAAAATACATCGCCTCATAGAGTTACTTTGTTCCTACAGCTCTGAAACGCTCCAGGGAAATATGCCACTGCTGCAGAGATGAGTGATGAAGCATTGGGGTTCTCTTTATGTGGAGTTTTGATTTCTTAAAAAAATAGCTTTTCTTACTCTTTGAGAGTATGTAGAAATGTGGGTGAAATTAACTACAGATTGTAAGATGTCTAGAAGCCCATGAAGGATTTGTTTAAATTGTAAATGCTGGATCTGCATTGCAGTGTCAGGTACTAAACACTGGTGTGTGTTTTAAATCTCTATAAATTACACAACTTCTTTTCCTTTCCTGCTGCTTCTCCTCTTGCGTTGCTGCTATCAGCAAATTTCTGTTGCATACTAGGAGTAATATTGATTTAATCTGCAGAATTCAGGCCAGACACAAGTTACCTCTTTATTAAGAACAGCATTCTCCACATTTTTAGCAGAATGGTAGCAAGAGTTTGCGTGGCCTCGACCATCACTTTGCTTTCTTCCCGTCCTTATTTTTAGACTATCCTTATAAGCTGTTAGTCAAGATCCTCACCTGATACAATGGGATCTCACCCCTCTAAAACCCTGACTAAGACCAAGAGCAGAAACCTACCTCCTCCACGTCTACATGGCCAAGTCTACATTTGTAGCCACAATGTCTTTGGCTGCTTACCATGAAAACTTTGTAAGATGCAAATGAAACTTAAAATGCTGAGATAGCATGCATCTGTCCTACATCCCTCATTTGAAAAGTGTTGGTATCTATGTTTTAGTCATGCTATACTAGTGCCAGCCCTGTTGTGTGAAGATACATAGAAAGTATTGCAATTTTCGTGTCAATCAGTTTCTAAAATTATTGTTATTACCTTTTTTATTATTATTATTTTGATAGGTTACCTTGATGAGGAATACATGGCTTTGAAACTGCAAGATTATGTGGGGTGGGAATGGATCCACAAGAACTGCAGTAACTCTGCAACCTGGTACAAAACTGCAAACAGTCGTTGAGCTGCTTCCATTTTGCTATGTAATTGAACATATGGGCTGTCCTGAACACTTGCAATGGCCAGAAATGGCTGGGGCAAACAAAGCATGGAAGAAGGACAATTGCCACATCATCTTACAACTACCTGAGGGGTGGTTGTGGCCAGGAGGAGGTTGCTCTCTTCTCTCAGGTGGCCAGCACCAGAACAAGAGGACACAGCCTCAAGCTACGTCAGGGGAGATTTAGGCTGGAGGTGAGGAGCCTCAGCCACATGAGGAATTGAGCTTATGTCTACAACACCCAAAACTTCTTGGGCTCAGGGTAATGTTAGAAATATAACTGAAATGAAGTTCCTTTCTGGCCTGGAGTGAATTGACTGTATCTTAGCCTGAACATGTTTGGGAGTATTTGGCAGGGAGGCTGGCTCAAACAGCCTCAGTGATTGACAGTGACTTGCCTATGAGCCTCCAAAACAGAACTCCTGCATGCAAACTATACAAGGTCCTCAGAGAGGAAATCATGCCTGGAAAAGGATTCTGGATACCTGGGAGAGACCACTCTGATATGAAGAAGGGCTCATTAGTGTAGACATGAACCCTTTACTACCTGAGAACATCATCACCCATACATGAGTCAGCAGCTACAAGCCCAGCCTTCATGCCACGATTCTTTCAGGAGTCAGAGATTTTCAAATGATTTTGATATTGGACCTGTATAGGACTTTAAAACCAGTGATGTTTTTCTATGCATCAACACTTTCCAAGTGCTTAAAGCAAGTATTTCCCAATGACTCAGTCATATTGTGTGGCTACAGTGTGTCCTGCTGTGCATAGGTCTGCACATTGTCTGATTGCCTTAGGGGTCTTTTTGTGTGTGTTATAATGATTCTATTAAGTTGCATCATGGACTCCGTAGATTCTTTATATCCCATGAGGGGGAATATTATGAGATGAGTGCTTTCCTTTGAAAAGACTTGAAAAAAAAAACAAACCCAGGTTTACTTTTATAAATGCTACTACATATTTATGCTTAGCTGAAAGAAAGCAGCAAACTTATGAAATGCAAAGTCACAGTCCTGGCTTGACCAGGAAGGCAGACTCCTATGTATATGAATTAATTCCATAACACCTGTACTGAGAGGATTTTACACTTTATGCTTGATTTATATGGTCAAAATACAAGAGATTAGGCACAGACTGATTGTCCAAAGCATGCCACCAAATGTTTTCTTGACCTCTATATTGCAACTCAGATATTATCATTTGTTTTCCTTTGTTTTCTTCCTAGCAATATTGATTCCAAAGTAAAGTGGCAGAATTTTGGGAAAACAAATATCAGATATATTTTACAGATTAACCATTTATGAAGAGTAGAAAATAGATTAGCGATGGGCTAAATAGAATGTAAACCCCACTTTGTATTCAAATTAATATGAGTTTGGTATTTTTTCCCCCTGTTTTCTGTGTTTTCAAGGAAATGAAGAAAGAAAATGCACATATTAAAAATTTAGCTATTGCAGTGTAATATTAACATTTGGATTATATTAAGAGATTGTCGTGGAGGGGTTTTCTCTATTCCTCCCCTGTTAGGGGGAGGTGAGAAATTAATTTGAGGCAGTATTAATTTTTTATAAGTCTTTTTATTAAAATTAACATTTACAAATTTGTACCACCCCCAACCACTATGAAATCAGGGTCCATTTGCAAGTTTATGAAAAGAGCTTGGGATATATTTACAGAGATTGATTATTAACTGGAAATATCAAATTATAAACAACTATAGACAGAGAGAAAGATTCCCTTAGGCTTAATGCCTCTTAACAACTATGCTGTCTGCCCAGCAAGGGCTGAAACTGTGTGTGCTCTTCAGAGAGAGGTAACTTATGTTACAAAGGAATTAAAGCTTGCTTAAATGTATTGCTCTTAAGTGTTAATCATTAATCACCCTCCCAGGATTGTCACAGCGTGTGCCCAGCATTTGGGGTCTTGGTGAAGGCTGGTCTGTCCCGGCTTCGAGGGGAATTGATAAGGATTCCCAGTCTCTGGGTTAACAGAATTTCTCTAACCCTCTCTCCTGATGTGGTCTCTGCCTTGGTGCTGCTTCTTCAGGAAGCTGTGTGTCCAGGGATGATCAGCTGGCAGGATTCCCAGGTGCAGGAGAAGGATTTGTCCTTGTAGCTTCTAACACGGTCTCTCAGCTAGCAGGCTGCGTTTGTAGGTTTGCAGACTGAAGGTCTACTGGCTCTAGATCTTTCCAGACTCACAGGATAACTGGCAAGCAGTATCTATGCCGGGCTAGCAGGGTCTGCTGGGCTGCAGGGAGACTTAACTGCGTAGACAAATCAAGATAGCTCTAGGCTGAGGCAGGGGCCTCTTAGCTCCCCATATATGTATGAAATGCAGGCGTGCATGCGCTCTGCTTCTCAAAGGGTTTGCAGACAGCTTAACTGCACCTTGAGATCCACGCAAGAGGTCTGTGCCTCAGTAATGCTTGCAAATGAGTAAGGCCTGATCCTGTGTCTAGGCCATGCAAGCAGGTCAGGGCAGCAGGGTGCTGTTGTGGATCAGACCTGAGTCTGAATGCTCTCAATGCTCCGAACTTCTGAGCAGTTTGAACCGTCTGACCACGTGGTGCTGCTATGCACCCCTCTTTATAGACTCTGGCCGAGATTCGTGGCTCATCTGGACACCTGAAGTGACCAATCAGGCTGGCAGTAAGTCAAACCTTACCCCAATAGGCAGTAGATGTTTGCCTGGACCTCCCAATAGGGAATTACCTGGGTGGATCCCAGGGGCACATGTGCTGGGCATGTGTGTGTTACACGACTTGTTTACTGCAGGGTCCTGGCAGAAAAACATGTCCAGGCATGTAGAGGCATAGAGAAGCCTCAGTTTCAGGGCTGCAGGCCCTCCACCACAGAGATGCAGTTTATAAACATATAACAGAGAGACAGCCTTTCTCTTTCAGGGTTACAATCCAAGTATTAGACAAGACGCAACTGTTTACTACCAGAAATAGCAAAGCAAGAGTTTGGTATCTGTAGATTTAATGTTCAATTCTTATTCAGGAAAACATCCACTGAAATTAAAAATTCAGAGGAAGTGTTTTCTGATGAAGGCATGTGAGATCAGGTGACTTTTTTATTTGACTATCACTAGGAAGCAAAGGCTTTATCTTGCTAGGAAGCAAGGTGCTGTTATCAGAAAATGTCTAGTTTTGACTCTTGACCAGCAGTATTTAGATGTCTTTTGATATGGCATGTTAAGTGCATCTGGAATTCTCAGCTTAATCTCCAAAGCACTGGGGCCTTCTCCTATTATTGTCACTGCTTTCTTTCAAGCAAAAATTAATTGAACTTAAATTTTTGCTTACTTATTTTATCAAGTACACATATTTGGGATATGATTTCCTCTCTAATCAATAAAGGTGAGCTTTTTATCACATAATTGAAAACTCAGAGAAGGGAATAATTATGATTATCAGTAAAGAAAGTCACAAACATATTCCACACTGCACTAAACTTGACTTTCCTACAGAAATTGAAAATATCTCATAAGTTATTCATTCCCATATCTTTGCCTAATATCACTTAATTTTCTGCATAAGAATGCTGCGAATTTCTCTGATTTCTCTGGTAGTACTCCTGTGATCTTCAGCAGATTTCAAAATCCATTCTCATGTCCAGCTTCTCTCCTCACTGAGCTTTTTTTGCCCCTTCTTCTTAATTTTATTGTAATTTGGTTTTCATTAAGAGGAAAAAAATGAAAAAGAAAAAATACAAATGTCTGTGAGTCGCAATCATAGAATCAGTCAAGGTTGGAAGGGACCACAAGGATTATTTAGTTCCAATCATGCCTGCCATGGGCAGGGACACCCTACCCTAGATCAGGCTGGCCACAGCCTCATCCAGCCTAGCCTGAAACATCTCCAGGGATGGGGCCTCAACCACCTCCCTGGGCAATCCATTCCAGGATCTCACCACACTCATGCTGAAGAACTTCCTCCTCACATCCAGGCTGAACTTACCCATCTCCAGCTTTGCTCCATTCCCCCTAGTCCTGTCACTCCGTGATAGCCTGAAAAGTCCTTCCCCAGCTTTTTTGTAGGCCCCCTTCAGATGCTGAAAAGCCACAAGAAGGTCATCTCAGAGCCTTCTCCAGACTGAACAGCCCCAACTCCTCAATCTGTCCTCACAGCAGAGGTGCTCCAGCCCTCTGAGCATCCTCATGGCCCTTCTCTGGACACACTCCAACACATCCACATCCTTCTTGCAATAAGGGCTCCAGAACTGGATGCAATACTCCAGGTGGGTTCTCACCAGAGTGGAGTAGAGGAGGAGAATCACCTTCCTTGACCTGCTGGCCACACTTCTGATGCAGCCCAGGATCTGGTTGGCCCTCCTGGCTGCAAGTGCACACTGCTGGCTCATGTTGAGCCTCTCATCCACCAGCACCCCCAAGTCCCTCTCCTCAGGGCTGCTCTCCAGCCAGTCACTGCCTAGCCTGTATTTGTGCTTGGGATTTCCCCAACCCAGATGCAGGACACTGCACTTTGTCTTGTTGAACCTCATGAGGTTGGCTTGTGCCCACCTCTCCAGCCTGTCCAGGTCCAGCCTATCTATTTCTCTAAGTTGGCCATCACTGCCAAGATTTGTACATGAACATATCAAATTTTATGCAGTTCATGGGGAAGCAACGTTCCACAGAAGAGATGGAAAAATTCATCGCCTCCCCTAGGGCCAGCCTATCCCTTTGGTAACAGGGAATACTGCAGGCAATAATACTTGCAGGGAGTATTGCAATGAAGAGTAGTGGGAAAGATTGCACTTGCTGTGTTGCAGTTGAAAAATTTTATTGCACTTAAAAAGATGGCTTCTGACATTCAAATGTGCACTTGTGCCTTAGTGGTACAGAGCACTGATTCGCTGTAACAGCTGAGTTTTTGCATCATCCGTTTTGAAGGATCATAACCTACCTATGGTATTCAGTGAAAGTGCACATTTTTCCTTGTGTCATTTGAACCCACACATGGGTGCTGAGATTTAGCCTGTTGGATTTACCTGCTGACTTCATGGATTAGCTGCCAGATGTCTGTCGTCTTGTCTTGCAAAGCCGTTGTGTGTCTGTTTCGGTTTTGAGCTTTGTCAATACTGACAGTAGTTCTGCAACAATAAGTCTTAATCAGCAATTTTCATGCTCAATTTTTTTTCCTGGTGGCTTTAGAGTCATCATTTGAAATCCTGTTTCCAGGAAGTGCCTTTCCACTCACCTAGTGCATTTAGTCAGTTTTTCTAAAGACTTTAAGTTTTCTTCATTAAAGGGAATATTTCAGCCAACAACATCAAAACGTTGCCACTAGTGTCCTCCAGGGTGTGACAATTTGGGTGTTCCCCGCCCCCCCACACTTTAGAAATCACCCAGACTAGACTCAGCCAGCTCTGGAAATTTGAATGAAGCTTATATTTGCAGCTAGCACAATAACAAGCAGATATTTACAGTATATACAGTTACAGACAGAAATATACAAGCTAAAAAGGTAATACAGAAACACAACAGCCCTCCCAGAAACCTAAGCCCCCAGGAGGGGCTCTCAACCACCCCTTCACCTTCCCCCTACCCCTCTCAACCTTACCCCAGTCCCAAGGAAGAATGGAGGTTCGGCCAGGGGAGTTAGGAAGCAAAGAGGGTTAGTTCAAAATGAACAGTGAGGTTAGAGAGATGCAGCTCAGCTAGCAGCCCCAGCGAGAGTGATGCCGAGTGTGTTATCTATGTTTTGACTTGTTTTTATACATCTCAGCAAGCCTATGAGCAAAGTGGACATCACCATTGTTTTGATTTCACAGCCTGTAATCTAGTTCTTCTCACCAAAACATTCTAGCCTGCTTCAAACTAGCACACAGATAAATCAGTAAAGGCTAATTGTCACTCTTCTGTGGCTCTTTGGACAGCAGACTAGGAACCAAATTCCCGTTGATAGCAGAGGAAATAAAACTGAAAATGTTTCAAGCAGTAGCTGCACAGGAAGGAAAGACTTTAAGATAGATAAAGATCCACAGCGTAGAATGATCCAGAAATGCCTTAATCTCAGTCATAACTTTTCTGTCCTGTATAGCTCTGTTGCAAAATATCTTCTGCTGATCCTCTTGGAAGAGCATCCTGTGGTACCTCATATAAAAGTCCATCATCCCTTTGAAAAAAAAAATCTGGAGATCTTGCTGCTTTGAAGGTAATGAAAAAAAATATTAATACTGGAAGTGGCAAGTTGGTAGCTCTCAGCTAGAAAGGATTTTTAAGTTATTATTTCTTTTTTAGGTTTTCTCATCTATTTTGTATTTTCTTTCATTGGACTTGTCTCAAAATATCCCTCATAACGATCCAGTCATTTCTCAGACCTTCATTCTTGTCTCTGTGGTATCTAGCCCCTCTGATAGAAATCTGCTGATTATTGGAATTGGAGGGACTGAAGTGTTTGACAATGCAATTTTGAGATGATTTGCTGGATAGGAATAGTCAGGAGTAAGGAAACAGGGGAAAGGAGGTGATAAGACAAGCACACATCTGCTTTTGAAGTGGACCCTGTTTTGTTCCACTCACCATCGCAATGCTACGCCTGCCATACATTGGCTCAGCTCACAAAAAAGAAATGATTTTCTACTGAATAAGATCCAAACATTTTGGACAGTATTGGTTGGATTTTTCATTTCTTTACTTGGGCAAAGATATACAATGTTTAGGGATTATGTTTTTCCTTTTTTCAATTGCAACCTATATACTTCATTGCTTAAGTGCTACTTTAGCATCAATTGCAAGAATATAAATAAAAAGCACCACTCTGTATTTGGTCATCTAAGACCTTGAAAAGCAGTAAATCAAAATCCTTTCTTGGTCTACCTTCAGTTCTCATGACAGGACCGATACATTTGGACTGCTGCAACTTATTTAGATGATGTTTGTCAAGATGGTGGATTTAAAACGCATAGCAGCTTTTTTACAGCAAGGATGATTACTATTTTATGTGTCTAGCCCCACAGCAAAGTGAAACTTAAACATTTCTCCTTTCCAAGCACGCTTGCTCCACAGCTCATGACATGGACATTCTCTGTGTTCCTGGGAGCAGCTTAGATGCACTTGCTTTTGTTGAGATCTTGTCTCTATTAGCCCAATACAAACTCCAAGTTCTACCTGCTCTTGAGAGATGAGTGAAAGACCAGGGTGAGGAAAAAGACAGCATTTCCCATCCTAAGAATGCAATTTTTCCTCACAGATCCAAAAAACAAAAAATCTAATTGGCACTGTAGATTGACAGCTGCAATTGAATTACTTTGCCTAAAAGCCTGATCCTGCTTCTCTATATAGACTGAATAGCATGGGATTGCTGCTGTCCCAAGTAAGGACCCCAAAGAGTTTAGGAAACTACATTTTTGGTACACACATACACATCTTTTTTTTGGGGGGAAAGCAAAAGTGACAAATAAAATCTGAGTTTTGTCAAAAGAGATCAAACACAAAGCACAGAGCTTCCTTAATGCATCAGGGAGAATGCTCAGGCTGCATTCCTTTGTCTAAGAGTTAAATGGTGATTACTCTTTGATCCTTCAAAGTATCACATTCCCACTCTGCTTTTCCATCTTGTCCCCCTCACCCCTTTTTTTTTTTTTTTAGGGCCATGACTCTGGATGCAAGTTAAATCTTTGAAAACATGTCAATGAATTTCATCACTAAAACATGTGATTAATCTTCATATACCTCTGGAAATAATGCAAACACACCTGCAGGATGTTTTCCATTGAAAACACAGGGAGAGAGCCTCTAATAAATCTCAGAGTGATAGCTTTATTGTGACTGACAGAGCTGCTGGAGGCCTCTTCTTTATGAGTATAATTTGGAAGTATATAAAGGAGAGATTGATTTCCACAGATCACTCTCTTTCCCATAGTATTTATTTCCATTCTCTACAACCCACCCTAGCTTGTATTTTACAAAAAGACTTAAGGTGTGACTTGATTAAAACTATGATTCCCATATTGCATTTCTGTGAGTCAGCACAGGCCAACATGAACACAACTGAATGTTGTGCTTCTCAAGTCCCATGACTGAGTGGTGTGCCTGATTTATCACGGAGCTGCAGCTCTCTTCCTTGTCAAGACATGTTCCTCTGGATCCTTTGGAAGCAACAGTATAACCTATTGAACCAAGCCATCACCTACTAGCTGGAAAGGAGGAAGGGCTTTAAGAAAGTGGCTGTGGGAGTAATGAGATGTGACTATGAGATGGGCCTGGCTTGACAATGTACAGCAACCCTCACATTTCATGCTAGGAAGTGGCTGTCGTTTTGATCTGCATTAAGTTTAGTGCTTCATAGACTTGAAACACTGTGTGTGTGTTGAGCCAATTCTGTCATAGAATCACAGAATCATAGAGTCAACCAGGTTGGAAGAGAACTCCAAGATCATCCAAGCCAACCTAGCACCCAGCCCTAGCCAGTCAACTAGACCACGGCACTAAGTGCCCCATAGAGTCTTTTCTTGAAGACCTCAAGGGACGGTGCCTCCACCACCTCCCTGGGCAGCCCATTCCAATGCCAATCACTCTCTCTGTGAAGAACTTCCTCCTAACATCCAGCCTAGACCTCCCCCAGCACAACTTGAGACTGTGTCCCCTTGTTCTCTTGCTGGTTGCCTGGCAGAAGAGACCAATCCCCACCTGGCTACAACCTCCCTTCAGGTAGTTGTAGACAGCAATGAGGTCTGCCCTGAGCCTCCTCTTCTCCAGGCTGCACACCCCCAGCTCCCTCAGCCTCTCCTCATAGGGTTTGTGTTCCAGGCCCCTCATCAGCCTTGTTGCCCTTCTCTGGACTCATTCCAGCACCTCAACATCTCTCTTGAACTGAGGAGCCCAGAACTGAACACAGTACTCAAGGTGTGGCCTGACCAGTGCTGAGTACAGGGGCACTGGACATAGATTAGCCAATTGGAATGGCACTTTGCCAGGCCTCACCATAGTAGGTGAAGCCAGGGCTTCCGCCCTCCCCTCCTACAGTTGCCTCCTTGCAGCACAGAAGTAGAGGGAGCATGGGAACATGTCTGGGCAAACCAACCTGGATAAGCCCATGTTTGCCCTACCAGGCCTATCACCACAGGGCCACTCAGCATGTGCTAAGGTGAGAAACTGGCTCCTTGACTGACCCCTCAGCATTCATTTGGTACATATCATTAGCACAAATTACTGAGAGGGAAGTTGAAAGGTAGCATTTTAAATAACTCTTAACATGTCCTTGCACTAAGCTGAATCCCTTGCACCAAACTGAATCCCTTGCACCAAGAGGAATCCCTTGCACCAAGATGAATCCCTTGCACCAAGAGGAATCTCTTGCACCAAGATGAATCCCTTGCACCAAGAGGAATCCCTTGCACCAAGATGAATCCCTTGCACCAAGAGGAATCCCTTGCACCAAGAGGAATCCCTTGCACCAAGATGACTCCCTTGCACCATGCTGCCCCTAGATACTTCTCCCTTTTCACAGAGCAGCTGTTGCTGAAAACTGATGATAAGTTTTTCTCTTAAATACCTCTTGATGGTTCTTTCTAATTTATTTGTTTTGTGGAGTTACTAGGCAGTAATTCCATATTAAACAGAGGAGTGGTAATGGGAGTTTACCAAATGTACCAAATGCAAAACTTATGGAAATGAGAGGCCCTATAGAACAAAGAACATCTTTCTACTTGCTTGTATTGCTTTATTCTTGCTGAGATCCACAACAGGACCTTTCCTCTGCTGCTTCTTTTATTCAGAATCAAAACAAAATGAGGAGAACACAGCTTGACCACAGCAGAGATACATCTTCATTTGAGTTCATCACATGTCAAAAAATGTGTTAGAGACAAAAAGAGATTCAGTCTAGCTGAAGTAAAGATACTGCACTGCCAATAATTGTCTTCTGTAATAGTCTCCTTGAAAGTATTAATGAAATAAGGGCTTGATGTTTTTTTTCAGAGTGTGATGTAATTCAGTGCCAGCTGGCTGACCACAAGCCTAGCCTGGGCTATATCTGTCTCTCTTTGAACAGGAAGAGCAGATCCTTTATTTTACTTTGGTAAAACCTTGTATGTTTGGCTGTACCAGACCAGGCAGATTGCTTGAAGTTACAGGCTGCCAATGTAATTTGGGTTGGTAAATAAATATAAAATGTTGGGATCTTTCAAAGTTGGGATTGGGTGGCAATGACTGATGCCAAGAAGAGTGCAGTCATTTCCTGAGCAATAAAATTGCTTCATCAGCTCACCTTAGGCTTAATTTGCACAAACTCCATTTGTTGTGCCCCTTTGCAAGCAAAGCTGTTAAACAGAAAAATCTAGCTTGGCTCTTGCATAATGCCAAGCTGATTTGGCTGCTTCTCACCCAGCCCAAATAAAGGGCTATCCTTAGCCCTGTCCCATAAGGCTTGCTTTTTATCTTCCTGTCAGCCAGCTTACTGACACTGGTTAATATACACACTGGTTTTGGCTGGGATGGAGTTAATTTTCTTCATACTAGCTCATATGGAGCTGTGTTGTGGTTTTGTGCTGGAAACGGTGTTGACAATTCAGGGATGTTTTCATTGTTGCTGAGCAGCGCCTACACAGCCAAGGCCTTTTTGGCTTCTCACACTGTCCCACCAGTGAGCAGGCTGGAGGCACACAAGAGTTTAGGAGTGACACAGCTGGGACATCGTGCTCAGCATATAACACTGGAGGAAGAAGGAAGAGTGGAACATTTGGAGTGATGGTGTTTGTCTTCCCAAGTAACCACTATGTGTAGTGAAGCCTGACTTTCCTGGAGATGACTGGGCACTTGCCAACTGATGTAAAGCAGTGAATGTATGAATGAATGAATGAAAGAATTCCTTGTTTTGCTTTGTTTCTGTGTGTGGCTCATGCTTTATTTATTCAACTGTCTTTATCTTAATCCAGAAGTTTTCTCATTTTTACTCTTCTGATTCTTTCCCTCATCACATCACATCCCATCCCACTGTAGAGGAGTGAGTGCCTGGGTGGAGTATTGTTACATGCTGAGGTTAAGCTAAAACAGTACAGTAAAAGAAAATAGAATGAGGACTTAAGACCTGCCTAGATGTGCTCTTGGGTGATTTACTCTAGATGATTCTGCTCTAACAGAGGGTTATCACACAGTATCACGGTATCATCAGGGTTGGAAGAGACCTCACACATCATCAAGTCCAACCCTTTACCACAGAGCTCAAGGCTAGACCATGGCACCAAGTGCCACATCCAACCTTGCCTTGAACAGCCCCAAGGACGGCTACTCCACCACCTCCCGGGTTGGACCAGATGATCTTATTAGGTGTGATGGTTTGGGGGTTACCCCGCCCCCCCACACTTTGTATTTGCCCCAGCTAACTCAGACGGACCCTGGGAATATAGATGAAGCAATTTATTTACAGCTAGCAGAATTTACAAGCAGCTATTTACAATATATACAGTTATATACAATTATATACAGAAATATACAAAGGATAAACAATACAAAAGCACAACTCCCCTCCCAGAAACCTAAGTCCTCAGGAGGGGCTCTCAAAACCACCCCAACACCTCCTCCCGGCCCTCTCAACCTCACCCCAGTTCTCAGGAAGAAAAGAGGTGCAGCCAAGAGGTTAGGGAGCAAGGTTAATAGGAGCAGGGTTAATGAGATGTGACCAGGTCTAAGGAAAAAGCAAGAGTGAGAGACAAAATGGAGAAAGTTTACTTCTTCTTCCCAGAGCTCTCAGCGAGATTGTGAGAGAAGTTGACATCAATTGTTTTCATTTCACTGCCTGTTATCAAGTTCTCTTACCAAAACATTCTAGCTTGCTTCTAACTAGCACATTAGGTCCAGGACAAGCCAGAGAGGTGGGCTGAAGTGACCTCATGAGGTTCAACAAGAGCAAGAGCACCTGGGTCAGAACAATCCTCACTATCAGTAAAGACTGGGGGATGAGGTGATAGAAAGCAGCTTTGTGTAAAAGGACTTGGGGGTGCTGATGGACAAGAAGCTGGACATGAGTAGACAGTGTGTGCTTGCAGGCCAGAAGGCAAATCACATTCTGGACTGCATCAAAAGAAATGTAGCCAGCAGATCCAGAGAGCTGATTCTGCCATTTTGCTCTGCTCTGGTGAGACTTCACCTGGAGTACTGCATCAAGGTCTGGAGCACTCAATACAGGAAGGACATAGACCTGATGGAGTGGGTGCAGAGGAGGGCCACAAAAATGATCAAGGGGTTGGAACACCTCTGCTATGAAGACAGGCTGAGAAAGCTGGGGTTGTTCAGCCTGGAGAAGAAAAGGCTCCGAGGAGACATAATAGCAGCCTTCCAGCACTTGCAGGGGGCCTACAAGACAGATGGAGAGAGACTGTTTAAAAAGGCCTGTGGTGATAGGGTGAGGGGCAATGGCTTCAAACTAGAGAAGAGCAGATTTAGATTGGATGTTAGGAATGGGTTCTCTAGCATGAGGGTAGTGGAACACTGGGACAGATTGCCCAGGCAGGTGGTTGGTGTCCCATGCCTGGAAATGTTCAAGGAGAGGTTCAAGAGGGATCTAAGTAACCTGATTTAGTTGAGGGTGCCTCTGCTGACTGCAAAGGGGGTTGGATTAGATGACCTTTGGAGATCCCTTTCAACCCAGACCCTTCTGTGATTCTATAAATCTTATCATTCTGTGATTTTAATTCTGTGAATCTGCAATAATTGATGTAGGTATGCTTGTGTAAAAGAGTCAGACATGCATAATAGATCTGTACTTGGGGACAAACAGTTAAGATTTTGATGAAACATTTCCCAATTTCTACAACTCTTCCTCAGAAGAAATGGTTATGGCACAACATGGAACAACAACTCCTCAACCTGAGCAAGGCAACATAACTTCAGAAATAGGTATCATCTGCTGAAAATAAATACAGATAAAGCTGCAGCAGCCTCAGTCCTGGCAAGAGGTCTAGGAGAGGATGTAATAGAGTCCTGCCTGTTGTCGGTAGGAATAAATTAGTCCCCTATTGGACTGCACTTCATTGACATAGGAAACTTGAATTGGCTTTTCCTACATCACGGGAATGATTGAAGGTAAATTGAAAGTCATTATTAAGATAGGCACATATTAAATGTGGTCAGCAGAGAGAGAAAAATACACTTCTTTTGCAGAACAATTCAGAAAGGGGAAAATCCTTTGTAGAAAGGAATAAACTCAAGTAAAAGCAAACCACTATGCAGTTCAATAAAAGGTTGCCCTCTCCAGTCAAACAGATATAATTTGCCACAGTGTGTATAAAGAGGATCTATTTCCATTAATGTATGAACCACTGATCAATATTAGACATCACTTAGCTTCTTAGGTCATGAGAAACACCTCATTGGCAAGCATTGTGTTTCTAGGAGACAAAGTCTTGGTGTGGTAAATACATGACCATGCAAACAAATTAAACACTTCGAGGGCCAAATTAATAATTCTCCTTCATCGTGTCAAAGTGATATAGTTACAGCATTACTCCAAAATCTATGAATTTCTGGAAGATTATATCAGCATGGCTCTCAAATGGGTCCAGAGCCCTTTGAGTCCTTTGTTCAAGCCTCATCGGCTCTCACAGCCTTGTAAATTCTAGCAGATTTCACATGTAGGGAGGCTCTGGCTAAGTGAACTACAGAAACAAAGTCAGAAAGCTGGATGCCAAAAGCACCACTTGTAATATTTGATGGCTTTTTGTTAGAATGGCTTTCTGGGACCTCAACTATCAACACATCTCCAACATATCTAGCACTGAACATATTTGTAATTGGACACTGCTCTTGTTCTGCAGTCTCTAGCAATAAAGGCAACTAAAATATTAGCTGTTATATAGATGGAGGGCTGGGAGATTAAATATCTTGTTCAGGGTCAAAAAGGAAATGTGTGACAGGTTTGGGACTTGTGAACCTGGAAACGTTGAGTTGAAGGCCTCAGCTGTGGCTATATATTTACTCTTGAGTGTTAGCTGACTGCACATTTAACAAAACACTCCAAAAGACACCAATATGTTACTGTTCCTATTGGAAACTGGCTGGACAACCAGGCTTCTTTTGATAAGTAGCCAAAGCTCACCTGGGCAAATTATTCTGTTTTGACAAATCAGACAAAGTAATTTGAAGGATAGATTGTTTTGTCTTCTGAGTATGCTTATATAGATTCTTTGGAGAATAAACTGTATTTCCTTCTTGTAAATATTAATAAATAATGTTCTTTACATTTCACTTTGGAGCAATCAAACCGGCAAGAAGCAACCACGATCATAAAATCTGTGCTACTAACTCAGTTCAATTTTGGTCAACAGTGAGTTCAGGTAGTTGAAAAAGAACGGCTAAGTATAGCAGGGATTTGGCCCTGTGTAAGCTGCAGAACTTCTCCTTTAGCTTCATAAAAAAGCAAATGTTTTGTGAGTCAATGACCCAGGTGATGGCTCCATTAGTAGTTTGGCCCAGTTTTAATTAGCTGCTGATGTGCACACTGTCATTTGTTAATAAAGAGTGTAATGATTTGAGATATACATTGTTACAAAGACCCCACATTTTACATGTGCACTGTCCAATATTAAGCCTTCTGGGCTCTTCTGGGTCATCTCCACTTCCAGTGGCAGCCCTGCAAGAGTGTCCAGGTTTGAATTCAGCCGAGATGCTGAGTGAGCAGCCTTTCTGACTGGTGCTGTGCTGCAGTGGCTTTTGGCAGCTGGATGCCCAAATTCTCCCTGTAACTAACTGTGTACTGAGGGTCCATTAGAAAGGAGTCTGATGACTCTAGGGCACAGATTTCTGGCTTCATCATGGCCCTGGAAACATCAGGTTAGTCGTGATATAATTTCAATTTATACCATGTAACTAACTAAACTTGAGGCAAGCCTTTTAACATTATGAGTAGCAGGGTAGGAGGTCACCAAGGATAGTTTAAGTGATAGTTTCTCAGAAAGCAATTTGTTCTTTTTCATGTAGCAAAAAAATGAATAAAGATGAATCAGAACAGCTGAAATTACTAACTTCCTTTCCTCTGTTTTATAGACATACTCTCTTCAGAAGTGTGATTGCTCTTCTGAGCAACAAATGAGGGAATTTATAGTTTGATATCAAGCAGGATTCATAACACCTACATAAGGCTGTTTTACTGTATAACAGAGGTACAAACCAGAGCTCTCTATGGGCAGCAAGAATGGTTAGGTGTTACCTGCCCCCCCCCCAACTTTTGGAAATCACCCAGACTAGACTCAGCCAGCTCTGGAAATATGAATGAAGCTTATATTTGCAGCTAGTACAATATACAACCAGATATTTACAGTATATACAGTTACATACAGAAATATACAAGCTAAAAAGGTAATACAGAAACACAACAGCCCTCCCAGAAACCTGAGCCCCCAGGAGGGGCTCCCAACTGCCCCTTCACCTTCCCCCTACCCCTCTCAATGTTACCCCAGTCCCAAGGAAGAATGGAGGTTCGGCCAGGGGGTTAGGAAGCAAAGTGGATCATCCAAAGAAATGGAGGGTGAAGTTAGAGAGTAAGATGCAGCTCAGAGCTTGCCAGCAGCAGAAGAGAAGACTCCCTTATATATGTTTTGCTTTTATTCTTATACATCTCATCAAGCCTATGAGTGAAGTAGACACCACCCTTGTTTTCCTTTCACATCCTGTAATCTAGTTCTTCTCACCAAAACATTTTAGCCTGCTTCAAACTAGCACACTTTTAGAAAGGTGAATTTACATGTGTAAGTTCAAAATAGGGTTCCCCCACTAACTCTATGTTTTGAAGACATAAAAATTGTGTATATGTGTGTATTTGTGCAATAAGTAAGATGCTCTTGCTTTACTTAAAGTCACATAACACTGAGACAGTAGAGACTGGAAGGGACCTCAAGAGATTATTTGGCCTAACCTTTCATAGGAAAAGTAGCCTAGAGGAGATTATCTAGCACCTTAACCAATTGCATCTTGAAAATATTCAGCAATCAGGGCTCTACCACATCCCTGGGTGAAAATGCTTGTTCACAAATGCAATCCAATGTACTTTAAATTCCCTATTTACCAATAATGCATCTGAACGAAAAGGAAAGAAAATAAAGTGTCTAGTGAGATATTCTGGATCTGATGAAGTGTAATGACAACCAAACTAAGGAACAGCAGAGATTTAGTGCAACGTATTATCAGTGCCAGAGGATCTTACTTTTCTCAAAGTAGCTCTTAATTTCCTCTCTCCCCTCTCCAGTTTCTACTTGTGCTTATTTTACAGGATTTTCTGCCTCTGTGAAAAGGCAAACTGGCCTCCTTGTTCCCCTATAATAAGGTTTCACACAGAACTTAACTAGGTGGTTTACCAAGTCCTAAGGGATTGCTCGTCATAGAGGAAAACCAAATTCAGAGTTAATGCTGTTGGGACTGGCAGCTTTATGCAGCTCATTGTCAGGCTGCTCTTCTCCTAAAATCCCTGAACTGGTATGGGAAGGCCCTTTGGGTGTCTAATGATAATGTGGTTTTCCTCTTTCATTAACTTTTGTACACAAACAGCTATCATGCTGACTGGATGCTAAGGACTTTACTGCCCATCTACATCCGAGTCAATGCTACTTAAGGCTAATCACACACTAACTACATATCCCAGTGACAAAGCTGCATCCCTACTCTGTCTGTATTGATCTCCCATCAGTCATTTGTAAGTGACTGTGCTAGACGTGGCCCTTGGGCATTTTTCCAATACAAAAGCCACTTAACATTAAAATTGCAGGATCTCTTTTGGCTGTTTTACAAGCCCTTATCAAAAACACTTAAAAACCTACCTTTAATCATAACTACTGTATGAATTTTTTTCACCCTTGAACGCTGACCCCTTTAAGATAACAAGAACATTTGTGCATCAGACTGCCCTCCTTTGAGTTTTATTCATTGCTTGAGAAGACCATTAGAAGCAGTGGCAAAAACAATGAACCTTTTACAGCAGTGTTTGCTTCATTTAAAAAACAGACACATTAAAAAGTGAGACTGGATCATTATTTCAGGTATTTTGATACCCATCCCTTTACTTCATTTCAGGTAAGCAAGCAGTAGGGCTCCTCTGTCTTCTCAGTCCTCTGCCATATACCCTTTCGCTTTTGGGCATGGAGTCTGTGTTTGTTTTGCATGTCTTTGTGAAAAGCCAAACTAGCACAAATTCTTTTACTCTATCATTGCCACATATGAACTCTGAATGTATAATTTCAAACACTCTGTTGGATCTAGTTCAGGAGGTTAGATGAGAATTTTAATTGCATAATTCTGCCATCCTATCTCTTCTGCACTGTTTCAAGTTCTCCTTAATTTCAGGATACATCTACAGCTTCAGAACAAACTTAACAATTGTCTTTTTTTCAAGTTGAGTACTCATCCAGCTAAATCAGCTTGTAATATGGTTTGACTGTGTTCAAGTAGTAACCATTTTTGCTCTGTCTCTGGTCCTCTGCAAGGCTGTTGTGGTTCACAACCAGCCGGCAGCTCAGCACCACACAACAGCTCACTCACATCCCCACAAGTCCTTTCAGATGAGGAAGACAATTGAAGTAAAAGGTGAAAAATCTCATAGGCTGCCATAAAGATCATTTCATAGGATGACATTAAGGAGAGAAGCAACAATAACAATAATGCTAATAAAAGAATATACAACGAGAGTGATGCACAGTCCAGTTGCTCACCACCTGGAACCCAGTGCTCAGTCTGTTCCTGATCTAGAATCATAGAATCAACCAGGTTGGAAGAGACCTCCAAGATCATCCAGTCCAACCTAGCACCCAGCCCTAGCCAGTCAACTAGACCATGGCACTAAGTGCCTCATCCAGGCTTTTCTTGAACACCTCCAGGGACGGTGACTCCACCACCTCCCTGGGCAGCTCATTCCAATGGCAAATCACTCTCACCTGTGATGACTCTTCTCTGCCAGCCAGCTCCTCTGGTTTATATTCAGAGCATGACGTCATATGGTGTTGAATATCCCTTCAGCTAGTTCAGGTCAGCTATCCTGGCTGTGTCCTCTTCTGGCTTCCTATGGAAACTTGCTCTCTCCCAGCTTAACCCAACACAGCTTTTCCTACTGGACTGTGGAAATGATTAGAAAATACTTGTGGGGGAAGGGTGCATTGTCTGCATACAAGCCTGTGAGGTCTCCGCCTCACTAGAGCTACAACTTGCTTTGCTCTGAAACTTTAAACATGTCACAGACAAGTCTTGCTTTATTCCCACAAGAGAATTCATCAGTGCATTTGAAAGGCCATATGTTGAGTTGACACTATCAACTACAGGCAATATGCCAACAAAGTACTCAGGCAGGCAGCTCTTCCTGAGTTCTATGCTATCTACTTTTTGACTATCTATTTTGATTTGTGTCTCATAAAATGCATCAATTACCTATATAAGGAGAATTTCTCCACAGGATGTTAATGGAGTAGTGTACAGTAAAAGGTCAAAAGCACTGTGACTGATCCTCTTAGAATAACGGCCAGGAAAAGCTTTCCCTAAAAAAGACAAAGTATTTATAGTAACGATAGCAAAATATAAATGTCACTTTGGAGTCTATTTGTCTAAATCAATGGTTCTCAACATTTTTCACTCAGTGTATTACTTCTTAGCATTAAGACCAACCTGTCCGCTCCAAATTTCACACATTTTCTACACGTATTGCATGCTTGGCTATATAAAAACAGATGTGAGAAGATGCTGGGGTAGCACAAAGGAAGCAAGATTGAAATGAACTAAATGTGGTATGTTCAGCTGCTTGTTTCATCACATTATGTTCAGCAGTGTCATTGCTATACAGTGGCAACACTATATTGGTAAATATAATCATGGAGAAATTGTTTGCCAGTGGATGACCCATTACACAGAAAAGGAAATGTTAGCTGTGTTCAGCACCCCTGCCAAACATCAACCTGTGAAATATGTTTCTGAGTGGAATCTTTGTTCTACTATTCCTCTAGCAGCCTTAGAGAAACTTAGGCTGAAAATACGATTAAGTTTGGGATAATTTTGTAGATTGTTGACATGGTGATGAAAGTAGGTCCATAATGGAGCACTAATAGCTTCAGGTCACACTCCCTTCATGTGAAGTTCAATAAAGACAAGTGCAGGGTGCTGCATGTGGGGAGGAATAACAAGAGGCACCAGTACAAGTTTGGGCTGTCTTGCTGGAAAGCAGCTCCAAGTCCTTGGAGTGCTGGTGAACAGCAAGTTCTGCATGGGCCAGCAATATGCCCTTGTGACCACCAAAGTCAATGGTATCCTGGGGTGCATCAAGAAAAGTGAGTCCAGCAGGTCTAGGGAGGTTCTTCTCCCCCTCTTCTCTGCCATGGTAAGACCACACTTGGAATACCGTGTCCAATTTGGGGCTCCTCAGTTTAGGAGAGACAGAGACCTGCTGTAAAGAGTCGGGCCATGAGGATGACTGGGGGGTTTGAGCATCTCCCTTATGAAGAGAGACTGAGAAACCTTGGGCTGTTTAGTCTAGAGAAGAGAAGACTGAGAGGAGATCTCATCAATGTCTATAAACATCTGAGGGATGGGTGTCAAGTGGCTGGGGCAAATCTCTTTTCAGTGGTCCACAGCAATAAGACAAGAAGCAGCAGCTACAAACTGGAACATAGAAGGTTTCACCCCAACATGAGGAGAAACTTCTTTACAGTGAGGGTGACAGAGGCTGGAACAGGCTACCCAGGGGGGTTGTGGAGTCTCCTTCTCTGGAGGCTTTCAAAACCTGCCTGGATGCATTCCTGCGTGAACTACCCTAGGGGATCCTACCTTGGCAGGGGGGTTGGACTCAATGATCTCTGGAGGTCCCTTCCAACCTCTAATGTTCTGTGATTTTGTGTTTCCCTGAGGTGTTAGACTGAATTGTGCCAATTGCACTGAATGTTATACCAAACGTCACTATTTTGGGCAGTAGCTTTGAGATTTCAAAATGGACAATAAGAAAATATATTCTATGCCACTGGAGTTGCCATACATATATAGTACTAGCCCACCTTATGTACAAATATATTTTTTCCAGTCTTTAAGTATACCAATAATAAGATTAAAACTTTGCCTCAGTTGTAATCATATTTCTCCATGTTCCTTGTGAATTCTTCCAGATGCAAGGCATTTTAGTTAACTGATAGATTCAGAGTATGTGCAGCTATTTAATACTAACCCATCTAGTTTTCTTAATTTTTAATGCAAGTTAGGTATTTTCAGATAATATGAAGTTATTGCATTATATAAAATATGAATAGTACTGAAAACAGAAAAAATAGAAGGCAATCCGCAGAAGATGGATTGTGTCTGTCCTTGGAGACGGACACAAAAGAACCTGTAGCCACTGAGTCTGGCCTGCACAGGGTCCTGTGGTAAACAATGTACACACACTTAGCTTGTGCCTGCCTAGTGCAAAGCCTCTGCTTTTCCCAAATTAGGGAAAAGTGAGCCTGTGGCTTTGCCTAATATGATAAGGTTTAGCTAACTGCCATCCTGATTGGCTATTCTTGTGTCCAAAAGGCAATTAATCTTGTCCCACATTGATAAAAGGAGACAGGCAGGTGAACAACTTGCTTTTGCTTCATTGCTTTGCTTCCCTGCTTTTTACCATGCTCTCTCTGCTGTGCCCAGCCCTGCTGCTATTATACACTGCCTTATTGCTTACCTGGTAAACTCCACTGCCGTGAGTTACCAGGAGCAGACCCTGGATGCCTGCACGTAATTGGCCTGTGTGGTCAGTGTGACATCATGCTGAGACTGCACACATCCTGCCTGCTGCACCTGGAGGTCTTGCCTAGAATTCTTGGACATAATAGATTGTCCAGAAGAAGCCAGGAGTACAAGGTCAGAGATTGTCTGCATCCTTTCCCCGGAAGCTGGGAAGATTCAAGCCTCAATGTCCAACAAGACAGAGGCCCCTGAAAGCATTTGGGCACTGTCTGGACTGTGGCTAAGCCCTGCGAGTGGGTAATCATAATTTGTGAGTAAATGCTTAAATGCCTCTTTGTAATTCTCCATTGCCTTCTGCCATGGAGCAGAAAGAGCTCCTTGAGCCCATGTGCTAGTTTGAAGCAGGCTAGAATGTTTTGGTGAGAAGAACTAGATTACAGGCTGGGGAAAGAAAACAATGGTGATATCTACTTCGCTCACAGCCTTGTTGAGATGTATAGGAACAAGAAATAAAAGCATTATATAACCACTCTTGCTTGGGCTGCTGGCTGAGATGCATCTTACTCTCTAACCTCACCCTCCATTTTGGACTAATCCACTTTGCTTCCTAACCCCCTGGCCGAACCTCCATTCTTCCTTGGGACTGGGGTAAGTTTGAGAGAGGTAGGGGGAAGGTGAAGGGGCGGTTGGGAGCCCCTCCTGGGGACTCAGGTTTCTGGGAGGGCTGTTGTGTCTCTGTATTACCTTTTTACCTTGTATATTTCCATCTATAACTGTATATACTGTAAATATCTGCTTGTATATTGTGCTAGCTGTAAATATAAGCTTCATTCATATTTCCAGAGCTGGCTGAGTCTAGTCTGGGTGATTTCCAAAGTGTGGGGGGGCAGGGAACACCCAAACCATCACAGCCCATCTACTGGGCAAGCGGCATATTGACCGCAAGCGGCATTTGACCACAAGCAGCATTTGACCACGGGAACTTTCTCTTCCAGTTTAATTAAAGGTTTATATATTTTGCTGGTTGTTACTAGATCTAGATATTATTATCACAGTATCACAGTATCATCAGGGTTGGAAGAGACCTCACAGATCATCAAGTCCAACCCTTTACCGCAGAGCTCAAGGCTAGACCGTGGCACCAAGTGCCACGTCCAACCTTGCCTTGAACAGCCCCAGGGACGGCAACTCCACCACCTCCCCGAGCAGCCCATTCCAGTGTCCAATGACTCTCTCAGACTGTGTAAGAACTGAAATATTATTAAAATTAGTGGTTGGAGGTAGCAAGAATTCTGAATGTCAAAATTAATAAACAACATGAATTTGGGGAGAAATATCATCTCGCATTAATTAATTTTCCCTCCACAAGACTATTGAAGTAAATCACAATCAGTGAGGATGATGTACGAAGGCTACTTAGATATGGGTAAGCATCTGGACTGTGCAGTCTTCATCCAGCTAGAAAACTCCAATCATACCAGTTAAGTTAGCTCAAAACTCACTGAACTGAACAGTTACTCAAGAGTGTACCCTGCCTCAATGCTTGACTTGAATGAAAATGTGCTATCTGTGACATGTGAACTTCCAAAGTTATTACTCAATCAATACATTCCTTTGGAGTTTTACTAAGCAACTCTCAGCATTTATGAAATGATCATATGGTTTTCTAATTTCCCCATTTTAGATGCTTCCTCTGACACACAAATAATTTCTTTCTTTCTTTTCTGCTTTCTTTTCTGTTTTAAATAGATAAAGTTTGGATTACAATTGTTGCATCCGTAGAATCTTAATGCCTAACTTCAAAAATCTGAATGCTAAATAAAGTCTTCCTCTCCAGAGCCCTAACTATATCCATTTCTCTCTTTTATTTCTGAGTGATGTTTTTCCTTTTTTTTTTCCTTCTTTTTTTCCCCTTCTTTTTCTTTTTTTCCTTTTCTTCATTCTTCAACAAAAGAATAAGTAAATTCTCATTACCCAGAATCAGCTGAAGCTTGTCTACATAAAGAACACATTTGGTTTCTTGTGAGTCTATGTGTGCGTGCAGAACTGCATTGCATTAGCATTCCTGAATACAGGCTTTTTAATGTGCTAATCTTAGGAAGGTAAAAATCAACATTCAAATGGTAATTATTTAGGAAGTAAATTGATCAATTTGTCCTAAGCTCCATGAAGATGAACTGAGGTCAATCCACTTTGCCTATTAAGATTTTGAAGATATCTAGTAGGATTACTTTCACAGTAAAAGCCTGTGTTCCACTGGGGTTTAAGGGGGGGGGGGGGAAATGAAATAAAATTGAAATGAACTGAGCTTTAATGCTAGACCTTAGGAAAAACAAACTTTTCATGTAAGTGCAATTTTCCTGGACCCAGCAAGCTGTCCATGTAAATAACCTCTGTGTTATTAGCTTTTAGTACCTTAGCTGTCCCTGTGGTGAAGGTAAAATGGTTGCTAACTAAACAGAGTTGAGCTGTTTTGGTTCTGCAACCCTATATATATTTTTTGAAGTATTTTTAAGGTTTGGGAATGTGTGGATAAGCAGCTACAACACATATAGAAGAAAGGCTCAAAGAACTTAGAGGCAAATTATTCAAACAACTCTGACATTTCAAAAGTGAGCACAGTGAATTTTTGTAGCTAAGGTGAAGCACTACAAAATTGCTATTGTTAAAATAAGAATCTATAAGTATTAGAATTAACACATTAAATGTTAGGTTAGAAGTGCATGCTCCCTGATGGTAAATCACCAGACCACATGAATTCAAATACTCTAAACCCCAAACTTTTCTTTCCTTGTACAAAAAAGAAAGAAAATCTGCATTTTATAGAAAGACAAATGGGCACTATGTATCTGCCTATTGACTCTTTTTCGCTCTTGAGCTTGAAATACCTTCAGTCAGAAAGATTTTTACTATTGTCTGGAGGTAGCTAAAGAATCTTAGAAACATTCAGGTTGGAAAAGACCCTCAGGATCACCAAGTCCAACCGGTAACCCTACTCTACCTGGTCCATCCCCAAGCACCACAACCAAACAACTTTCAAACACATGCAGTGTTGGTGACTCAACCACCTCCCTGGGCAGCCCATTCCAATGCCTGACCACTCTTTCAGTGAAAATCCTTAAGTCTAGCATTTTTTTCTGAGAGAACTATTAGTACATTAACTTAATATTTTCCTAGTTGCTTTATGATGTAACATTTTTCATGAAACAAGAAAAACAGTTCAGGTAATGTCTTTATGCATACAGTATAAAAGATTATACATATAGTCTTTATCAACATACTGTTGGCATGTTTTGAATTATGGCATGAAGATCCATTTCTTGTGATTGTTTAATTATCTGTCTTGGAGTGTATTTCAATTGCAAGACTGTGAAAGCCAGAGAAGAGTGGTGGTCGTTCCAGAGGTCATTCAAAGCTGGGTAAGTTTAGGCAATCACTGAAACACTTGCACCATACCAATTTTTGATCTCATGCTATTTATGGCAAGAATGAAAACCAATGATGTTAAAGGCTCTCATTTTATGGCAGTGATACTCTCTTGTCTTACCAAAAGTGCTGTCTTGCATAGCTTGAAATGCTGTGCAAGTGTAAAAGTATTGTTGGAGTCTTCAAAAATCAACAGGTGGGTTTCCCTTTAAGACTTTGTGACAGATTCTGCAAAATGAATAATCTGTATTAATTTTGATATCCAGGCAAAGATTGTTAGTAGCTATGAAAACTGTTTATTAAAATTAAAACTCACCAGAAAACTTATTCACAAGGTTCAAAAATGCATGGTTTGGAAATTTGTACTCGTGGGGAACAGACAAAACTAGAGCACTCATTTTCTTAAAGTGGCAAACACAAGCATTGTACTGCAAGAGGCTGAGGGAGCTGGGGTTATTTAGCCTGGAGAAGAGGAGGCTCAGGGGTGACCTCATTGCTGTCTACAACTACCTGAAGGGAGGTTGTAGTCAGGTGGGGATTGATCTCTCCTCCCAGGCAACCAGCAACAGAACAAGGGGACACAGTCTCAAGTTGTGCTGGAGGGGAGGTCTAGGCTGGATGTTAGGAGGAAGTTCTTCACAGAGAGTGATTGGCATTGGAATGGACTGCCCAGGGAGGTGGTGGAGGCACCGTCCCTGGAGGTGTTCAAGCAAAGCCTGGATGGGGCACTTAGTGCCATGGTCTGGTTGATTGGACAGAGCTGGATGCTGGGTTGGACTGGATTGATCCTGGAGGTCTCTTCCAACCTAGCCTCAAGCTATGCCAGGGGAGATTTAGGCTCGAGGTGAGGAGAAAGTTCTTCACTGAGAGAGTCATTGGACACTGGAATGGGCTGTCTGGGGAGGTGGTGGAGTCGCCGTCCCTGGGGCTGTTCAAGGCAAGATTGGACGTGGCACTTGGTGCCATGGTCTAGCCTTGAGCTCTGTGGTAAAGGGTTGGACTTGATGATCTGTGAGGTCTCTTCCAATCCTGATGATACTATGATACTGTGTGATACTGTGATTCTAAGACAGGATTCATGTGGTTAATTATACTGCTTATCCTAGAGGACACATGAAGCTTCTTTCTGCTGATGGCAGAAGGTAATTAGTGAATTAAAAAGGCTTTAAATATTTACTCACAAAGTTTTATTGGACAGTACCCAAAGCATGTGTAAGGGCTGTTGTCGGTGGTCTCAAAGCTGTTAGAAGGTTTGGAGTTTCTCCTAGAGAATCTGGCCACTCATGACTTAGGTGGAAAAAACTGTCTGGACAGCCAAGCCCAGAGTTGTGGTGAATGGGGCTCACCATAGTTGGCAGCCACTCACAAGCTGCACTCCCTGGGGCTCAGTTTTGGGACTAATTTTCTTTAATATATAGATATTATATATTATATATATATATATATATATATATATATATATATATATATACATATATATATAAAAAAATATATGGATGAGGGGATTGAATGCTCCTTCAGGAAGTTTTTAAGTGACATCAAATTAGGTGGGAGTGTGGATCTGCTTGAAGGTAGGAAGGCTTTGAGGACCTGGATAGGCTGGATCAGTGTGCTGTGGTAAATTGTATAAGGTTCAACAAGGCCAAGTGCTGGGTCTTGCACTTGGGTCACAACAATCTCTTGAAACACTACAGGCTTGGGTAAGAGTAGCTGGAAAGTTTCCTGGCAGAAATGGAGCTGAGGGTGCTGATTGAATGTGAGCTAGCAGTGTGTTCAGGTGGCCAAGAAGGTCAACAGCATCCTGACCTGTGTCAGCAACAATGCAGCCTAAAGGATCTGAGAAGTGATTGCGACCCTGTACTCAACACTGATGAGGACACATCTTGAATACTGTGTTCAGTTTTGGGCCCTTCACTACAAGAAAGAAACTGAGCTGCTGAAACTAGTCCAGAGAAGTGCAACAAAGCACAAGAAGAGTCTAGAGAATAAGTTTAATCTGGAGAAGATGAGGCTGAGAAAAGACCTGAAAGGAGGTTGCAGTTAGGTGGGGGTCAGTGTCCTTTCACCAGTAACTAGCAAAAAGACAAGAAGAAATGGCTTCAAGCTGCACCAGGGGAGGTTTAGATTAGCCATTAATGATTTTTTTTTACTGAAAGAGTGGCCAGGCATTGAAACAGGCTGCTCAGGGAAGTGGTAGAGCCACCATCCTCAGAGGTCTTCATATATTGTGTAGACATGACACTTAGGGACATGTTTAATGGGCATGGTGGTACTGTATTGATGGACGGACTTGATGATCTTAGAGGTCTTTTCCAACCTCAATGACTACATGAAGAGATATGGTTAAGTTTTAAAGCAGCTGTCCATCTAGGAAAGAAGACCAAAAGAGAACATTCTGTGTTATCACAGAGAGCCATCATAGTGGCAATGTTCCTGCTGCAGTTTATACCTGTGACTTCTGTCCTTTTCTGATGCTTTATAGCACATTAACATATGTTCTTTATAGGGACAGAAGGATGTTTTTGTGATTCTTCTGGACTAAACATATATTGGATGCTTGTGAATGTGGGGAACTAATTAAAAAAACTAATATAATCCTCTCTAAATCTGTGTGCCAAATCTACTTTCCAGCATTTTATTGGAATCTAAATACTGTCTATTCTTTGCATGGATTCACTGCCCTTCAGGTTAAATTTTGCTCAGTAATAGCAAGCTCCTGCTTGGTGGGGATGGATAAATTCCAAATAACCTTTGACTATACAATAAAAGTCTTTGGTGAGTAGAGCAGTACATCAAATATTTCTGTGTGAATGTACAGCTGATTAATCACTGGAGTAGTGTTTGAAGATTGTCTTTAGCCAGTTCAGTCATAGACTTGAATGTCAGCATTATCATACATGAATCCCTCCACGCATTTCCCAGTCCTGTGTAGTGGTGGTCTCAAGGAAAGCAACAGAAGTAATGGCAAAACTAGTTTTGTACCTTTGACTTGTGAAACAAAGAAGAAACACACATATGTGTCCGTGTGCGCATGCGTGTGGGAGGCCCTGGGGACTTGGCTCCCTCACTGATGGCAGGAGGTGTGTAACAGAGGTGGCATCTCTACCAGGGTCCTTAAAAAGGCTAATTAACAGCACAGAAGTTTGCAGCTAGCCAGCTAGCAGAGAGCCATAAGATCATTGTTTTTGTCATAGTGAGCATTTCATATAGTTAGAATCTCCTAACTTTGAGGTGTGAATTGTTATATAGAAGCGGTTGGAGTGGTTGTTTCATCACCAGTTAGTGGTTGTTTTGACTCAGCTGGTGATCTTACCCAGCTTCAAGGGCTGGAACACCTCTGCTTTGAGGACAGCCTGAGTGAGTTAGGCTTGCCCAGCCTAGGGAAGAGAAGACTTCCAGGGGACATTAGAGCTGCCTTCCAGTACCTGAAGGGATCCTGCAGGAAGGCTGCAGAGAGTGTCTAGAGACAGGACAAGGAGGAATGGTTTGAAGCTGAAAGAGAGCAGGGTTAGAGTGGATCTGAGGTAGAAGTTCTTCAGTAGGAGGGTGGTGAGACTCTGGAGTAGCCTGCCCAGGGAGGTTGTGGATGCCCCTCCCCTAGGGGTGTTCAAGGCCAGGCTGAATGAGCTAAGTCTAGTTGACATCCCTGCTCATGGGGGAGGTCAGAATAGATGATCTCTCAGGTCCTTCCAACCTGAGCCATCCTTTGATTTGAATAAAAGGGTAGCATTCCCTGCCCCACTGGCAGCTGCTCTCTACCTGTTCTCTCCTTGACAATTACATCTGCAGCAGCATGATTGTCTTTAAGAGCTCTGCTGTGGCAGAAGTGCAGTGCTCCAGTAACATGCACCCTGTGTCTGTGCATTGTGCTTGTGTGCAGAGCTGCCCTTTTCTCAGCCTTTCTGCTTCCTACAGTGAGCAGGGAAAGCAACACAACATATCAGTGATGTGGCTGAGGTCACTGTACCCCCAATAGGATATTCAAAGCTCAGCTATTGGTGTAACTTACCTGCTAAGTAAAGAGAGAATGTTACAGTGGTAACATCTGGGCATCTGAAAGATGTTAAGACAGGTGAAATATATGTACTTTAAGAATAAATTGTGTATGTTCAAACTCAGACAAGGTATGAATTAGAAAAGGTTACTGAATCTCTGAATCCATCTTCCTGCCAGGCCAATGTAGCCCTTAATAAAATCCCATGAGGTGGGAAAAGATGGAGCAGAGAGCAGAAGGACAAGTAGGTCCAGAGGAGGTTCACAAAGACAATCAGAGAGCTGGGTAACATCTTCCCTACTGGGACAGGCTTGGAGACATGGGTGTGTCAAGCCTGGAGGAGAGAAGGCTCTGGGGAGACCTTATAGCAGTCTTTCAGTACCTGAAAAGAGCCTACAAAAAATCTGGGAAGAGAGTTTTACAAGAGCTTGTCGTGATAGGATGAGAGAGAATGGATTGAAGCTTGAGGAGGGCATATTTAGACAGGATATTAGAAAGAAATTCCTTACTGTAAGGGTGGTGAGGCACTGGAACAGGTTGCCCTGAGAGGTCATGGATGCTCCCTCCCTGCTGGTGATCAAGGCCAAGTTGGATGAGGCCTTGAACAATTAGGTCTAGTGGAGGGTGTCCTTGCCAATATGTTATGGAGGGTGGCAAAGCCCCTGAAAGGTCCCCATGTCATGAAGGTTACAGTGTCTCACATTTTAAGCCAGAAGCATCATAAAACCAAAACAATCTTCTAGTCCCCCTGCATTCCACGACACCATGGCAGGGGAGGTCGGAACTAAATGATAGTTAAGATCCCTTCCTACGCAAAATATTCACTGAATCTATGAACAACTCCATCATTCCTGTATTTCCCTCCATAAAATTACACCAACTTAAATTTGAAATGTAAGAAATACAGCTTTAGGAAATAGAATACTTAAAGCCTGACTGAGATGAGTTCCCTTTCCTGTGACCTGCTCATGTAGCTGTTGAATGGCGAGGGTGTGTTTGGACATGACTTCCCATGAGAAAATTGTCACTGTCATGAACAGCAGAGATCCTCCAGGTTCTAAGGATAGATCTGAACCATCTGGTGCATATTTGTCCTCTGAGTGCATTCCTTAGAAAAGATTTCTTTTAATGGGAAATGTGACTATCAACTACAATGAGGATTAGTCACAGCTCCCCTTACAAGAGAAAGTCACAAATAATTGGTGAATGACAAAAATCAAGCAATATTCGAAATGACTCTTTGGTGAGAGGTCTATCTGTTATAAGAAGGTCACTTACAGAATGATATTGACCAAAAAAATTCTACTCAGGAATAGGCAATAACCTTGTTTTGGTTCAGAGGTCTTATCTTGTGTAAAAGACTATTTATAGTCTTTTATAGCTATAGGAGCTTCCTTGGATTCTGCCCTTCCCTATTTCTGATCTAGCTTAAAAACTATTAAGTTTGGGAAAGGGTACTTTGTAGTTTATGGATATGATGAGGGTGATTGAGTGATACATGGGCAAAGGTAGGAAGCAGTGGATGTGGGAGGCAGAGGATGCAGTTCAGCTTCTTTTAGAAGCATCCCCATAGTCTAATTGAGAGACTTCAATACCTATGAGCTGAATTAAGTCCTTTCCTAGATTTGTAGTCTTCCCAGGGTATGAATACATCTGGTGAAGATTTTATTTCTATAATGGCATTTTAAATATCAGCAAGGAAAGCACTTTTCCTGAATTTTTAAATGTATTTTT
Source organism: Pogoniulus pusillus (assembly GCF_015220805.1). NCBI lineage: Eukaryota > Metazoa > Chordata > Aves > Piciformes > Lybiidae > Pogoniulus > Pogoniulus pusillus. The sequence continues at coordinate 31,335,107 of NC_087273.1, forward strand.
AAAGGATCATTTCTGTTATATATGTGGGTGAACTATGAATAACAGGCTGCAAGGTTTCATGTCGTTACTGAGCCTCTGGCAACTTATTGTACACCTTGGAAAGCTCCCTATTCAGTTCAGAGAAACACTGAAAGGTACTACAATGTATGGTTTCCAAATTCTCCCAGACAAGCACAGGAGAAATAAAATGCCTGTTTGTCCACATCATTAAACTACCTTGCAGTCTGGTACAACTGGCAGACTCTGCTGCAGAGAGATTCAGGGTGAAACTGCCATGAGTTTTTCCAGGTAGGGCTTCAAGTACGCTGGCAGAGCTGTGTTTGGCAATTTGTCCTGTGTCTTCCTGAACTCCAGGGGCTAATCCTGAGATCTTCTTAGCAGTTTGAGTCCCAAAAAAGCCAAAGCTACTGGAATCCTCCTTTCATGAATATTATATTCCCTTGCAAATCTGTGCATTTAGAAAATGTGAAATGTGCACTGCTAGTTTTGCACATCCTTTACTATCTTCCATCCTTATTGACATTGTATGACTTTGTGAATAACACAGTTTCACTGCTGCCTCTCTGTTTATTTGTTTTTTTTAAGTGAAAGAAGGATATTTTATATTGGTGCAGCAGTAGAGCTCAGCAGAATTCAATGAAGGATTTTTTTAAATGAGAAAATGTTGTGGCTTAACCCCAGCTAGCAAATAAGCACCACACACATCTATCTGCTCATATATTGCCCACCACACTTAAGAGAGGTTGGGAGGAACTCGTGGCTTGAGACAAGAACAATTTAATGACTGAAGTAAATATAAAATACTAATCATAGAGTCATAGAATCATAGAATCAACCAAGTTGGAAGAGACCTCTGAGGTCATTGAGTCCAACCTAGCACCCAGCCCTAGCCAGTCAACTAGACCATGGCACTAAGTGCCTCATCCAGGCTTTCCTTGAACATCTCCAGGGACAGTGACTCCACCACCTCCCTGGGCAGCCCATTTCAATGCCAATCACTCTCTCTGACAACAACTTCCTCCTAACATCCAGCCTGTACCTCCCCTGGCACAACTTGAGACTGTGTCCCCTTGTTCTGTTGCTGGTTGTCTGGGAGAAGAGACCAATCCCCACCTGGCTACAGCCTCTCTTCAGTTTCAGGATATATGTAGCTGTTCTATGAAAGTAAATATATTAAAACATTCCTGCTATATTTTATGACACTACATAAATATCAAAATAGGTTTATAAGTTGAAAAGAGAATGTGCCAATTCTGAAATCACCACTCACAGCACTTCAGTTTATGCAGCTAAATTTCCCAGCTAACAGCATTCTGCAGGCACTTGCTCTCCTGCTCAGGAGGCAAACCACACATCTGCCTTTCCAATGCTCATGGTAAAAATACCAACAGTCAGCAAATTCAGGCGTGCCAAAATACATTCAAAGAGAGTGGAGGTAAGAGAAGACATCACAGATATGTAGGTGCAACAAGAATACTGCTGGGTGGAGTAGGGGGGATTTAGATGAAGCAGTTCACTACAGGATGACCTCATGACAATGATGTCTTATTCTGCTTCCCCTGGGATTTTTTTTTCTGTGTTTTTACCTGGACAACATTTGTAATGAGTTGTAATGGAAAGGAATGAACATAAAACCCAACAAAAACAAGTGATGTGAATGAAAACTAATTGCTCACCACCAACCAACTGATGGCTGGACAGTAACTGAGTAGTGGGCCCCCTGGCCAGCTTACCCCCTAGTTCATATATTGAGCATGATCTTACATGGCAGGGACTACCTCTTTGGCCAGTTTGAGTCAGCTGGCTTTGTCCCCTCCTAGCCTCTTGTGCACATTCACCTTATTCACTAGTAGATCATGAGAAGTTGAAGAGCCCTTGACTTATTGGAAGGACTGCTCCAAAAGCTTAAAGCATCAATGTATTACCAACATTCTTATCCTAAATCCAAAATACAGCACTCTACTAGCTACCAGGAAGAAAATTAACTCAATCCTAGGCAAAAACTAAGATGGAAACACATAAGGCAATTCTTTCCTATAATGGTACTGATATTCCTCTTGTGCAGCTCTGAATCCCTTCATATGAGTTTTGTTTTAACTTACTTGTTGTATATTATCCACAGTTTTCAAATTAACCTCTTGTTTTGGGATAAGGCTTGATAACTGTAGCCCAGACCAGGACAATGGATTCCAGAAGTTCTCCCTACATCAAATCTCTTTTTCTATACAGATAAAAGGTAAAAAAGGGAAGATCAGACTTTAAAGTCACACAGCAGATCCAGATTATGTGGTTCTGAAGGCATAGGATTCTGTTTGATTACCTTAATCGTGAACAGTAGACTGAAAGACTAGATTTAGCTTCAGCCTTATTTGTAAAACAAAGCACTACAAGAAAGGAAGATGCTTGAAAAGCATGACTTCTGCCACAAATAGCCTGCCTACTTGAGATTTCAATTAGTTTTACTGTTATGAGAAAGGGGTAGAAGCAAGAGGAAGACACTAATTAAACCTTTCCGACGCATAACAATCCTCAAGCCAGTTTATCCTAGTTTGGTTCCAGTACAAAGAGGCCACTTTTTGTTTTAAACTGATGACTTTTTTAGAGCAGTGTTGACAAAGAATGCTCACTTATGAAACCACTTAAAGCAGATGTCATCATGATGGTTCCACATCACATTGCCTGATGCTGGAAAGGGAGTGACAAGAAAAGTCTGTACTGTGTAGCAGATGCAGGGCAGAGAGATTCTGCTGAGCACACCTAGCCCAGTGACACCTGTCAGCACACAAAAGCATGGCAACTGTCAGAGCTACTTGAGTCTTCCTCCCAGGTCCCAGCCAGTCTCACATAGCTTTTCTACTCCCAGTTGTTGCTTCACTTGAGTCTTTCCCAGAGCATAAATTCAGCTCTGCTCTTTGTTATGCAGACCAATATCCTGAGTCACTTTCCTAGTGAGGTCTATGGCTTTCAAGTGACCCAGATGGGTTGAAAACTAACTTCTGTGAGGAGCATCTGGTGTCTGCTCACCTTGCTTTCTTTTCAGAAGCTTCCTTACACTGTGTTTTGTACATTAAGCAGTCTGACCTCACTAAACAACCAGTTCTGCTCGAGTTCAAAAAGGAGGCTGAGCAGCTCTCACTTCAGCTTCTTGCAGAGACACAGTATTGCAAATACCAACCTCTAAGTGGTAAAAAAAGATGTAAGAAAAGCTGTTAAAAGGTGCTGAAACCACAGACACAACATAATGAGCTTCAGATGCAAGTAAACTGTAGGTATGCATACAATGAATCACTTCCTTAAATCCCTTACTTGTCTGGGGATACTGTGGGCTTACTTGATTCTGTTTAAAGCATCAAAAACATCAATGTGCAAATTCTGAGCACTTGCTCTTTGTTCATATTGCTGCAGGCAATAAAAAGGGGACAAATTAAATATATTTATTCCTTTTCAAATCAACGTTCTGCAGTTGAGATGCTTTTATACAACTATTTTTGCATGTCCATTTCTTTGTGTGTGTGTGTGTTCATGTCTTTAGCAGGTTAGTGAAAGGATGGTCTTTCTCTTTAAGAAACTCACTTTGTAGGCTTTTACTTAATTTCTCATGGCCCTATATTGCTGTGACTTTTCTTACAAAACCTTGTAGCTTATAAATTACAATAAGATTAAACTAGGTACTGCTAATGTATTTTAAACAGTTGTTAAATTACCAAAGTTGGTTGATCCCTTCCCTGAAATTTGCTGATCCTAACTTTAAATGACTCCTAGGTTATTATTTATATCTTTTAAATCTTTTATAACTCTACACGGGTGCTTTTATGAAACCTGGTGTAACATATTCTAAGAACAAAAGCATATTTATGTAAGTAGCACTGGGAGCTGACTTGGCAGGTGTTTGCCACAAAGTCTTAACCCCTAAGCATTAGTAGTAGACATCATGCACATCCTCGAAATGTAGTGAGAGTCTATTTTTCTACAGAGGAACTGTTCAGGCTGAAAAGCCATTAAAACTGGAAAGAATGGCAGCATTAGTGCTCTTATCAAGTCTGTGGCCTGCAGAAATAGGTAAGGATTTAGGAATAAGGTCTGCAACAAATGCTGTAAACAGAAAATAAAGGCAGTTGTGGTGGCCAGAGCTTCTCAGGGCAACTGCAACGTTATGCAGCTCATGCCAAAGCAAGGTAGAATTGTTCTTGGGAAGAAAGGAGCCTCAAATAGAGAACAGAGAAGTCTCTTCTTTTGTGTCAGTGAGACAGGAAAACTGTCCATCTGGAGGAGAACCAGACCTGTCCCACATGAAGTAAGGTAGCAGAGGAAGCCCAGCCTGTAAAAAGAACAGAACTTTGTCTGGAGCAAGGATCTGTTACACTGAGTTAAGGTAGTGAAATCTGGTGTGGAGGACTGTGAGAGTTGCCCTGATTTCTTCGAAAGCCAGTGATTTTTGTGGCTCTGCTGGGGAAGGCCATCATGAAATTAAAGAGTTCCTGAGTGCTGAGTCAAATGCAGCTGAAAACATCCTTTCACTAGGTAGGCATCAAACGTGTTGGTTCTTTAGCTTTGTCTCAGTGGGAGTCATCATCCCTGGTTCAATATACACATCAAAGCTAACCAGGAGCTGTTTCACAGAATCACAGAGTATTAGAGGTTGGAATGAAGCTCCAGAGATAATCCAGTCCAACCCTCCTGCCAAGGCAGGATCCCCTGGGGTAGTTGACACAGGAATGCATCCAGGCAGGTGTTGAAAGTCTCCAGAGAAGGAGACTTCACAATCTCTCTGGACAGCCAGTTCCAGCAATCAGTCATCCTCACTGTAAAGAAGTTTCTCCTCATGTTGGGATGAAATCTTCTATGTTCAAGTTTGTAGCTGTTGCTCCTTGTCTTACTGTTGTGGACCAGCAACAAAAATACTTAAATAAAATGCTTCAATAAAAATATTTTCACTGAGAAATGCTATTTCACTGAAGAAACACTTGGGAGGTGGGAAGTCTGGCCATTTCAAAAGGATGGTGCTAGGAAAAGTTTCCTGGCTTCAGATCTTCATTACAGAGTGAGCAATGTCCCCAAGAGCCCCGTGGTCTGATCTAGATACATGCATTGGAAGCCACTGTCTTGACTGAATGAAATAAGACTTTAATCATCTTCTTAGAATCATAGAATCAAGCAGGTTGCAAGAGACCTCCAAGCTCATCCAGTCCAACCTAGCACCCAGCCCTAGCCAGTCAACCAGGCCATGGCACTAAGTGACTCAGACAGTGTTTTCTTGAACACCTCCAGGGACAGTGACTCCACCACCTCCCTAGGCAGCCCATTCCAATGCCAATCACTCTCTCTGCCAACAACTTCCTCCTAACATCCAGCCTGGACCTCCCCTGGCATAACTTGAGACTGTGTCCCCTTGTTCTGTTGCTGGTTGCCTGGCAGAAGAGACCAACCCCCACCTGGCTACAGCCTCCCTTCAGGTAGTTGTAGACAACAATGAGGTCCCCCCCTGAGCCTCCTCTTCTCCAGGCTGCACACCCCCAGCTCCCTCAGCCTCTCCTCATAGGGTTTGTGTTCCAGGCCCCTCACCAGCTTTGTTGCCCTTCTCTGCACACCTTCCAGCACCTCAACATCTCTCCTAATTTGAGGAGCCCAGAACTGGACACAGTACTCAAGGTGTGGCCTGACCAATGCTGAGTAAAGGGGAAGAATAACCTCCCTTGTCCTACTGGTCACACTGTCTGATACAGACGAGGATGCCATTGGCTCTCTTGGCCACCTGGGCACACTGCTGGCTCCTCTTCAGCTACTCTCTACCAGTACTCCCAGGTCCTTTTCTTCCTGGCTGGTCTCCAGCCACTCTGCCCCCAGCCTGTAGCGCTGCTTGGGGTACTGACACAGAAAGAGGATATGCTGCAGTACTCAGCTTTGTGGGGATGTGGCTGCTGAGAAGGTGTTGCAAGGCCTGCCTGGAGAAGGCAAGCAGAAATTCCTTGCTCCTGCCATATGGTAAGAAAGAATATGAGCTAGAATCACTTCAGTCACCTCCGGGATGACTGCTCCAGCTGGGAGGGGGTGTAGGATGGGTGGAGAGTGTGAGAAATCGTTTTGTTGTTGGGCTATTTTGTTTTGATGGTGGCTTTGGTCGGTTTGTGGGAGTTTTTTCTTTAGTGTTTCTGTTTGTTTTTTGGGGGGGATTTGTTTGCTTGTTTGTTGGTTTTGGCAGGACTTCAGATGTCCTTGGTTTTGTTCATAAACTGCAACCAAAACAATTTGCAAATCTGAGGTTTTGTGAAGCAGGTGAACATTTTTCTATTCAGTTCTTATGGTGACAAACTAATAAGTGGTAATAGGATATCTAAGAGACTGAAGAAACTGTCCACACATCCTTGAGATATGTTAGTGTTTTTCTCTGAAAATGACACTTATCTTTAGGTGTGCTGAGAGAGACTCCTTAAAAGAGTTTTATTAGTCTTGCATGGAACTGGCATGAAGTTCTTGTTCTCCACAATCTATTTATCTCAGACATTTCCTGGGATCCTCTCCTCTGATGACTTAAAAAATTCCCTAGAATCCTGCTCTGCAACATGTTTTTGGTGGAAATTTCTACTCTAAGCTTATTTAGAGCAGAGAAAGTGTAACTGTTAGTTAATATCTACTGCAGGCATAACAGGGATCTGCTGGAGAGGGTCCAGCAGAGGGCTATGGGGATGGTTAGGGGACTGGAGCACTGCTTTATGAGGAGAGGCTGAGGGACCTGGGGCTTATTAGTCTGGAGAAGAGAAGACTGAGAGGGGATCTAATAAATGTGTATAAATATCTATGGGATGGATGTCAAGATGGAGGAGACAGGCTCTTCTTGCTTGCTCCCTGGGATAGGACAAGGAGCAACGGATGGAAGCTGCAGCACAGGAGGTTCCACCTCAACACAAGGGAGAGCTTCTTTACTGTAAGGGTCACAGAGCACTGGAACAGGCTCCTTGGAGAAGTTGTGGAGTCTCCTTCTCTGGAGACTTTCAAGGCCCATCTGGATGTGTTCCCCTGTGACCTGAGCTAGATTATGGTCCCGGTCTGGCAGGGGGGCTGGATTCATTGATCTCTTTGGGTGCCTTCCAATGCCTGACATCCTGTGATCCTGTGAATCTATATTCTGGCTTAATCTGGAAAACAGAAGTGCAAAGATTGCTTTAAAATGATGACAACAGAAAAATCAAAGGAATAGACTTTTATCCAACACTGGATTAGCAATTTATCCTGAAGGGTCATCTGAAATGCCAAGATTGGCCTCACTTTGGGTTGAGTTTGTCCCAGTCTGTCTTTCTATCTGAATGCTACTATGCAGGATAGAGATCCCAAAAAATGTTTCTTGTTAGAAATCGGAAAGTCATTCACTCATAAGGTAGATCAGAAACTGATGGATCTCCTGTTTGAGCTCACAAGCCCATGGCTTGCCTTCTGCCTAAGTTTATCCTCTCTCCTGTCTCTTCATCCTTTCCTTAAGCATCCTTCCTACAAACAATTCTTTCTAGGGCTAGGTGAGGAGGACAGGTTTTCCCACCCTTGAGGTCTCATGATGGTGTGTGATAACTTCAGAGAGAATCAGGTGGAAAGAGCTTCTCCCAGGTGTTACAGCAGTTTGATTATGACAGAGGAGAAAGCAAAGCACAAAGTCTACATCATTGCCAGGTTGAGACCGGCTGCAAGTGAAGCTGGCATTGTGATGCCAACCAGATCTTTCATTTCCAGGAGTGTTCTACCTTCTATTTATACCTCTAGCTTTTCTCCTCTTCAAATCCCAGATTTTCCCCTCCTTCCACTCCCAGAAATTAAGCAAAAAGCATTTATTCTCCCAGGAATTTTGTAGATATTTAGCAGATAATTTAATTCTCTCAGAAAGGTACTGACTGCTGCAGAGTGGAGGCCAGATCCTCATTGCAGGCAGACAGGCTCCACTTATTTTCCTGGCTCTTCAGATTTACTACGAACACCCTGGCAGGCAGCAGTAGTGGATATGATGATGTAGTGCTGGAAATAATCCTGGGTTTTAGTAATACCTACAGACTGCCAGACAATTATGTACCAAGAGCCCAGATTTTCTAGAAGTACTGTCCCACCCCCCCTTCTGTTGGAAGCCCTAATTTCCTCCTTGCCCCTCTTCCCTTGCTGTCCATCCTATCATGTCGCTTGTGGCCAGATCAAGGATGTTTAAATATAGATTCCAAAATTTCTGAGGGAGGAGCAACTCTGGCAAGGCTTTGTGGCCTAACTGATCTCACTAAACAAGTACTGACTATTCAGGACCTCTTCCAACACTATCTGGCCCTTATGTAAATCTGCCAATGTTATAGAAATTCAGGAATAAAGCAGTAAACAGATGCAGTGAAGCTTTTGATTTTTTTTTTTCCATGCTGGAAAAAAAAACAAAAAACAAAACAAAACTACTCCCTTCCCCCTTCTATTTCTACCTTTTGTAACTTAATACTGCCAGGGCTTCCTTACTGAACAAAACAGTGCTTTTCTAGACTAGAAAGCGTGGTCCAAACCAGTCACAGCATATATTAGCATGGGGATATTTGGTAGATCTTGTTTCAAACAAAGGCAAAAAGCAGAGTAATCTTTAAAGCTGTAGTAGAAGTGGATTAGATGAATCTACCCTTTCTTTCCTGGCTTAAAAATTGCCTCGAGGGTTTGTTTCCTTTTGAACAGTCATGGCCCTAAAATTATTAGGAGGCATTTCTGATTACTTGGGGTCCACCATAACCTAGAGTGTTTTTACTCCGCTACGATTACATAGACAAAGCAATACAGTCCTGAGGTGCAGCATGACTGTGAGGACCTGGTAGAACTATTAGTGTAGCTGCTGAAAGTTGAGGGAAAATCAGGACCTGGTGTGATTTCCTGAAGTGCTCACACATGGTCACCTTCTCTTCTGTGCAGAGTACTAGCACCAGTCTCATGCAACCACTTCAGTCTCACTTAGAGCCTCAAAATGGGCTTAAGCACTTCTTATGCCTTGTGCTGGCCTCATGTTCAAGAGTGGATTTGACCCCTTAGCAATTTAAAGTAAGTGAAGTACTTTTATCAAAACAGTTTAAGTTATAGCTTCTGGTTTGTTTTGGCTTTGTTTTTTCAGAGAATGGACTGCAGCAGATCCTGCAGGTGTACACCACTGTGTAGGAGCAGGCTTTGATTGCACCATTGTCATGGTTTCAAGCCTAGCCACAGCTGAACATCATATGGCTGCTCACACAACTGACCCCTACCCCCTGGACTGGAAGGAGAAATTAGGAGCAAAATGCGAAACACTGCAGGCTAAGATAAGAGGAGTTTAGTAGAGCAATACCATGAATGAACAACAGAAATAACAATTGTAAGAAAGTAATATATAAGAGTGATATTAAATGTGGTACCATCAAATGTGGCACCTTCACCTGCCCACATGCCAAAAAGACCACACCAAGAGCTTCTGAAACTGCCATCTCTCTTATCTAGTAGGTATGACAGGTATGGTATCAAATGCCTCATGGGCTGGCTCAGCTGGTCATCCTGGCTGTTCCTGTTCTTGTGAAGAAAATTAACCCTCTCCTAGGCAAACCCAGGATAACCAACCAATGGCTAAAAACTCTTTGGGTAATAGATAAAACCCCAGGAGATTGCTACAAATAATAGAGCATATCTATAAAACAGAAAGGACACGAAAATGAGAACTAAGAGCTGAGTCAAAAGACATTTAACTTCTGAAAAAAGAAAGGGTAATACTGTGGTTGTCAGTACCACAGGGCACTTTTGCCCATGAAAGCAGAAGGTATTGTGCATACATAATTGTGTGATATTTGAGGATGCATATAGCTCTGTAATATGGAGAAATATAGAAATAACTTTAAAAGACTGATTGCCTTTGAAGTGTATGAATATAATGTTAAGAATTACTTAAAACCCTTTATGGGGTCAGTTATCTTTGGGAATAACTGAAAGTCCATTAGTGACTACATGATATACATTGCACTAAATCAGTTCCCTTCTCTCAAATCTGCCTCAATGTTGTTTTTTTAGGGTGAAATTCATCCCTAGGCAAAGCATACATACATGATGTTGAGTCTTGCATTTATTACAACATCTATAACTCAGTACATAAAACTGCACATACAGCCTTGATACCTGTCTGCAGTGGGGTTCATTTTCCTTTTGCATACTGCACCAAGGTGAAGAACTGTTTCATCAACACTTTCTTCTTCAGTGCTTTATTAATAACAAATGAGGAGCTCATGAATCCATTCAATTAATATTTTTTTTTCCCCTTGGTCTCCATTTCTTGCTTAAAACATTGATCTGTCTCCAAAATGTACATTTTCTGCATTCCCATTGAACTAATGACATTTAGATTTTTACATTTGATTTGATTTTATTTTGTTTTGGAACATAGCCATCCAGCTTAAAAGTAAAAGGAGATATTGTGCATTTGAAGATAGCATTAGTGGGTTTTTTTTTTCTGCCAGTAAATCCCAATTCTGTGAAAAGGAACAAGGATAGAATCTGTCTTCCTTTGAGGTTATTAGACCAGGCATATCACTAACATTGAGAGAGACACTTCCCTTCAGGTATCTTGGCTCATATAGAGTTTTATTTAAGTTTTGATTCAAATAATAATTTTTTTCCCCAACCAATTTAGGGGTTATAATATCTGCTGTTGACCTCCTATTACAACCTGTGAACCATCCTGTTTAATGTGAAATTACATCATGTAAGAAATTCCCTTTTGTCCATTATCTTGGTCAGTGTCTTGACAGGGCTCCCAAAGAGTCATGGGAGTGTAAATCAGAGATGGGGCTAAGAAGCGAGGAACTTGGGAGCAATATGTGTGAGTCTAGCATGGTGATTCCTTCTGTTCCTAAGGCCAGAGCAAGAGCACAATGAAGAATGGACATTAGGTGTTTCTTCCTGGCACTGTGTCAAGAGCAGAATATTTTATGCAAATGAAATATCCTGTTCCGAGAAATAATAGATCTGTAGTGACTTCATTCCCACGTTAGAGCAAGAAGGTTTACACTGGAAAGATGGGTTGGCCACAACTATGGCATGCCACTTGTTGAGCACAAAGGGAATATCAAGAAGAAATTAATTGTGTGGCATTAGCTAATAAGAAGCGACACATGCACAAAAAATAGAAGAGGTCATAGGCGAAAGATTTCATAGACTGTAATTGATTGTTGTGATTTGCTTAACTGGACTTGAAAATTATGGGAGAAAATGAATGTCAGGATGAGGAAGGTGGAAGTCAAGGCTGAAGGATACAACACGTCCTGTGTACATTATGCATTTTGCTGGGCAACATCTCAGGCCAGCAACAGTGTTCCTTGCTTGTATAAGGTAGCTAGGCATGCAATTGGAAATGTGAGGTGAAGATGAAATTCATACCAGTGAACAGGATTCTGCATTTCAGGGGAAGATGAGGAATGTAGTGGTACACTGACACCTCTGGAAGGTTTGGAAACTTTATGGAATGCGATAGAGTTCAGTCTTTGGCTATCTCTGTGAGGGTCTGGATGCACATTCATCCTGTTTCAGTGTTTCAAAGTCTATTGTCTCAGATATTTCTTTTGGGGTGGAATCCTATGCTTTTTTCCTCTCTTGATGTGGGGTGTCAGTTGCTGGTTACTTATACTGTTGTACGTGCCAAGTGGGATGCAGGTGCTACTTTCACCTCTTTTCCTCAATGACCCAAACAATATAGTCCTTAGGGCAAAGTATGAATTAGGAAGTTCAAAACAAGTGAGAACATAAGGGAGGATTTTGCAAAAATCCATCTGAGCAGCTGTACCTGCTGCCACATCATATGGGACTTTCTCCTGAAGTCAGAGAAGACACCAAACCACAGTTGCTTTGAAAGACAATATCTGTCTGTTGGCTTTCTTTGCCTTTTCTGCAGCTTTGCTCCTCTTTCATATGTGCATGGGAGCTGCTTTAAATGAGATGTGACCTATACTACGTGTTTTCATCAACAGAGCTAGGCAACTCAGAAGTGTGATGGGGTCACTAGTTTCTCAGGTGGTATAGCAATGGCAAAATTTCTCTTGTCAGCCTTCATGGCAGCACTGGGTTTGGGTTTGTTTTTTTTTGTGTGTGATAAATAGCACTGCAGAAAGACTCAGTGGAAGTGGACTACAGACCTGCCACTCCATGGAATGTCCCCACCTGCGTTCATATGTAAATTAGCATGTAAGTGCCAACAGCCAGCTGTATTGCTGACAAAGACTGCTTTGACTAGAATGGAAGATCTCCACTTTTATTGGGAGCACTTCTGATCTTTTACTTACAAGCAGATTGCACCTAGGAAGGTTATTAGCTTGTATTTTGTCTCGCTTTCAGGACCTTGCTGTGAACTGTTCTTATATTACTTCCCTGTGTGAAAGAATTCATTGAATTTGTCAAATGTGACTTCTGTTTCTCCATCCCTTTGCTGATGTGGTTGTTTCCAAAATGCTTGGAAAATTGGCTGCAGAGATAGGACCACTCAGATGATTAACCATCATAGTCTCTTCCTCATGTCTGATTTTATGATTTATGTAAGGTTATTCAACTACTTTATTTGCAATAAAGTCAATGTTCTGATGCTACAAGTAACAGTTTGCAAGCTTTGCAGATACAGGTAGGTATTAATAAGAAAAAAAAGTTAGCTGTTCTGGTGGGATAAACAGACTTGTATGAAGGGCTTGATAGTTTGGGTTTCTTGCTTGTGAAAATGCTCTGAATTCAATTGAATTTGTCAAATGTAACTTCTGTTTCTCATCCCACTGCTGATGTGATTGGTTCTGATTGCTCGTCCATAACTGCTCTGCCTGCTCACCGCTACATCCACTTCATGGCAGAGCTATTCAGCTGAAGAGTGAACTGAATGAATTCCTTCAGTTTTCCTTCTTAGTTTAGCATGCAGTCTTAGAAATCAGGTACATAAATCACATTTTGGATACAAATCAAAACATGTGATTAATACCTCGACATTTATGGCCGCATAATGTCACACCACCGTTAAAAAGTAACATTTGGCTATGGGATCTGTGCACCTGCTAAGCAGTAATGTGCTGCTAATGTTTTAATGAAGGATCCCAAGGCCAAAAAAAAAAAGCTTCTCTGAACTAGTGGTAAAGCTTATGTTCCTGGAATGCACATATAAGGATAGCAGAGTCGACTGTCTGGGAATATAGCCATTTGTTTTCCCAAATTACAAATAATAATTAATAAATAAAATGTTTTCTCATGCTGCAAGCAGGGAGTTGGGAGAATCACTTGGCAAACAAACTGATATTTAAGCTATGATTTGCTGAGAACATTTGTGCATTGCTCTAGAACAGTGGTCCCAGGAGGAACGACGCTGAGCAACTTGCATTTCACAGACAGGTTTGCTCTCTCTGTTGGCCTGGGTTTTAAGTTTTTAATCTGCTGTATTCAGAAGCAGCATCAGAAATTCTTGTGGGCAACATGTTGCATGTGAAGCAAAGATTGGGAACTATGGTTTTCTGGTGGTGTATTTAGTTTACTGACACTATGATAGACAGCGTAGCTTTCACAAACAGAATGTGGGGAGAAAGAAAAGATTATGTACAGAGGCCTTTTCTCTGAGAAACCAAAAAAATAACCAACCCATGCCATAGGTTTGATGCAATATGAACTGAAATATGTTCTTCAGCATTATGATGATAAACTCCAGGGATGTCACCTGGCAGAAATGGTTTAAGACTACATCAGGCCAGTGTCCTCTTCCTTTTTTTGCCAGTGAAGCTTCAAAAAGAAACTCCACAAGGATTTTCCACAAGAATGCCTTCAGGAAACATTTCTTTCATATTTGTTCCTGTGTTTCTGCTTCATGGAGTTGTTCACAGAATCACAGAAACAACCAAGTTGGAAGAGACCTCCAAGATCATCCAGTCCAACCTATCCCCCAGCCCCATCCAATCAACTAGATCATGACGCTAAGTGTTATTTGCATTATTTTTGTATGTACAACAATAGGTACATTCTAAAAGTGTATCAGAACTGAAAGTACTAAGTTTGCTAGTATTGGGGAAATGCTGCTGGTGCTCTGAAGGATGAATGCATAGAGAATTGTGAGCTGGAGCAAAAATGTCATTTGTGTTTCAAGATGATAATAGAATATGAAAATAAATCAGGGAGCTGATGCTTAGTGAAGAATCAAAGTCTGTGCTGAGGGCAGATGGTGTTGAGATTCTTTGTACTCAGCTTTGGGTTTACTATGAATTGTTTATAAATCATTTCACCTTGGTTCTCAACTCCAAGTGGTATATTTGCGCCACAAGGATGGTTGAAGAAGTTGAGCATCTCCCCTATGAGGACAGACTGAGAGGCCTGGGGCTGTTTAGTCTGGAGAAGAGAAGACTGAGAGGAGGTCTGATCAATGTGTGCAAATATCTGAGGCATGGGCGTCAAGTGGATGGGCCCAATCTCTTTTTGGTGGTGCATAATAAACCAAAACTTTCAAAACCTGCCTGGATGTGTTCCTGTACAGACTGCCCTAGGGGATCCTGCTTTAGCAGGGGGTTGAACTCGATGATCTCTGGAGGTCCTTTTCAGCCTCTAATGTTCTGTGATTCTGTGCCTCATCCAGTCTCTTCTTGAACACCTCTAGAGATGGTGACTCCACCACCTCCCTGGGCAGCCCATTGCAATGCCAATCACTCTCTTGGTGAAGAACTCATCTAGCCCATGGGTTGGTTGCTAGCAGTAGAGAGCTGTAGATCTTCTTAGCAGAAGGTGCTTGGAACCTTGTGATGCTGTTATATCATTTGGTATCACCGATGTGGATACATGTGATGTCACTCCAGAACTGTCATTTCTTAATTATAGTGCTCTACATATTGGCCAAAATGAAGAAATATTTCCAACTGACTAGTCTCATTAGAATATTTCAGCAAATTGAAGGCACCAAGATATATGTCACTTTCTGCTTTTTGTTTCTTAGGTAAATGCTGTTTCATTTCACATAAGTACATGGTTTTCTCCAGTTTTAAGTGGATATAGCAGACAGCAAATGCAATTTGATCTGCTCAGCTTCTAAAAAATATGGGAACACCCTTTTCTTAGTGAAATAGCTGACAAATCTGGGGCAGAAAAGGAAGCAGTATACAGAAGAGACAAAGCTCATTCTCTCCTGGTTGACAGAACTGAGATGGTGGCTGAGGATGGCATAGAAAAAACACTAAGAAAAGATGAGCTTTTGTGCACTTCCCTTCATATACGTCCATAAAAGCATATTTTTCTGAAGAAGTGGTTGAAACCTCTGCCATCAACATAACAGCAACTTGAAATTTTCATTGAGATAAGTGGGATTTCATTCATATTCAGTAAACCAGAATCCTTGATTAACTCTGAGCATTGTGAACTATCAAACTTGTGGCATTTGATTATGTACTTATTTATTTTCCTTTGTGGGGAGAAAAAGGTTAAAGATGATTACATCTTTGGTCTTAAATGAGAACAAGTGCTAAGAACTGAGTACTCAGAAAGAAGAGCTGAATGCTAACAGGAACATGACGTGTTGGTTTGAGGCTAATTGGCATAATTTAATGAGAGAAATAAGATCACTGGTTGTGAAAAGAAAATAACAGTGAATTCTATACCATTCGTTGGTTTGCTGAGAGGGATGAAAAGCCAAAATGTCAACAGTTTGTCCCGCTCTGGTCTATGACACTGGATCTATTTGCTTCCTTTGTCTGAGAGGGAGTTTGGATTTTTGGTATTATTTCTAATTTGTGTATAATTGGAAATACTTGTAAATGGATTCTGTATATATGCCTGTAAATTTTGCTTTGCTGTAAATACAGCTTCATCTTACTTCCAAGCCATCTGAGCTGGTCTGGTAAATTCCAGTGGTGGTGGTGGGGTATGTTCCTAACCTATGACACATCATAATCTTCTCATGGAATGTCATTACACTCACCTGAATATAGCAACTATTTCTTCTTTGCTAAAGGCTATTTTTCTCTGTAAAAGTCTCTATTTTGGATCTTGCTCAGTAGAATTTCCTTCCACAGTGGGGAACCCATCCTTACCTTGGCAACATCAGCATGGAAAACTATTTCAAGCCATGACCAAGCTAGTTACAGAGCTGTGCTTATGTGGTCCTTCTCAGTGCGGCAGCCAGCACAGGACAGCTTGGAAGGGAAGTAAGCGGGCCCAGGATGGATGCTGATGAGCAGTATGGGTAGGTGTGAGAGTCTAAATCCTCTCTCGTTCATCAACAAAGATAAAGATTGAATCTCTATCCCTAATCAACAAAGATAAAGATTGCCTTTGTTAACTTCCAGGACTCAGACTATATTCCCAGAGCCCTTCTGAGTTAGCTGGGGCAAATTAAAAAGTGTGTGGGGCGGGTTACAGCCTAAACCACCACATCTCTTTATTGCAGTGATACAGCGACTTACATGCCAACTTGGAAGAGGCATGCCTAGCTAGCTTAATTAAGATTGGCATACGTGGAAATACAGATAGGCTTAAGGTTATGTGTGAGGTGCAGATAGGTTAAACTTATATAAACAACTTGTAGGGTCAGTCTCCTGCACCAACAGACCCTGCCTCCTGCAGCTGCACATGGGGGGTTTGCTTCACCATCTTAGTTCCTGCCTCCGGGATGGACTCAAGGACACTCTGCAGCACGAGTTGCTCAGGCTTATCAATCCATGCCCTCTGTTAGCAAGAAAACCATCCACAGGAAAACATCAAACTAACTGCAGAATTCAAGACAAAGCTGCAAGAACTGAAGAGACTGTAGGCTCTGTCTTTTTAAACACAAGGTATTTTAAATGGCTGTGCACATTTTACCAGGTCATAGTCTTGAAGTAGATGGGTGTAGTGTGAATTGTATTTGTAATGCATTAATAAGAGGTAAGAGAACTGGTTTGTAAAAGTTTCTGAGGGAGAAGATTTGACAGCTAGACTTTATTACTCTTTCACTGGTGTATATATAGCTGCTTCTAAGGAATGGCTAGACTTGTGAAAAAACAACTGAAAATGGGAAAAAGTTATTTTTTTTCAAGATTTCCATTTCCCATGCAGTTGTTTCATAAACTACCAGACACAGTAATCAGTGATTTCCAAACACACAGAAATTGATCATGAATTTGACAGTGCTTAAAAGGGCAAAGGAGGGAATTACTGAGACACTCATGAAACTTTGAGCTGTGACTTCAACCTACTGTAAATTCACTCTTTCATCCAAAATGAATGTAAATTCATTCTTTCATCCAAAATGACCATAATCTTATTTTACTGTCAAGGCAGCCCAGGCTAATTTTTAAGCCGTATGGCCACCATTTCTAAGCACAGATTTTAGCTACAAAACTTGCAAAGACTGCCTGCATAGTAAATATCAGCAGTCTGATGTTGTATCCAATGTTGTTGTACTCGATGTTGTTAGGAAGAAGTTCTTCACCGTGAGGGTGGTGAGACACTGAAACAGGTTGTGGAAGGATGTGGTGGAAACTCCATCCCTGGAGATCTTTAAGGCCAGGCTGGATGGGCTCTGAGCATCCTGATCTAGTGTAAGGTGTCCTTCCCCATGGCAGGGAGGTTGGAACTAGATGATCCTTAAGGTCCCTACCAGCCCTGACAATTCCATGATTCTGTGATCCATGAAGCTAGTACTGAGAAGACCAAAAGCTTATTTATTCCATGTAAGGAAACAGAGAGAAGTTGCAGAGAGATAACTGAAACAAGTACAAAGAGGTGGCAGAACATTTTTTATGTGGAATATTTTTTACGTAGAAGAGAACTACAGCAGAGAAAAGAAAAAGGAAAACAATGTGAGTAGAAGTGGAACATTGTGGTCATCTGAAAAGCTAGATGTAAAGTGATTTTAAAGGCATTTGAAAGAGGAAAATTATGGCAAGGAAGATGACTTATCCATAAAGTCTCATGGGGCTTATGTTTCAGGACATTGCAGAACACAAGAATAACATCTTTCATGATTTGAGGTTGCAAGAGAGTCAAAGAAGCTGCTCTCAGCATGCATATTGTGTGAGTATGAGGATACTTCAGGTTCCTCTAAACAGTCCAACTTAAGCATTCAAAGCAAAGCAGTTCTAGCAGCAGATACCTCCATATCACTACCTCTTCACAGAATCATAGATTTGCCTGGTTGGAAAATACCTTAAGATCATCAAGTCCAATCATAACCTAATGCCTCTCTGCACTCAGTAGTGAGATCATGTCCCTAAGCACCTCATCCAAATGTCTTTTAAACACCTCCAGAGATGGTGACTCCACCACTTCCCTGGGCAGATTGTTCCAGTGCTTGATTGCACTTTTGGTGAATAAATTTTTTCCTAATGTCTAGTCCAAAACTCCCCTTGTGCTGCTTAAGGCCACTTCCTTTTGTCCTGTCACTTGTTACCTAAGAGAAGATGTCAGCTTGCACCTCTCTACAGCCTTCTTTCAGACAGCTGTAGCAAGTGATGAGGTCTCCTCTCAGCCTCCTCTTCTCCAGGATGAGCAACCCCAGCTCTCTCAGTTGTTCCTCACAGGATTTGTGTTCAAGACCCCTCATCAGCCTCATTGCCTATTTCTGGACATGCTCCAGCACTGTTCTTCTTGTAACAAGGTGGCCAAAACTGAACACAGTACCCAAGGCATGGCCTCACCAGTGTCGAGCACAGAAGAGCAGTCGCTTCCCTGGTCCTGGTGGCCACAGTGTTTCTGATACATACCATTTCTGGTGCATATTCAATGACAAATGTTCCCTTTTGTAATTGCTTTGAAATTGATGTTGTGATTGATGTTTATACTACTGACAAATGTCTTATGCAAAAGAGGATAATCCAAAAGCACAAGAACAGATAATTCCTACTCAGAAATAGTCTTGGGAAAAAGAATCCTCTGGAAGTGATCACAATCATTGTGAAAGAGGGCAAAGATTACTGTACTAATCATACCACTTACAGCTCAGGCTTTTGATTAAAAATAAGAGGGGAGAGTGTGTTCATATAAAGTTTTTGCAATATACAACCAACACAAACCTTCCAAAAATCCTGTTGTCTCAGGGAAGACAAGAGATGCCTTTGGCTTTTCAATGAACTGCCCTCTTCGAGCCATCAGTGCTGGATTATTGCCTCCTAGTTCACAACTGGTAGGAATTGTATTCACCAATTTATATTGAATCTTACCCAAGAAAAGACATTTTCATTTAAATCTATTGAATTAGTTCCTCACTGAGAAGACCTAAGGAAGGCAGAGCAGCTTTTATAAAAGGAGGAGGACACAGCAGGTGGGTTTAAAAGAGATTGAAAGCAGTAAAGGAGATTCAGGAAGAGGATATTTTTAGGGAGACCCTTTAGAGTAAAGATAAGTAATGGAAAGCCTAAGAAACAGAGACAAAACATCTGAAGTGAGCAGGGCCAGTGGGAAGGGAAGACATTAAACACCCTGGAAAGAAAACTGACATCATTAGAATGAGGCATTTACTCTCTCTTGATCCGAATGACAGAAGCAAGGCAATCTGCTGTTTGTGCTGTAAAAGTGTTTGCAGTGGCAAGTATGGTATATACACACAGAAAGAACATCTGTTCTAAGAAAGCTTTTGCAAATATAAAGCTGCAATAATGTGGTAGAAACATCTGCACAGCTTATAGCAGGGCCACCAATAGTGCTTTTAGATGGGGGAGGGTATGAGACATGCCACAGAAAGGAGAAGGTCACAGGGAAGCATCTATAAGAATGAAGTATCTTTATATATATATCTCCATTCAAAGGTGAGACACTTGTAGTTCAGTGCTGCAAACTAGTGCTGCGGTAGTGCTATAAACAGCACCAAACATGGTTTTGTCCTTTCAGTTAATAATTAAACTGACATCTTGCCCATGTTCTTGTGTAGTCACACAGTGACTCAAGAATATTAAAGAAAGTCAAAGCAGAAATGTTTTCTCCTGCCCAGTGATGATAGCTGAATGTTTTATGGCATAATCCTGGTAGTGGAAGACCAAGACAGTCAGAGATGATAAGGAGTGAGTGGAGCAAAATCCAGTGCCTAGCGGCAGCTTGCTGCAAGCAAATATGCCCAGGTATAGTTCTCTGCTATGGTCACAGAGCAGCTGGCACCCAAAACCCTGAATGCTTGTTATTTGGGGTATCACTTCACTACAGACATTACAAGGTAAATATGATTACATGATTTGGTGTCCTTTGCATCAGTTCCTTTTTATTGCAAATACAGCTAAACAACACATGCCTGAAGAGGGCAACTTTGCTGTGTGTGGAATATTTAATGAGAAAAAGTAAGGAAAGAGCCTTCTGACTCCACGTGCTGGGTGCTCCACTTTGGCCACAACAACCCCATGCAGAGATACAGGCTGGGGTCAGAGTGGCTGAAGAGCAGCCAAACAGAAAGGGATCTGGGGGTGCTGACTGATACCCACCTGAACATGAGCCAGCAGTGTGCCCAGGTGGCCAAGAGAGCCAGTGGCATCCTGGCCTGCATCAGGAATGGTGTGGTCAGCAGGAGCAGGGAGGTCATTCTGCCCCTGTACTCTGCACTGGTTGGATCACGCCTTGAGTACTGGGTTCAGTTCTGGGCCCCCCAGTTTAGGAAGGACATTGAGATGCTTGAGCGTGTCCAGAGAAGGGCAATGAGGCTGGTGAGAGGCCTTGAGCACAAGTCCTACAAGGAGAGGCTGAGGGAGCTGGGATTGTTTAGCCTGGAGAAGAGGAGGCTCAGGGGTGACCTTATTGCTGTCTACAGCTACCTGAAGGGTGGTTGTGGCCAGGAGGAGGTTGCTCTCTTCTCTCAGGTGGCCAGCACCAGAACAAGAGGACACAGTCTCAAGCTACACCAGGGGAGATTTAGGCTGGAGGTGAGGAGAAAGTTCTTCACTGAGAGAGTCATTGGACATTGGAATGGGCTGCCCGGGGAGGTGGTGGAGTCTCCGTCCCTGGAGCTGTTCAAGGTAGGATTGGACGTGGCACTTGGTGCCATGGTCTAGCCTTGAGCTCTGTGGTAAAGGGTTGGACTTGATGATCTATGAGGTCTCTTCCAACCTTGATGATACTGTGATACTTCTAAGGATGTCATTTTGGACTGGTTTTCACTAAGGCCCTCTTACATACTTCCCAAAGTGGTCCATTCATTTGTTCCTTTTCAACTCTTGCCCTTCAGACTTCTTGGTTTCAAAGCAAGTCCAGAAAGTTTTACAACAACGTTGCAAATTTTTATTCCACCAAAATTTTGCTGAACTCAGTTACTAGAGCTCAGGTAGACATAAATGCACAGCTCTCCCTCCAGACAGTGACCACTTTGGCAGTGTTAGAGGGCTCAAAGCACAAATCTTGGAAATTTCAGTTTGATTGTAGATAAATGAGAAGCACCAAGCACAGGATATATTGACTAATGTGATATCTTAAATGACTGCCTCTGCTTTTCTCATCATTTCTCTACGCCATGTGGACCTGTTTTCCATGTGCATCATCAGAGGCTGGGAGAGTGCCTCAGATGACTGAGCTGTGTTGAGCAGCCCCCTGATTGGCAAAAGCCTGTTGCTATCATGGGGGATGTATCTGCAAAGTTTAGCAAGTGATGATTGAACACTGGCCTGCGCTATGATTATAAGAGGATCTTTAGAATGTGCAAACTGCTGAACATAGGATCATAGAATGGTTTAGGTTTGAAGAGACCTCAAAGATATCCAGTTCCACACCCCCCCCCCCTCCATAGGCAGGGACACTTCCCACTAGAACAGGTCGCTCAAGGCCTCATCCAGCCTGGCCTTCAACATCTCCAGGGAAGGAGCATCCACAATCTCCCTGAGCAACCTGTGCCAGTGTTTCACTACTCTCACTATAAAGAACTTCTTCCTTAGATCTAATTTAAACCTTCCCTCTTCCAGCTTAACCCATTACTCCTCATCCTGTCATTACAAGACCTTGTAACTAGTCCCTTCCCAGCCTTCCTATAGGCCACCTTCAGATACTGGAAAGCTACCACAAGGTCTCCTCAAAGCCTTCTCTTCTCCAGGCTGAAGAGCCCCAATTCTTGTAGCCTGTCCTCATAGCAGAGCTGCTCCAGCCCTCTGATCATCTTCATGGTCCTCCTCTGGACTGACTCCAACAGTTCAAAATCCTTATTGCGTTGGGGCTGGATGTCCTGGTGCTTGCAGACAGACAAGGCTTTTACTGGTTCTGTCTGTACTTTCATGTTTTCCAACAACATCTAACAAGCAGCATACCCAGAAATGTGAGCAGAGTCACCTAATTAGGTACAAAAGCTGTGCATGTCCTGTTCTACTGGAATTAGCAGAAATATGAGTCGTGGTCATGTTGTATTTGTAAAGCAATTACGTGAGAATGACATGCAACACAATCCTAGATGAGTAATTCAGGTACCATAACCAGGAACTTTCCAGTGGCTCCCAGTCTAATTCATGGAAAGAGATGACTCCAGATAGGATATGAAGCTGAGAGCTCTGAGAGATCCTCTCACTCTTTCTCAAGGCTCTATAAGGCACCTAAGTAGCAACTCCACCACTTGACTGGAGTGAATCCCCTTTCCTTCCTGAACTGGTAAAATCCTACTTCAGGAAAGTGCTTTGGCATTTTTATCCTTTTGCATGTTCATCTTTAAGAGTCAGCCCATGACAAGTTGAATGACACTGCAGGTACTTTAAAAACAGTGATATAAATAATAATAATTACCAAAAAAAATGAAAAAGAGGAAAGTTCTTCCATCTTTGAAGCTTAAGCAAGATGATTTTTTTTTTTTTCATTTTAATTCCTCCCAGACATTGAGCAGTTAAAATAAAGTTGTTATTTCATTTAGGAATGTTCCTCATTGTTACTTTAACTAGAAACTTACCCTGTCCCTTCTGACACATGTGCTTAGGTACATTGGTTCTGGATAGTGTATAAATTATACCTACCTTGGGAGAAAAGAACTTGGCCTTGAAATGAGATACCTTTTCCAGAGCATCCATGTGCTCTCTGGCTCTGGAGTGCTGCATTGCATCATACTTCACAGAAGAATTCTTATAAAAGTGGTGGTGAGGCAAATCTAAAATGCTCTGTGAAAAAGGCCTTTTGGTGATTGAGGGCAAAGGGAGTTGCCTCCTATTTTACATCAGGATGACCACACAAATGGTAAAAACCCAGATGGAAAAGAGACTGTGAAAGACTTTGTCGTGCAGAGAATCTATCTTTAACAGGGGTTGAGAGAGAAAAAGGCTCAGTCCCTGCTCTCCACGTTACCGTATGTTAGAAGGATGCCAAGTCTCCACATTGTTGTTTTTTCCAGAGCAAAAATCACCCTGCTTTTCTCATGAGAAGTGTAGCAAAGGTCTGGGCTTGTTGCACTGTGGAACAGAGAAAAAATTTAAAATCTCACACTGTGTCAGCAGACAGGAAAACAATTTCCTACCTAATTCTAATGACTTATCATTTCTCATAGAAAATAATGCCAATAGCATGTTAGGGTTTTCAAATAAGATGGAAAAGAGTAGTTTCATCACTGATGTTATGGTGTAGGTAGGAGAGAACATTAAAGTTGAAAAATATCAGCCCTCAGGTCAGAAGGAGCTTTTTCCCTGATCTTCCTTTTCATTCATTTTAACATCACATTTATCTCCAGCTATAGAAAAGGTTATTACTGGGCTCCTAGATGCTGGCCATATAAAAATGGCAATATTAAGCAGTGTTAGGTGAGACAGGGAGGAGCAATGGCTGTGGTGTTTTTCTAGTTGATTTTGGCCAGGCTGATGTCACATTATTGTGTGCAGGCAGAAGTGGAGGAATAGCAAACTGAATGGAACAGTATGAGCACACTTGATGTGGCCAGGCCAATTAACGCTAACCATCACAGATGCCATTAAATTCTGGTAAAGAAGCAGATCTATTATTGCCTGCAGTATCCCACGGAGGGAGGGTAAGGACAAGCATGCAGCTACTGGGGATCTCATGGCAAATATAAAGAGCTGCCAGTGGCCAAATAATGTGCTCCTAGAAAAAGGCATGGTCCATTATCCCTGCTGAAAACAGAGTGACAAATTACTGTAAAAGTACTGTACTGCAGATGAAAGAAGCCAATAATTTCATGAATTTTACAGGTACAGCAAACCATAACAGTATGTTCTAGTACTAGCCTCTGCATGCTACAGTGCTTTACACTATAGTTCTTTTTACAGCACTCACAATATAACCCACGTCCTTATTTAGCAACATCCCTCAAGTCAGGATACTCAGGAAGTACATCTGCTCTACCCTGGGGGACAAATAACACCAGGTTTAAGAAACTGTGTTATAACTTGCATGTGTTATTACCACGATCCAATTCTGATCTCAGCTCTGTTGCTTTTGTTTCAGTGTGCATCTGCTGACTGAGAAAGATGTTACTACGGATTTGTGTTAGAATTGAGTTTCAAATATCTCCTGTGATGATTAATCTTTTCAGACTGTTTGCTGCATCTCGTCCATGGTCTGACCAACTCATGTTGCTTTTTGGGTATTAGTGTGACATTCAGTGCATTGGATGTGAGCGTGTGCCCTACCTGCAATATAACAGTAACAACCCTGAAAATGTGGTGGCATTTGGAGTTGAACGCCAAATGCATTTGGTAGTGCACAGACGCACTGGAAAAGGAAAGTGAAAAGAAGGGAGATACCTGGAGAATTTGATGGAACAACATAGGCAGGAGGTACAATAGCTGACGTGCTTCAGATCTGGATGTGGAAAACATTGCATGTACAATGATGGTCAAAGGAGAGCAAAAACAGCAGGTGAAAACCATTTCAATCAAGAGGCTTGCAGTTGCCATGATTTAATTAGAGTTTACACTGTTTCATCACAGACTACTGGTAGAAGAAATTTAACAACAAGAGAGTTTACAATCAGTGCCTTCTTTTTTGGCCAACACATATGCTGAGGTTAGAATGAAGATCTTTGCTAGAGGAGATTCAGTTAGGAATCTAAGCTTACCTGAAGTGTTAGCAATTCTTTTGAAACAAACTAGCTTTGTTAGCACTTGTTCTATGATTTATGGATGGAAGAACTCAAGAACTGTCCAGTTATTTCACAAACATTTTGAACTGTGAAAGATTGATTCATCAATGTCAACAATATCCACGTAGCAGTGTCAATGCAGTCTGTGCTTTTTCTGTATAACATTTTCTGAGTTTGTGGTCTCAATATTTCACAAACACTGATTCTGATTTCTATCTGCTCTAAAGGTGGAACAAAAAGAAAAGCATACACTAAAAAAGAAGGTATATACATGCAAATCAGGCTTGTCAAGTCTACCTGACACTCCCCTTTTCACAAAGGAAACTCTTGAACAAAGGCAGTGCAGAAGATATTGATAGCACAGTAGAGGACAGAAACTATTTTCTTCCAGTCCTACCAATTCTTTTTTCAGCCATACTTCACTGCCTGTTGCCAGCAGCTATTCTGATGCCATAGAAATGGTTATGAACTGAAGCAGGTACTGACCATTACCGTTCTTATTAAAGGATGTCCCTTTGCTCTAGCCCATCCTAGAATTTGGCTAATTCTCATCTGTTTTGTTTAGTGATCACATTTTTATTACATTATTTTTAATGTTTCTTTTATTTATCAACATAGGAGGAGGAAGCAACCTATAGTATTAACTGCTGGTGTCAACACAGAGATGGGACAGAAGTGGAACTGTTGGAATCATTATTCAGACACACGTGACTTGATCCAATAAAAGTAGATTTCTGGCACCACTGTGAGAGATGCTTTTACAACAGACTGCTATTTGAGCATGTCTTGCAAGGACTCACAGCACTCAGTAGCACTGCTCTCAGATTCTTTCCCTAAAGGCAAAGTCTGCATAGTTCCCTCATGATCAGGTAGCTTTGATGGCTTCCGAAGATCTATATCCCACAGGGTCTGATTTGATATGGGAAGGACAAGCTTCCTAGCAAGCAGTAACAAGGTATTTTCCTTCCCACCCACATACACTGGTACTTTACAGAGCTGTTTTCACGCCACCAGAACCAAGGCACAAAATGCTCCCAGATTCTTCTGCCTCACAGAGGTCAAATCTGGTTACCTTGGGTTTGAAGTACAGCAGAACCTTCTGTTTCTTGTCCCATCTAGAAGAGCCATTTATAGAGTAAAATTCTGTTGGTGGCACAACTACTGCCAACCACTGGAATCTAGGAGAAAGGTTTAACTGGAGTGAAAACTTTAGTGGATTGGGATACTGAGCAAGTGAGATATGATATAGAGAAGTGCAGGCAGAGCCAAGGAAGCAGCATGGGCAGGAAAGCCAAAAGAAAAAGCAGCACTACCAGCATTACCATGAAAGAGAAAACAAAGAAAGGACTACCTTTAAGGATGCTTTTCTCCTGCCGCATCTTTAACCACCAGTAATATATAAGAAGACGAGGATATAAAAGATGCCCATAGCAGGCATCCATGGTTGTTCCTATGCTAAATTTTCCACCACTGGTGGGTTTTCCAGTATCAGACAAAGGGTACACAGATAGAGGAGAAATGCAGACAGGCTGAAGTGTGAACTTTCATTAGTTGGCTGAAGAACAATACTCTCTCTGTCCTGAGAAATGGAGTAATATAGTAAAATCTTACCACTGGTTCAAAGCATGAAGCAATCAAAGACGTAAAAAGACTCTCAGTGGATTAAACCAAATCCACAATGGCAGCCAAGCATACCAGCTATAAATGTTCTCACTGAGCCTGCAGACACGGATGCTCTCCCAGCAGCAAGTGATAAAGCACTTATCCATTTGGCTGTGAGCCAAAAGATTTGGAGATCTGAGGCAAAACCAATCACTTTAGGAGAGAGTCTGCTATGGGTAATTAAAGGCAGATTATTGGATTAAGATTTGATACAAATTTGAAGTCCTTCCTTTTCTTTCCAGATTTATTTTGTTCTTCTTGTCCTCTTTGTCTCTGGGTAACTATAATTGAATGCGTCTTTAAACTGTAAATTGTAATTTTGCTGTCAGCAATGGAGCTTTAATTTCAGATGTTTATTAGAAAATTTCTCTGTGAGCCTGTGAGTTTTGTTAGCTGCAGGGACTTGAATCAATTGTAAAGCCTCCTCTGCAAAGCCATGGACAGCATATCATGTTTTGGTGCTTTGAATGGTTTATTTGCCTATATAAGGAGGAGAGGTAATCTCTGTCCCAACCAATATTCCCCTCTCCTTCACTGTGGTCACGTTCTTTTGCACATGCTTGTCTTTAGGCACAAGGATGGGGTCCCATCAAGGTTCCCTGCCCTTGACCATGGCCGTAGCCCACATTTATGGCCACAACAAATCTGCTGTGGTCCTGTACAGAACTGAAGTGAGAAGGGAAACTCTTCTCTCATGTAGACGAACAAATACATCCCTAGTCAGCAGTGCTGTTCTCAAGTTGCTACTGAAAGATATGACAAGAGTAAATGAATGCAGAAAAATGGAGGAGAAACAGTTGCAGGGAGAAATGTGTCTAATTTATGAGCCCCCATTGCTTCTTCAAAGGAAATATATACCCTCTTGCAAAAAAAGGGGAGGGGGAGTAAAAGCAGCAGCTGAGGATTCTTGGAGTGCAGGAGAATCCTCAGCTGCCATAGAAATAATGAGGACAGCACCAGCTGTTCTCAATCTGTCCCATACATTTTGGGGGCACTGTTGAAGGCCAGCTGGTACACACTGCTCAGGTAATGCTGCTGGTGAAGTATACATGCTCATACTACTAAGGATATCTAAAGATCACCACAGAAATGTAGAACAGCTTCTTTTCTGTTTCACCCAGCCATGTTTTGTAAAAAATGTCCTGGCACCATGAGTATGTGCCTGTGTTGAGTAACTGAATGACCACACTCATGGGATCCAGTTAACATTAGATATTTTAGGGGAGGGAAACTTTCTGAATCTATTTGAGCAAAACATGGTATCTATTTTCATCCCTGTTCGAGCTGGACAGATAAGGGAGATTTTATTTTGCTAGTCCTTTCTCACAGTGCACCACAGGCATGCTTTTATTGCACAGTGTCACTCTGCCTTGTGGAGTCTTGTTGGTTAAATAGCTGTAGTTACTCAAGCAACAATAAAGCTGTATGTCTGCAGAGCATATCTCTGCCTCTTTACCCATTGTGCTACCTGCAAGAGACAGCAGAACCAAGCAAACCTTTCAGATCTGCCTGAAGAATGGGCTCTACTTAAAGGCTGTGCTGCCACATGTTAGTTGCTTGATGGCATTATGTCACTGTCAGTCATTTGGTGTAGAGCTCTAATACTGCTCACTCTCACTCTCTCTGTCCTTCTCTCTTCACTCTAATTGAACCTCTTATAATTAAGATAAATTCTGAGCAATCAAATCTGGAATGTGGATGAACAGTCCCTTGTGCAATCCCAAAAGTTCAGCTTTAGGAGGTTATTTCATACACTGTAAATCATTATCCCAGTTTAACTGCAGCGTGTGGGACTGTGAGGTCTTGGGAAAACTCGCTAGAGCAACTTCATTTATGAAGATAACTCAGAGGAAAAGGATGTCTATTTACAGCAGTGTGGTTTTATAGGAGATACCAGATTCTTTAATGTGAACACCTTAGCAATCAGTGAGAGCCAGTCCAGTGCACAGACCCTACAGCTCATTACCAGACTGTGAGGCCTGACTCCTGAAGATGGGTTGCCAGTACCCCTAAGTCACACTAGTATTTAAAGATAGAAGGGCACATGCAGCCTATTTTACTTAGTGTGAGGTACAGCCTTCTACTGATGCATAAAGGGGGTATGATGTAGAGCTGCTAAGAGACAGAGAATATGATGGAGAAAAAAAAAAAGAAAAAGAATGAAACAATGGAGCTTTCCAAAAGAGAAAGAGAGAACAAATGGAAATACTCCAATTCTCATCATAAACACCAGAAACACTCCTGTGGTTTGAATGGTCAAGCAAGCAGAGGTTCATGAATTGATCTTATGCTCCCAGCTTCAGACAGTTCCCCATGCCTGCCTGGTGCAGAGGCTCACAGAAGAAATTATGTAGTTTCCTGAAGGGTTCACTAGGAGTCTATAATTTTTTTTAATCTTCCCAATCAAGCTCATCAGGGTTAATTTATGCATTTTTTCTATTGTTGGGCTTGTATATATATTGGTTTTTGATCTTAGGAAGTAGACTCCCCTGGCTTTCCAGCTCATTATTCAGATTCACTTCAGATTTGTTTGGGGAAGGAGACAATGGATGTGGTACAGACTGCGTGCCCAACTCTTGCCCTGCTGTAGTGTTACAACACAGCTTATAACATCTCAGATATCCCCTAGTTTAGACACAACTTCATTAGAGCAGGTTTAGAGTGAGTCTACTGTATTTTTAGGTTTGCACAAAAACCCTTCCACATCATTTGTTGGCGTAATCAGGAAATTGTAATGAGTATCAGCTTGCTCTAATTGTGAACGCTGACTACGGGGATATCATGAGAGGCTCAGAGACCTGGAATATCTCAATACTTATGGCTGCTTCTAAGATTGCTCTTCAAATCAATTTACACATGGCTGCTGACCTTGATTCTGCAACCAGAGTTGCAACAAAGTGGAATTGTTGTTGGGTTTATTTTTTTTCACCTTTTTGAAATCCTTTTGAGTTTGAATTTGTTTATTAGGACTCCATACAATGATGCTTCTCAAAGCACTACAGCGTGGCAAATGTCATATGAAATGTTCATTGGAGTCTTGAATACTGTGCAGTTTGAGGGGAAGAGCCAAATATAATCTTCCTCCAAGTTTGTTACCTTGACATTTTCACTCATGAATCCTACTTTGAATTTCGCGATGCAGCGCCTAAGCCACAAAGAGATGTGCTTGACCCAGCTGTATAAAGACCAGCTAGAAAACCAAATTACAATTCTGAAGGCAGCACAAAGAGCACTAGTCATGACACTCCAAAGAAAATAGGGAAAGAGATAAGCTATGCACAGGTTAGACTTCCCTGGAGCACCCAGCTTCACTGGAAAGGAATTTGCATCTATTTTGTATACTGTCTGAGGGATGGCCAGAAAGAAATCTGACAACCTTAGGACTATTTCCTCCACATGCTTCCTCCTTTCCATCCACAGGCTATTCTTTCAGAACAGATCTTTGTCCTAGGTTGGTTTTGATCTTTACAAAAGTTGTTTTGTTGTGTTTTTTAAACAAAACAAAACTAAACAACTTCCGATTTTGGGGTAGAAAAGTCTTACTACAAAATTAGGCAGAGGTTGAAATAATGTCCAAGAAATATATTGTATTGGGGGGGGGGGTGGGGGTGTTGGGAATCTCTTTTTATGTGTCTTGATGGTATTTCCATTTAATTTGCCTGATCTGTGGCACCTCACACGTATGAAGTATTTTGTGAAGGTTGTGATTCACCTCTTTGTAGAAGACTGAGATAGTTAAATCCCTCTCAGATTCTCAAAATGACTGTCACGTTAGATTCCACTCTGGAGAAGAAAACAAATGGATTGTTTTAAATATATATTGCCATATCTGGGATCTCTTTCTTCTGTATGCCAATGCTTAAAAAAAACCTGATATATCTTATTAAGTAGGAATTTATATCTTGCCACATGTAGTTCTGAAAATGATTTTTCCTCCTGCTTTGGGACCTGATTCTCCGAAGTGTGAGGCTCTGCCAAGGAGATACTGAGCACCACACATCCTCTTGAAGCTCAAAACGGGGGTGAAGTCTCTCAGCACTTCCATGATTAGGCACTTTGTGGCTGTGTTAAAGCTTTTCTACCAGAAAGAATTACTCTTTTCATGGCATTTATTATGTGTCTCCTTGAGTCTCCTTTGCAGACTCTTTCTGCCATCTTTCTGTAATAGGAAGAAATTTGATCCTGGAGTTATGGTGACAAACCCTTTTGAGCCGTGACACTACAGCTTTTCTTATCACCAGAAACCATCAATGGAATTACAGCTCTCTATTATTTCATTGCTTTTTTCTTATATTCTATGACACATGGGCTTGAAAGTTCCTGTATATTACTGCACTGAGACACAGGAGATGGCTTTCACATTAAAATCTTTTTGAAGAAAGGAGTAAGTGGGGGAAGGGAATCACCTAATTAAGTAATTAGCTGGTTGTCTCAGTTTATTGAGATATAACTAATAACTTATCAACAGCAACGCTGTACTGAGTGGCTGATACATAACTGCCTGGAACGCTCTTTGCGTTCAAAATTGATGAGAGTTTCCAGCTGCCTACTCTGCTGTCCTCTGCTCTCCGCCCTGCTCTCCTCTTCCACTCAGTCACTTCTTCTCCACTCTGCCACACATTTCTGGGTTTGCACTGGCCTTGTGTTTCTGCAAATCTGTCATTTTGTTGTCTGCTGGGTTTGTTTGGGGACAACTCCACATTTAGGGTAAACTTCCACAACTTGGATTTATGACAGCTGAGGATTTGACCCTTTATGTATCCTCTAATCCCCTATTCCAGACCAATTTTGGCAAGAATATAGAGTGGATTATAGATGAATAACCTGTCATTTTAACATGTAACAGGCTAGAGTAAGTCTTGCTTGTGAGCATTTTTATTGTTATTCCACTCTCTGGCTCACCAGTCTAATCTAACCAATGTAACTCTTGTGTATACTCAGAATAGACAGCTGTGATCTGCTTAACTTTCAGAAACAGCCTCATTTAGGAAAGCAGCAGTAGCCTTTTTGAGTGGAAAGAGCTCCTAGGTCTCAGTTTGAAATAGAAAGGGTGAATTAGGTAAATCAGGACCCATTAAGAGGTGTTTTTAAGAGGTTTTATTTCCCTACCTGGACCAAGTACAAAGTTTCATTAAAAAGTGAAATAAAGCTTATAGGCCGATACACAACACTTTTAGTGCTAGCTGCTCTATAGGACCTTTCTTCTTAAGCATGGTTAGCAAGACTTAATTTACTAAATCCTAGATAGTGTATGGAAAGGTCTCTTGTCAAGCAGTCAGGCTGCTGAGCTGTTCCTGGTGCCATGACTTGCTCTTTATTGCTACTGAGAGTGGGAATGAAGGAAAAGGACTCTCCTTTTAGATTCAGCAGACCATTTGAGTTTGTTGTGGGGATGGATGAGCCAGTAGTTTAGGCATTTGTTGCAGAACAAATGAAATCCATGTCTCTAATGCTCTCCCATGGCAAATCATAAAAATGGTGTTTTTTTCTTATACAGCTTCAGGATTGAGGTGTAAGAGCCAGGTCTAGACCCATGGGGTGGAGAACTCTGCTGCCGGTCTCTTGATGCTAGCAACTACCTCTGCTTGCTCCAAGCCATCCATTCTATCACCTTGTTGCTGATGGTTCTGCTTGTTTTGTGGGAGGAAAATAGGCTGAATGGCATCACAACAGAAAATCAGACCCCAGATTCAAGTAAATAATAATCTATTAGATTTTGAAGTCTATATTTTTTTTTCCTTCTGTTGATACTTCTTCGCTCATTAAATCTCCTTTCCTTCACTCTGCTTCTTCAAAGCTTCCAATCTATAAAATTGTTATGGTGCCTTCATACAGAAATTAAAGAAGAAATACTCTTCTAATTGCAAGCAAGCCTGGCCTGCTTTTCATAGAGTTTGGGTACATAATATACTTGACAACACAAGGGAGGATTTACAGGCTGGGTGAAGATAAGTTGACCTTTCAAATATTTACTTAAAAAAAGATGTGAGTTGTATTCTTGTGCTTTGTGTAATCAGATGCATCAGTATGCAGAGCAGAAGTCTGAGAGTCCTTAGGTCAGTTTGGACCAAGTTTTATTGGCCTTGGGCTCTTGTATTTGATGTACTGCTGTGTAGTGTTGCATAACCATCCCTTTGCAAACATTAGCAGCAATCTAAGGTTCAGCCTGAGTGACAGCTATGCGTTGTGAATAGGTCTGTTTAGGTGGCAGGGTGATGTAAATAAGGATGACTAAGCCATGCCACATAAACAGAGTTTGCCACATGATATTGTTCCCTTTGCATTTTTCTAAGTCTTTTGAAGTTAGGGAGGGGGGAAATGACAGGATGCTCAAAAGCAGCACAGCTCACAGCTCAGCAGTCAGTTGTAGTTTAAGATTTGAATTACAACATCTCTACCAGCTGGACATAGACACCTACGAGGATGCTAAGCCAAGACCGTTTTTGAGAGAGGACAAGTGACTCAGTGTACTTCAGCACATCTGCAAACTAAAAAGTGAAAACATGGAGGCAGAATTGTCTTGATTTCTAAAATCTGAAGGGGCAGAAGTATTTTGTTCCTCTTGTGTTTTGCCTTTCTCCCCCCCGCTTCTTTGTCTGCAATATAGATTAGAACCATATACAGAAGACTCATTTTTTTCCTGTCAATCAGTAAGGGCAACCAGTCAGACCTCATCAGTGTAATAATAGATGTTCAGAGTGAATTAGTTAGCCTGATCACATCAGAGGTGACACTAAAGAAAGGAGCAGAATACTTTATGGTCTGTGGTGTATTCACTTCTGCGGTAATTTGTCCACATCTGGAGAAGAGAGGAAACCATCCTCCTGCATTATGGAAGCTGAGGTGGAAGATCATCCTCTGAATGATGCTGGCCAGAGCGTGACTCTTAAAGCTCTTTGGTGCCAAGAGCTTAAACAACATGCTTCTTGTTTACTACTTCCCTCTTCAACACTTGTTTCCTTAAATTCTGAAGTCTGAGATTCTGATGTCCAGAAATTTGGCTACAGTAGCATTTTAAGTACTGGTTTTATTCAATAGTTGTTGTTAATCCTGCAGAGTCTGCCAGTAATCCAGGTTTTGGTAAAAGTAGACATTGAAAAGAGATGCAGTAAGAGAGCCAGAGAGCATTTTAACATTGTACTTAAATTTCTGTGAAGGAACAAGAGTCATGAGTATAAAGTGGTGAACTCTACCCAAACTGCTGGATTGGTGAGAGTAGAGAAAAATCCATTTTCCCAACATAAACTGAACGAGCACTGCTGCTTTTAACTACTGTCATGATAACCTATATATGCCTGAATAGAGGAGAATGTATTTCAAAAGGTCTTTGCAAAAATTCTTGAGATTGGTCAATCTGTAGCCATTTCTTCTTCCAAACATTCAAGCTGCTGATTTTTTTTCTGCCTACAAGCATTTTTTGGAAATATTTCTAATTTATTTTGTTCTTTGGAGGTCTTGCATGAAGCCACTAATATAATACCATATGACTTGGGGGAGTGGTGGTAATCATAGAATCAACCAGGTTGGAAGAGACCTCCAAGATCATCCAGTCCAATCTATCCTCCAGCACTAGCCAATCAACTAGACCATGGCACTAAGTCAAATAATCTGTGCAAATATTAGTTCACAAATATCCATCACGTTCAGCAAACAGTTCATAAGTAATTTATGGGTCAAAGTGAACACAGAGGTTCAAAGCATTGCTCTGAAAAGCAAAACTTTCAGGATCCTAGCCTCTGCACTGGAAATTTGCCTAAAGAAGAAAACAAAATCTCAAAAGCATGAGCATATTTTTTCACCTGTCTCTTAATGCAATGTAATATATCTTCTCTTTTCTTCCCACCCCTCCACTATCATCTTTATATTAGTTTGGGGATTTAAAATTATTGCTATTATTATTATTATTATTATTGGACATTTCATTAATATAAGTATTTAATCAGTGTATCAGTATCTCCTAGGATGTTGTTGTTACTCCTATAAAGTTTTCTTCACTTTTGGAGTGCCACACTTCAAGGCTGGAATGTTCTCGGTGCATACAAGTGAGCAGAGAGACATTTCAAATTCAACCTCTCTCTTCTCCAGTACAGAGAATACTAAATATTGTTTTGCAGAAAACCCTGAATAACTGTAGAAAGATTTGACTCTGTGGAGCCATGTATTATGCAACCATCTTCTTGTTTTGGTTTTGTTTGGGTTTTTTTTTCTTTTCTTGGGGGTAGGAATGTCTTGTTGCAGTGAAATTTGCCTTCTGGAGAAGAGTATATCAATAAAATAACATTCAGTATGGAAACTGGCAGTTAAAGAGGCAGGTTTGCTGTTCCCCAGATGTTTCTCAGAAGACTCACCAACAAGTTGTTCCATACAAAAAAACTTAAGCAATTTTTATTAACACATTCCCCAACCATTTTAAAATACATTGTCACAGAGCATTTAAGGTTGAGCTGGCTGTCACAGATAGGCCAGGCAACCTGTCATCACTGGGACAGATCTTCGTGGATTTCTTTCTTCTGACATGAGCCTATTGTTTGGCACACAGATTTGTCATCTTCTATTTATCTAATAAACAACCATTTTTATCCCACAGCCACTCTGCTAATCAGTGTACTGCTTAATTCCCACTCGGATGTTATCCATGAGAAGGAGAAGTTATAACTTTTCAAAGTGAGAAGTTGCACTTCTAGTGTCTCTGCAGCCTGATACTGACTCATTTGAAATATTCCTAGACACAGCCTCCCCACTGAGTCAGCCTAAACTGGTTCATAATACTGCCATGGGTGATAGGGTAGCTCCTTGGGAATGGTACCACATGCTCCAGAAGCACACATGAACATCTGCAGGAAATCATTGAAATCTTTAGAGAAGATGACTACTCTTAAGATAACCAATTGCAAATTTCTTGGGTAAGTTGCCAAGGGAATGGCAATAGGACATCAACTGCAGCTGGAATTATCATAGAAGGACGTAATTTCTGGCAGCAGAATTAAAACGTCCAGCCATACTTGCTGGAGCATTTGCCAGCTGAGTGGCAATGCTCAAAGGAACAATTGAAAAGCTTCCTAACAGTTCTAAAAGTAGCAGTCCACAAGAGTCCTGAAGCAAGCTTCTCAGATGTGTACTAACCAAACCCTGCAATATAGCTACTTCTGCTGTCTCAATACAGTTTGGTGGATGCACTCTGCTTGAGAGACCTTAGAAGAGACCTTAGAGGAGATTTCCAAATAAAAGGTTATTAAATTTTGTATAACCTTATTACAACAATACAGCTCTAGCAGTGTTCAGAACCATTCAGACAGCTTGATTTGCCCCTGAATAACGTGCTGCCAATCTTTGACCTTTGGAAAACAGGTTCTGAGAAGCCCACCACTTCTTTGAACACCACTGAGCTGAGCAATCTGGGGTATAACCTCAGCTGATGTCAGAGATGTTATCACTGAAGTCAGTGGAAGTGCACTGATTTACATCGGCAAAAGTTCTGGCTCTGTGCCTTCTTTTGTCCTCCATCTCAGCTCCAGGGTTATAACAGACCACTCTTGAGCAGACTGGAAGGATTAAGCTGATGATTTGGTATTTCAGAGTTTAAAAGGCAGCCTATGATAGAACATATGGTCCTCTTCTGCCCTTTAGTATTCTTATATCATGAATCTAATGCAATCTGCTGCCACAGAAATATGAAGCCTGATAACCTGTTAGAGTTAAAAAGAGACTTGTAAACAATTGCACCCTGTACAAATTCCAAACCCAGCTCACAATAAGTTTATTACTCCAGGAAAATGAATGGATTGAAGCGTATGAACATTTCCAAGCTTTGAAAGACCAAATGATCAAAGCTACAGATTATATAGGTCTTTAACGGTACCAGTAAATAAAATTAATAACCAGATTAAAGATTGTGTGCCTAGAGAATCCATCACTCTATTGACCCAAACTTTGGACTGGTTGCTTAGCTCAGGTGTAATTAAAACACGCATGCAGGTAAACTGCATCAAGTTACTCAGGGTTAAAGTAAATGCCACAAGCCTGGATGAATCCTGAAGGGCTTTTGCCTCCTGTGCTAAAATATGAGTTCACTGCCCCTTTATGTTTCGAGTTGTATTGCAACAAACATTCTGTGTAAGAGGATACAGCAGTTTGTATCAAAAATGCAGCAGAGTTTCTGCTAGCACAGAACTGGTTTTTTTTTTTTCCCTTTTCTTCCCCCATCCCTTTTTTTTTTCTAAGGCACAGCCTTAATCCTTCATTAAACAAAATTATCTCTAGCCTCATTAGGACTGGAGTTCATCTCAACTGGCACTGAGCAGCAAGCAGGCAAAAGGAAGGTCCTGGGTATCAGCACTGATAACAGGCTCTGTGCGTGATTCTTCGGTGCTGAAATACCCTTCTGCCATGGCTGGCTGTAAGTGAATTGGCTGGACAGATTTTCCAGATCCCTTGAACGTTCCTAAATTACTATACTCACCCAATTACGGTCCTCAGGGGTCACATTTCATTTTCTGAAAACTGGTAACAGGCCACCACAGCTGATGAAATGATGTGGGTATCCAGGCAACTATTGTGCTGTTTGATTAATATAGCAAACACTTGTGTGGCATGATCTCACATGCTTCCAAATGTTCCACACGATCTGCCTCAAACTGGAGACCATAAAAGTTTCTCTCGTAGTTACATTCCCAGCCTTGCACGGGTCGCATTTTCCAGATGAAAATATTTATTAGCACCTCTTGTTACACCCCCTGCTTTGTATGATTTAACCCCTGGCATGCTTGGAGGCGTTTAGAAAACAGACAGTTAATATCTACTATTTCTTTGTTAAGTCTTTTTTCTTTATCACAGTATCACAGTATCACAGTATTATCAGGGTTGGAAGAGACTTCACAGATCATCAAGTCCAACCCTTTACCACAGAGCTCAAGGCTACACCATGGCACCAAGTGCCACGTCCAATCCTGCCTTGAACAGCTCCAGGGACGGCGACTCCACCACCTCCCCGGGCAGCCCATTCCAGTGTCCAATGACTCTCTCAGTGAAGAACTTTCTCCTCACCTCAAGCCTAAACCTCCCCTGGGGTAGCTTGAGGCTGTGTCCTCTTGTTCTGTTGCTGGCCACCTGAGAGAAGAGAGCAACCTCCTCCTGGCTACAACCACTCCTCAGGTAGTTGTAGACAGCAATAAGGTCACCCCTGAGCCTCCTCTTCTCCAGGCTAACCAATCCCAGCTCCCTCAGCCTCTCCTCGTAGGGCTGCGCTCAAGGCCTCTCACCAGCCTCGTCACCCTTCTCTGGACACAGTACTCAAGGTCGCCCTCCTAAACTGGAGGGCCCAGAACTGAACACAGTACTCAAGGTGTGGTCTAACCAGTGAAAGTTCATTCACTTCAGCCTAAGCCAGTTAGCTGTGGGAAAGTTTCAGCTTGCTTTCAGGTATTAAAATAGGTAGACCTGGCCACAGACTCTTAATTCAGGATGTAATGTCACTCCAGGGGGCATTTTCAAGAGCTGCAGTGTGTCCATATGGCTAAGGGAGGAATGCAGAGAGACAAAAAATGCAGCTTCTTGCTGTCAGAGACAACTCTAAAATACCACAGGTCTCTCACTGTAGTTAGGAGGATCTGAGCACTCCTTCCCCTTCGGATGTCCTGAAAATACACTGTGCAAAGCAGGTAGACCCATCAGTGAGACCAGGATAGTAAACAAAGATCTAACCTAGTTTCTGTTTGGAACAGCATGGCTGATGCACTCTGATTTACAAACGCCAGAGAGATGGTGAAGAGGAGGAGGAATGGGTGTGTGGCCTTGAGGCGGCGGTGAGCACCGCAGGCAGCGCTGCCTGCCATGTTCTGCAGCTTCTGTGGGGTACTCCAGGGGTTAACAGAGCCTGTAGTGCAGTGTTTGTTTTCTTCTGTTTGAAATCCAACATCTGATCTTTATCTGAAGTGACAGGTTTAATGCCTTTCTTCTCTGACAAATTTTTATCCAAAGAGGAATGCAAACACGTACATTGGTGTGGTTCTGTGAGTGTTCATCTGAGCAAGCCAATTTTGGGAGCTTCGTTCTCTAATGCACAGCAAAGCCAGGAGCTGGTGAACACTTGCTGAATTATTTTTATTTGCTTTGTTTTAATCTCTTACATCATTTAAATGACTTTACATCTGTCAGGGGTCAGGTACTTAGGCAAGGTGAAGCGTCACTGTTCAGCAATACTGACTTCCCTTCTCCCTCTTTTCCCCCTTTTCTTCCTCCTGCTTCTTACTTAAGTTAATGTTTTCAAAATACCTTATTACCAGAGTCACAGAGGGGAAAGCCTATTTCATGCACATGGCAGGACGTGTTCCAGCCAGCAGAAATTTGCCTTAGACTAAGTCTCTCCCTCTGGCATGCTATTCTTGCTTTTTGAGGAATCAGAAAAGGAGCAGAGGAACAAATTAACACTGATGGTGACCGTGGACTTGATGTAGACAGATGTCTGTTCTGGAAACAGGACTGTGAATTACTGTCTGTTTTAAATAAATCAATGAAGATTCATGAAGCCATGGTAAGTTGCAGACATTTTTACACTAATATTTATATTCCCGAGCACAGCAAATACTCCCTAATTCAAAATGCCTTTCTTTTACCTCTAATTTACTGGGGGGAAAAAAATAGGTCCCTCTTAAACTTTTGCTATAGATTTGAAGCATAAACCATTGTTTGCTAATGAAATCCATAAAAGCTCAGTAGCTCTGGTTAGTTAAAAAAAAAACCCTGTTTTTTAAGAAGCCCCTCAGTAACTTCCACGGCTGAATGGTATGATAATTCAGAAAGTACCTGCCAGAAGCACTGGAAAAGCAATTGTGTTGTATCATGAAGTTTTAATTTTGGCTTAAGTAAGCAATGGTGGAAGAATGTTTTTCAGCTGTTCGTGACTATTCAGAAGTCCTAAATGTTTGGTTACATCACCAATCAAACTAAGATTAAAGATACTGACTTTGTCTCTTAACTGAAGTGAGACTGTAGAGAAAAATTCTAATTTCAGGATGTCTGCAGCCAGATAAATAAAAATTATGACAATTAGGGTAAGGCAGAGCTTTGGTCAGCTAATTCTCTGCCTACAGTAGAATTTCAGATTTGTTTGCACCATATTTTAAAACACTTTTCACCCTTGAAGTTTCTGATGTACTTCTTGCTTCATATTCTCATACCAAGTATTTGCAGTACCCACTGATGATGATGAACAAACCTCACCACTAACATAGCATGCAAACAACCCTACTATGGTGTTTGGGAAGTCATCACCTGTTCCTCAGACCTTTTACCTCTAGGTCTAGATGCCCTAGGACAGAACAGAAGATGCAGGCTGTAGTATTTGGACAGAGGACTCTCAGATTTTTAATTCAGTCTCATATTGTTTTCCTGCACATCCTCTCAAGGTAGGAGTCCATATTCCACCAAATGCCAGGTAACTGAATGCCTTGAGATGTGTGGAATACAGGATAATGCCTCCAATAAGTCCTTGCATCCACCCTCATGGGAAGCCCATATCTACACTGATTTCCCCAGGTCACTTGCAGCCACCCTTTACAGGAGATACAGGTTTAAATCTGATTGTGAATTTGGGCCCGTGCTCAAAGCAGACCTGAGCTGGTGAACAGGTCTTGTAAGACTACGACAATCAATCTTCTGTTCCCAGCTGCCTCAGTGGTGCAGAGTGACTATGTGGGGTGGTAACTGGGAGCCTGGCTCCAGTGTGGTAAATGACAGCACTGGTACCAAAGCTGCTATTATTGCTTCCAGCTCCAAACTGTTCTCATCTTCATTACTGGGAGTGTGTGCTTTCTGCATGTCAGGTTCTGGTATCACAAGAAGTGTGATCACAGCTGGATTCATGCCAAGGACATACTTGCAATGAAGCTTCTAACAGGCTTCAGTTTCTTGGTAGCATTGCAAGTAGACAGACACACGTGGATGGGAAGTTGCTGCTCCTAAAACTGCCTGAGGGTACCCAAATAAGCTCAAGTTCCATGCTATGCATTATGGCCAACCTGCTAGATCACAGCAGAAGGCCTGAGAGTGGATTCCAAGTCTGGAGCTAGGTTTGTCTGTGCTGTGATGAGAAACTGACCCTACTGCTCTTCACCCATTTGCTGATTTAGCATTCCCATGGGGTTTTGCCTGCGCAGTCCCTGACTATGCCCTTTCTCTCACAACTTTTCCTACCAGAATGCTGAAGTGCCAATCAGAGATCCTTTTGCTTCTATTTTTTCTAATGTCTGCCAGTGATCACTGCCACAGATCCAAACAGAAGCAGAAGCATAGGCACCATGCCGATAAGGCGCTGTTATGCTACCACATCTCTGTGTTTCTGCTTTATTTATTTGCTTAAAGCTGATGTCATGTGGGAAGACAAAAAGGTGAAAAAAAAATTCCAGTCTACCTGAGAGGAGCTGAGAAACTCCTCAGCCGCCGTGCATGGCTTTTTATCACCTTGGTATTACCTGGGTGCAGACATCCATTCTCCTGCTATGTTGCAGGAGGTACTCAGGGCACGACCTGAAAAGAAGAAGGACCTGTAAGTACTTGGGGCAGGGAACAAGGCGAAGCACAGCCTGCCCCAGTGGCGAGGG
This sequence comes from Pogoniulus pusillus, assembly GCF_015220805.1. Classification (NCBI taxonomy): domain Eukaryota; kingdom Metazoa; phylum Chordata; class Aves; order Piciformes; family Lybiidae; genus Pogoniulus; species Pogoniulus pusillus. Next base: position 31,376,324 of record NC_087273.1, read on the forward strand.
TGGCTGGGACACTGGCTGGTAGGTCCCAAGCCACCACCCTGCTCCTCAGCTGCCAGCTTTTCCAACATGATCTATAGAGCGATGCTGACAGTAGATTTTCTGGCAGCAATAAAGGTGGCCTGATTCAGAGAATAATTACTGTATGCAAATGAGTGTGATTTTCCTCTGCCCTTTTATGGATGACTCTGCTCTGCCATTCATCAGGGCCACAAATTTCACTTGGTAGGAGACGGATTTAAAGAGACAGCCGCCTCTAGAGCTTTGTCTTAGACTTACTAAATCCATGCTTAAGTGTCTTCATAAATAGACGTGCATATGTTATAAAGGGGATGGCAGATTCCAGCCTCTTTATCTATGTATTATTGCTTAGGAAACTGTTGAGAAAACATCCGACTCTCTGGCCATACAGTATATGAAAGCTTTCACTGCTTTGAATAACAGTCCCTTCTCAAATCAGGGTTATATGTGGTTTAGTATGGCCTCTAGTGTGTTTTTTCTCTCTCGCTGTGTCCTTTATGATGTTTATATGGTATGTGCCTTAGTGTGCAGTGGAGGAGGGAGAGAGAGCTATATTTTTTCTGATGACTATTAGTTAATGGTTATCACATTCACCATAGTAATGGCAGAGGCTGCACCTACAGCAAGAAGCCTCGGCATGTTTGTGCTGCTGAGGTTCAGTCCACCTCTTGAGTGGGAGGAAATATTCCACAGTCTGGGTTTGTCTGTTGGTCTGATGATGCAATCAATATAACATGATAAAGGGGAGGAAAAAACCCACAGTAGAAAATCCAGATTTTTGGTTTGGAGTACACTGTGTGCCTGTTAGGTGGCAGGAAAAGCAAACCATGATGAAGTCAGTCTGTTGTCATTCCCTGATACTGGACACAGGCACACGGTGGTGTGTTCACAAGAAATCTGTAGTACATAATGTGTCATTGCTAACTATCAGTTCCAGCACTTACTCCCAGCGTGCACCCTCCTCCTCAGAGTACGGAGGAGAGAGGAAGGAGAGTGCTATAAACCGAGCAGCCCTTCTGTCACTGGGCTGTCTTGTTATTCATATGGCAACAATATACTCGTGTCAGTACATCCAGAACACTTTTCTTCCAGTGCCACTCAAAAAGCAGAGAGGAGAAGCCCTGACATTTCTGTGTTTACCGACAGTGAGCACCACTAGAGGCCATCACACACTTCCCTAAATAAACACCAATTAATGCACTGGGTGATAGGGAACTCTGGACATGGGACCTGCACCCCTTAATCTACTCTCTCAGTAGCAGTACTTCAGTTCAAGGGTCAGGTCCTTCAGCCCATAGAGCTGAGATACACTCTGGGAGTGAAGCTGTTTCAAAGAAGCCTTTGGCCTGGATGCAAGGTGTATCAGACATTCCTGTTCCTTTAAATACGACAAGCAGATATCAAAGGAAAGTGGCAAAACACAGATCAGGAGTGCAGTTTCCTCAGGCTATGCAGTAGGACAGAGAATAAAATTTGCAGCTAAATAAGGTGACAGGGAAAGTTTACCTGCTTCTCTTGTTCATTCCCTCTTTTGGCAAATTTCTTCAGTCTCCCAGGGGGTACTCTTGGACTCGATTGCAACATCCGAACCTTCCCACTGCTTGTGGCAAAGTATAATTGTTTGCACCACAGATGTAGCTCCAATGGGTCTGGGCAGCTAATGAGTTAATTGATAGAAGGAAATGTTTTCTGACATTTGGAGGAGCAGGTGATTTTCTGGTAAACTAAACTCCAGTAGTCCTGGACATTCTGATTTTACTGTGGAAACCAAGAAAGCAAAACTGATTGTGATGTAAAGCTATTAAAAAGTCTATTACACCAAAAAGATTTGATTCCAAAAGTCAAAGCTGAAGATGGGACATGTAGAACCTCACAGAAAATCCCTAACACCACCAATTCTGCAAAAACTAAGAAGATGCTAACAATGTTCCATGCCAGAAAGCCCAGTGCTCATGCTCACCCAGGACGGAGAGCAGCAGGGCAGAGGCAAGTGTTTAGGGAGTAAAGTTAATTATCAGAAGCAAAAAAACCCCAGCAGCTTTCCTATATTATTAAGAGGTATTTATCCTAAGTCTGTTGAGCTGCTGTTCTAATGTAGGTTGACCTCTGACGAAGATTACAATAATTTGACATTCTTATATTGCATTAATAGCCAGAGTGACTCATTCAGGAGGCAGATTGTGACTTACAACTTCGGAGATGATCTTCTCTGTGTCCCATTATTATTTCAGTGGTAAGGGAAGCCTTAAGGCTTCAGCTCCAATGGGTTTCCACGTAGCTTTGGTGTGAGCAGGAGATTAATGCAGTTACAAAACTGTTTCCCTGATTCCTTGTTTCCCAGCCACCCCTGGCAACTGCTCTACTGCTGGGGGCGTTTGGGATGGAGCTTAACCAGGTTTATGTGTCATTGGACACCAGACTGCTTTTGACAATTTGTATTCAGTGCAAGACATGGCACTGAGATTTAGGTAGGATATTTAGGTAGATAGGGCAAACTCAGTGTAATGAATGTCTAGGACAGCCAGAGGTCTGATGGCAGGAGCTGGTGGGACGACCTGTGGGGCCCGGCTGAATTCCTACCAACCACAAGGTGTTGCTGCTGCTGTGAAGTCTGTTTAACAAGCGTTTAACCATTGTGCTCTGCACAAATTTTACTGACGCTGGACAAACTAACCCTGGGAGTACACCATGGGACCCTCCAGTAGTCTGTGAGAAAATCTGTTCTTGGACTTACAAAACAGATGGGACAAAGTTAGGGAATGGAGCAAGCACCTCTGAGGAAAAGGTTGGAATAAATATGGTTTCTTTTTCTTTGCATCCACTTTTAAGACTGATGTATTTTCAGACTGACTAACACAGAGCTGCTGGTGTTTCATCTGAGTGGGGCTAAGGCATGAATTTTAAAACTGCTTTTCTCTGCTGCAAAATCTCCAGACCACAATCAGGGCAAAGGGAAGGAAAGGGGGAGGAAAGCTCATTAGATGGGGAATATTCACAGAAGTTTTAATTGCATGTAAGTCTTTATGTGACACTATCCCCTCCCACCTGCAAATTACTTTCTTCCCTTCCAACCTATCTCTTTTCCAACCTTCTGTGAATGCAATCGAGAGGTGGCTTCTGCAACCCAGATCTGGATATTGCACCCCATATGGTTTGAATATGTAAGTTCTAGAGTGTCTGTTGTACGTTTATTGTAGTCTCCGCTGTATGCTAGACACTTGCCAAGCATTCAAGAAGGAAGGTTTCTACTCAAAGGGGTTTGCCATCTAAAAGCAGTGACAAAAGTTGACAGAGAGTAGGGGAGAAATTGATAGGAAGTTTACATACAGTCAGCTAGAAAAGACAAGAGCAATTTAAGTATAGATGGGAAGAAGTCCTTCAGGTGAACTCTGGGCGGTCTTGCTCAGCATCCAGAGCTGCATAGGTGAAGTCATGGAGGCAGCTGAGAGCAACCTGACAAGGATATATAGAGGCTGTCATTATGGGAGTCCACCTATCAAAGCCAAACAGCTTGCATTTTTTGTTTATTTGTGAGTAAAAGCACTGTTTAAACTAGATGGCTAAATAGAGCAAAGTTCCCTATTCGTTGTGACATCTTTCTCTCTGTGTGTGTGGAGATGCTTCTATGAAATTTGAACAACTGTGGGTTTTTTTCAGCTGAATTTTCACCAGCTGAAGTCCACTTGTAACCAGCTCTTCTTCCAAATATTTTCCTCCTCTTCTCACAAATCCGTTGTGCTCCCTCACATTCATGGACAAATGCTTTGCCAGAAGAAGAGCAGTTACACTACCTCAAGCCAGAGACTTTTGTGTCCATTACCCATAATGCCTTAAAGAGGACAAAAGATTTCTGAAGCACACACTGAGACACACCACAGGAGAATAGTTAAAAGAAAATAGAGCATCTTTTCAGTCAAAACATCCTGCGGTATCTCCACATAATGCTTCATGGCATATGACAGGAAGAAGATGACATCTCTCATCACTAGTCAAAAATAAAACCCATGTCAACTATGAATTGCCTTTGAAAAAAGCTGTACATGATTTCCATGGTCAGACATCCTGGAAAACCTCCAAAAAATGAGGGAAAAGGAAGGCAAATAGTAAAGAGAAAGATAAAAAACACCACCAAAACTTAATTAAAAAAAAAGTTATTGATTTCCTCATTGGGAACATTATATAACCTTCTGATTTTATTAAACAAGGCTTTGCTCTCACTTTGTGAAAGGTCCTTAACATATTATGTCATTTTGCAATACAATAGTTCTCCAGCTCCTTCCAGGCCCATTTCCCCCAATGTGTTTTCTCAACTGTAGGCTTTCTTTCTTTCTTTCTTTCTTTCTTTCTTTCTTTCTTTCTTTCTTTCTTTCTTTCTTTCTTTCTTTCTTTCTTTCTTTCTTTCTTTCTTTCTTTCCTTCTTTCCTTCTTTCCTTCTTTCCTTCTTTCCTTCTTTCCTTCTTTCCTTCTTTCCTTCTTTCCTTCTTTCCTTCTTTCCTTCTTTCCTTCTTTCCTTCTTTCCTTCTTTCCTTCTTTCCTTCTTTCCTTCTTTCCTTCTTTCCTTCTTTCCTTCTTTCTCTTTCTTTCCTTCTTTCTTTCCTTCTTTCTTTCTTTCTAAAACAATAATGTTGATTCAATGTTTGCAAGTGTTAAACAAAGGGGTACACTTCAGTGCAGTGTCTGTTAATGCAGGCATGGGGTGACGCTCAGAACACGCTGACATTTTTCAAGCAAACCATGGGAATGCTTCAGCTCAAAACCTTGTGTTTTTGTCCTGAAAGACTCTCATAGTCGTTGTTTTAAGAACACGATTTTTTAACTCTTTTTTTTTTTTTTTTTTTTTTAGTTCATTGTAATAGTAGATTCCAGCTGCAGGACTCCTAAACTTTTCCTTTCCCCCTTTCTCTTTCTCCACTTCCCCCCCTCCTCCTCCCCACCCCAGTCCCTCTCCACCCTCTCCTCCACCTCTCCCCCTTCTTCCCATCCGGCATCTACTCACGCACACATACTCTCAAACTTTTTGTTTTTAGTAGCTGCTGCCCCATAAGAAATGCTATCCAACAGACCTGGTGCCTGTCACCGTTTCCCATCACATGCCTGGTAATTAAACTCTGACTGATTTATTGACTGACAGCCAACAAATCCCAACCCAGTTTTTATGATATACATGCTTCCCCAGGCTAAATTCACTCAAACAACAGCCCAGCTGAAAAGGAGGAGGAAAAGGAAAGGGGAGAGAAAAAAAATCAAAGAGTGATAGAGGAAAAGAGCTACACACATGCGCACGCACACACTCACATGTAAAAAAAATCTGGTATTGGTAGGAGAAGGGGAGACATTTTGCAAAGAAAAAAAATCCTCAGCACAACATCTCTTTCAAATCCAGACTTGGAAAGGGAAGAAAAAGGGGGGGGGCAGGAGGCTGGGGGGGGGGGGGGGGGGCAGGAAAGAAGTAGTAAACATCATTACTTCAGCTTTAAGATTCATTTGAAACGTCTCACGTACAAAAGAGCTCTGAAGGGGAAAACAAGACGTGCTTGCAGCTAATATTACAGTCAAGTTCCAATTTTACCTAAGGGAAAGCAGCTTTATTAAAAGTCATGACTGAAATTGCGTGACAGGTGCCAATATTCTCCACCCTGACAGATGTGTCAGTTTGCGAATGCCATTTTCTTGTCAGCGGTCCCTAGATGGAGTTGCTCCCATCACCATTTGTCTCTCTTCCAGCTAGATCACACATGCCCGTCGCTTGCCTCCAAGCTGCGCTGCGTTGTTTGATATGTGGAATCTTCACAATGAGACTTATTAAAAGACAGTCCATTATTTTTATTTAGAGCGTTTCCAAAACAAGCAGAGCGCGCACAGAGATCATTTAAAAAGCGTGCAGCGGGTCATCTCCAGGCCAGAGCGGCTCCATTGGAAATGCATAAGAAAGCAGTGTCTCCCCCGAGCCCCTCCTCGTCCCTCAGTTCATAATGAGGTTGATTTGAGTGACATTTAACCCTTGAATAATGGCCCTTCGAGTCAGCAGGACTGTATAGCTGTGCTCCGCAGAGGCAATTCAGCCTGAAGGATTAATTCTGGTCTGATTTTTGCCTAAACCTCATTCCTCTCCCCCGCCCCAACCCCTTCTCCTCCTGCTCTCCTGTTTTGTTACAGGTGGGCTTCACAGTGCACTGCTAGATGTAAAATACCCTTGATCGCCTGTATTTATAGACCCTTTTCCTCCTCCCGTTGGTTTCAAACACAAAGAAAAATGGTATCTCTCAATCGTGCCTGGTATGAACAGCAGGTAAAGCTGCAGCAGACTCCTCTCCAGCCCCTGATGGAAAATTATTACAGATGAAATGATTCTGTAATGGAAATGGTAATAGGAAAGTTTCATTCTAAAGGATGTTTGTGCTAACATGAGAGGCTATAATATGTGATGGATTTGGATGCAGGAATAAGTGTGATCTCAAACTGAATTTTACTTCATCATTTCTAGAGGTGGCACTGGGGGGCTGAAGGAGGGCTAATGGCCAGGGCTTGCAAACACTGCTAGGTGAAAGGACTTAAATACAAGATTATTGATGTCTCATTGTCCCAGGTCAAGTGGCATAGCAAATTGTTGCTTCAGCACTTCTTTCTTAAGTGTGTAGATGCAAATTCTTCTCAGGCTGGAATTAGCTCATTGGTCCTGGTGGGTGTTTGTCACTCAGGGAAAAACTAACCCCTCGTAGATAATAGGGAGCTGCTTTTCTTTCTTGTGAGGAAACAGCATTTAACTCTTTCACCCTGCCTTGGTACAAGACACAGACTAGACCCTTTTGCTGCCTGACTGCATGAGAGGAGTTTGTTTCTGTTGCCATCACAGGCTACTCTGAGCTGGCTACAGGCAAGGCACAGCTGCAGACTGGCCCTAGTGCCAGACCACCTCTGGTTATCCAACGGCAGCATTTATCCTGCGTTGAATCTTGCATTTCTCAGTAGCTCTTAGCTCTGTCCTAGACCTCTATCAGCTGCAGGCAGTCTGGGATGATCTTCTTTCTCCAGAATATAGGCAGATCCCAAAGATCTGGGAGACAAGAGTTGGACTGAAAAGCATCATATCAATGTTCAATAGGACCTATATGGAAAATCAAAAGCTCCCTCTGGAGCAGAGAAAACAAGACACAAGAAATACTGGAGAAGAGAGAAGCAAATAAAGTACAGATTGGTTGTGTCACTCAATATCAACAGAAGACACTTCGGTAATGTTTGGGTTGATGAAGTTTTGGAAGAATTTGAAAGGAAAACTCATATTCTGCAAATCACCTCCTGGAAGACCCAAGTGTAGAACCTTTCACTCACTAGTCTGCCTCCCTTTCCCATGAGCAGTCCTTTACAAACTTACACAAGAGTTACAAAACCATGACCAAAAACTGGTTTGAATTTTATGCCTAATCTATAAAAAGAAGATAGGCTGCCTCAAGAAGCCTGCAAAGCTAAAGCTACTGTGCTGAGAGCAGCTCCAGAAGTAACTACAACATAATGCCAAAGAACCACCAGCTCCAGGGAAGGCAAGGAACCCACCAAACTGCTCCTACTTTACACCGCATATTAGCATTCCTCGCTTGGGAGGATGGGAGGAAACGGCTGAGGAGGAAAGAAGAGGGAAGGGGAAAAGATAGAAATGCTGCTTGTTTAGTTGATTTGTCTTGCTGATAGACATATTAATCTGCTCCACCAGATTTCAGAAATCTGTTCTTGTTAAGCTAAAGAAAAAAAATGTGCAGTTCTCATCAAAAGCTGGGGAGGGGGTGGGGGAAGGAATATTTTGGCACTGGGCTTTAGCAGTTAGAAACTGTAGACTCAGTCTATGGAAGAAAGAAAAATTTCTTCAGGTGAAAACCTTCTACAGGGCAGGGCAGAAGGTTTCCCGTGACTGTGGGCATAGCATGTTCAGATGATTGCAACTGCTGTGGCAGATCTGCTCTAGAGTCCATCTTTCAGAGAGGATCAAGGCTTGTAGGTCTTAATAAAGTCAAATCAACGCATTGCAATGAAATAATAAGTCTAGGCAGCTGACAGATGCTAATGAGCATGCTTCTTTAAACCACTAGCAAAATCCAGCTGAAAACTAAGCAGATACATAAAACTCTGGACTCAATCCTTTTTATTTGGTGAGAGATAATTAGGGCCCATAGGACATTTTCTAGGGAGATATTTGGGATGCTGCATTAAGAGCCCGTTTCTGAGCATGATTAACCTTACTTACTACAAGAGAAATTATGCCTGGTTTTAACCACAGAATGTAGTTAGTTCTGTGTATTTGTAGGATCAGATTTATACAGGCAGATGATGGAAAAAAACAAATAAGGAGAAGAAGATGGGATGATGAAGAACTGTGCCAAAAGCATTAGTGTTGACGAGTCCAGAGAGATTTACATATGCTCTCAGCTTTTTCAGTGGAAAGACCTAGGCAACAGACACACATATGTGGACCTTTTAGGGCTTGCATCTTTGGATACATGCATATATAATAGCTATTTTAAACATCACCTTGACAGTAAATGAGACTATTTGCTCTTGTGCCTTGCTTGCATTGAATATAAGAAAACATTTACATTATTGACTCCGAAATCATGTTAATGCAATGAAACAGTGGGGCCCTCACAGAGGCCAAGTCCATCAGAATGACTGCAGCCAGGAGAAAACAAGATTTACACACTGGCAAAAAATGGAAAAGATCCCTCTCTCCTGATTTCTCCCCTCACGTATTTGCACTTGCAAACTACTGGCCTTCAGCTGCAGCAAGGAAGTAACTCAGATGGTAATAATTCAAAGGAAAACATTTGCTTTTAGTAAAAAGAACTTCATCACTTGAAAAGCTCTGACTTGACTGTTGCAAAGCTTTCCTTTCCCCAGTGTCATGCTGACAGAGAACGTTGAAAAGAGTGTCTCCTTTTCCAGGAAAGCGGAGCAAGGATCAGCTGTTGGGGCTTGGTGGCCCTGGTGCATTCGAGTCATATCCTGTGGTTGCTGGTAAAGGAGGGGGAGGAAGATCCCAGGACACAGAAACATTTTGATCTTTCTTCTCTTGCGTTTCATTGTCTTTACTTCTGTGCCATTTAAAGTGACTGTGTCAGGAAAAAATTGCTGATGCTTCTGTTAGCAAGCAAATAACCTGTTTGGGGGTAACTTTTTTCCTCCCCCCTCCCTCCCTTTTTTGTTTCTGATTGATATTTTTGTTTGTTTGTCTTATTTTTGCACCACTTTTTTTGTTTCCTTGTTCTGCTCTAGTGCCAGGGAAATCTAGAATGCTATATATATATTAATACCACTGGCTTTCCTTTCTCTTTTGGCAGTCACTAAGAGGAATTACACTTCATGTGGGAGACAGCTGTTCAGATATGCTTCAAGTAAAGTTGATATGTATACATATCCCCATTTTTTTTCCATATTCTTATTTCTTTTTGTTGATTTTTTTTAATCTGCATTTTTCTTCAGCCTCTTTCTCAAAGAAAAAAATAGAAAGAAAGACATAAAAGGTTATGAAAGACTCAGTAGAACTCTTCAGATGGCCTCTGAATGTTTTCTCTTGCCTTTGGCCAATCTGTGTTCATGTATTCAGTTGTTTGCTATTCATTAATAGGAAAGCACCTCTGGTTGTGGATTTGATCATCAAAAAGTGTAGATGACTTCCATGGCTCTCTCTACTGCAACTGAATTTCATGGGTGTCCAAAAAGGAGAGGATGTGAAAGTGAGTGTTTCTGCACAAAGGACATCTGTGAATACGGCTCCTGCTTTCATATAGTATTATAGTCACAGCAGAGGAAAAAAAATACTAAAAGGGTATTGTAAAATCAAACTAATTAAAATAGGAAAATTAAAGCAAGGAAGAAATGCATAAAAATTGAGTAAGTTGTGCTCAGATGAAGATTGGGAAACACAAAAGCTATATTTAAATCTGAAAAAGAAAAGGGGGGGGGGGGGGGTGTTTTGAAGAATCTAAATGTTTCCAGTGATAAAAGCTACTGATTAAGATGTTCAAGCCACCTTAAGTCAGTCAAAGTATACACCATGAGAAAAACAAAAGTCAAAGTCTCTTATCTAGCCAGCATAGCAGTGGTTTCTTACCAATCCTTTGGCTTACATTAGATTTGAATCCAATGAATTTGGCCCAATAACTCCTGCTAACACTTATTCCTTGGAGCCACAGGCTGGTGTCTGTCTCAAGTTCTTTTTAAGCATAAAAAGGGAGCTGAGGGAGCTGGGATTGTTTAGCCTGGAGAAGAGGAGGCTCAGGGGTGACCTTATTGCTGTCTACAACTACCTGAGGGGTAGTTGTGGCCAGGAGGAGGTTGCTCCCTTCTCTCAGGTGGCCAGCGCCAGAACGAGAGGACACAGCCTCAGGCTGTGCCAGGGGAGATTTAGGCTTGAGGTGAGGAGAAAGTTCTTCACTGAGAGAGTCATTGGACACTGGAATGGGCTGCCCGGGGAGGTGGTGGAGTCGCCATCCCTGGGGCTGTTCAAGGCAAGGTTGGACGTGGCACTTGGTGCCATGGTCTAGCCTTGAGCTCTGTGGTAAAGGGTTGGACTTGATGATCTGTGAGGTCTCTTCCAACCCTGATGATACTGTGATACTGTGATAACCTTAAGTCTGAATTTTCTGGCCTTCAGTAGTTACTTCTTAGTAACTGCAACATGCTTGTAACAAATTTAGTCTTTCAGTTACTGATGTTCACAAAACACAGCAGAGTTATCTTCAATGATTTGGCAGGGATTTTCAAATTTATGTTAGTAGTTTTTCTCTTCTACAACCAGTTAAGCATAGCAAGTGATTAGGTTTGGCTTTGCAAACAAAAATATACAGGACTATAGATAGCACTGTATATTAAAAAAAACCCCTGTAGCCAAAGTTCAACATTCTGAACAACTGAAAACTCTCCTACAAAGTCAAGGGTTAAGCAATGCTAAATAATAGATGGTATTATACAATCCAAATGGTCCTACTTGTTGCTGGTTTGGGATGTCTGAAGTAGAGGTGTTTATTTACAGTTCAGGGACTGCCTGCTTTTTTACTCTTGGGTTCAACCCCACTGGAGAAGGACAAAGTTGCTAGGAAATGGAGTTTCATTTTCAGGCTTTTAAGAATCATAGAATCAACCAGGTTGGAAGAAACCTCCAAGATCATCCAGGCCAACCTAGCACCCAGCCCTAGCCAGTCAACTAGACTGTGGCATTAAATGCCTCGTCCAGTCTTCTCTTGAACACCTCCAGGGATGGTGACTCCACCACCTCCCTGGGCAGCCCATTCCAATGGCAAATCATGTTCTTTGTGAAGAACTTCCTGCTAACATCCAGCTTATACTTCCCCCAGAACAACTTGAGACTGTGTCCCCTTGTTCTGTTGCTGGTTGCCTGGCAGAAGAGACCAACCCCCACCTGGCTACAACCTCCCTTCAGGTAGTTGTAGACAGCAATGAGATCCTCCCCTGAGCCTCCTCTTCTCCAGGCTAAAGAACCCCAGCTCCCTCAGTCTCTCCTCTGAAGTGTATATACTTGTGGAACTCGTCACACATTAGCTCTATTTTAGAGATAAATTCTAATATTTTCTCTTCTGAAGGCACTTGAATACCACAAGGTACATATTCTTCTCTCTTTTTTCTCCAAGGTTATCAACACGTGATGATGACTCTATGCAATGTTTCATGCCTCAGTACAGTGCTACCTTCAGGAAAACGCTGCAGAAGCAGTGATTCTCTCAGCTGCTGGCACTGCCAGTGACACATGTATGTTGGCTGTCTCTGTAATTATCCCCTGGTGTCCCTAAAGCTTCTCACATGGCTTGTTCCTCACTCAGCTCCTGTGGCAGCTCTTTCACTATTTGTGTTACTTGGATGAGGCTGGGAGGTGATCTGTTGGAGAGCAGCCCTGTGGAGAGGGACCTGGGAGTGTGGGTGGATAACAAGTTACCCATGGCACAGCAATGTGCCCTTGTGGCCAAGAAGGCCAATGGAATCTTGAGGTTTATTAAGAAGAGTGTGTCCAGCAGATCAAGAGAGGTTCTCCTTCCCCTCTACTCAGCCCTGGTGAGACCTCATCTTGAATGCTGCATGCAATTTTGGGCTGCCCAGTTTAAGAGGGACAGGTAACTTCTGGAGAGGGTCCGGCAGAGGGCTAGGAGGATGATTAGAGGACTGGAGGGCATGGCTTATGAGAGGAGGTTGAGACTGGGACTTTTTAGTCTGGAGAAAAGACTGAGAGGGGCTTTAATAAATCACAGTATCACAGTATCATCAGGGTTGGAAGAGACCTCATAGATCATCAAGTCCAACCCTTTACCACAGAGCTCAAGGCTAGACCATGGCACCAAGTGCCACGTCCAACCTTGCCTTGAAGTGCCCCAGGGACGGCGACTCCACCACCTCCCCGGGCAGCCCATTCCAGTGTCCAATGACTCTCTCAGTGCAGAACTTTCTCCTCACCTCCAGCCTAAATCTCCCCTGGCGCAGCCTGAGGCTGTGTCCTCTTGTTCTGGTGCTGGCCACCTGAGAGAAGAGAGCAACCTCCCCCTGGGCACAACCACCCCTCAGGTAGTTGTAGACAGCAATAAGGTCACCCCTGAGCCTCCTCTTCTCCAGAGGAGGGCTGGCCAGGAGAGGGGGGGACAGGCTTTGCTCACTTGTTCCCTGTGATAGAACAAGGAGCAATGGGTGTAAGCTGCAGCACAGGAGGTTCCACCTCAACACAAGGGAGAACTTCTTTACTGTAAGGGTCACAGAGCACTGGAACAGGCTCCCCAGAGAAGTTGTGGGGTCTCCTTCTCTGGAGTCTTTCAAGGCCTCTCTGGATGTGTTCCTCTGTGATCTGTTCTAGATTGTATGGTCCTGCTTTGGCAAGGGGGTTGGATTCTATGATCTCCTTGGGTCTCTTCCAACCCCTAATATCCTGTGATCCTATGATCCTGTGATGAGGCTGGAAACCTGGACTGCTGCTGTGGATGACAGAAAGCTAATGCTGATAGTCCCCAATTTCCTGATGAAATAGTTTAGTTTATTTCTTCTGTTGGAATCCTGTAAGTACCTAATGTTACTGGGTTTACTTCTATTCTCAGTGGTCTAGTTGTTTTCTTCTATGTGCTTTGAACTTGTTGTATTGCTCTTCTTTCTTGCAAGTTGCCTGATTTTGTCTCCACCAAGAATATCTGAAAGTTTCTTAGTGTTGAACTGGGAGGTAACATTATTTCCCTACCATCGTCAAAAAGGTCAGAGAGTCTCTTTGGGCCTGATGCTCTGCTCTTGGTTGTGCTGTGTCCTGTTGCTTATGTTTCCTGAGCCCATACAGCTCTACTAGGCAGAAAAGGAGGTTTGAGTAGGTACTTAAGAAAGCCAGTCTCCAGACTCACTTTCACTCTTTCCTCATGCATACAAGAACAGGGCTTTGAGCAGCCTGATTTAGTTGGGGGGTTTCCTGCTGACTGCTGGGGCTTGGACTAGATGACCTTTAAAGGTCCCTTTCAAGCCAGTGCATTAAATGGTGCTATGATTCCACAAAACCAAACATCTACAAAGGCTGTTGGGCACAGGTGCCTCTGTGCTCTAAAAATACAACCAAGGCCACTGTCATGAGTCATCTTTCTCTTGCTTGGGACTGTGTTTTATCTACACCATGACTGTCTACTGCCCAACACAAGGCTGTGCCTCCTTCTTAGCTATCTACTGGGAGGAAACCCAACAGAATGTGAAAAAGCAGACAGAGACAGGCTCAGCAGAGACAGAAAACAAGCCTGAGAAGAAGAGATGGTCTGGGAAGTAAATAAAATCCACTCTTTAAATAGAGATGGTGTAGGCAGGTTGGGGAAACATCCAATAGCAAATTAACAACTACACAAAATACCAAGGGAGAAGAACCATACAATCGGATAATTAAAACATTTGAAGACTGAAAAGGATGCAACATCCAATCTAGTCTGGTGTAGAAAGGTACATGATATGTCAGCCTATCACTAACAGCAAAGCAGATAGTAGTAATGAGACCACCACACTGTTTTTTTTCCCCACAGCTCAGGAAAAGGAGGTGCCTTTGTGCCCACCAGAATTTCCAGAAAAGATATTAGACACCAAGTTTCTATAAACAAGCTGCTCCATCTCAATCACAATTTACTTCAGACTTGCCATTTTCCAAAACCAAGACTAATGTAAATTCATTAGTATCCAATTAATCACAATAGAACCTACCACATTCTCCTCTCCACCCCTATCCGAAGCTCTTGTTCTCTCCCATGAAGGAATAGTACTTTTGAAGTACTAAATAGTATTCCAGCAAATTGTGCTTTGGTGGGAAAAAGGCCATAGCACACCCCCAGGAGTCTCATGAAGGAGGGCTCACTTCTATGCCCCCAGAGGATTGTTCATACCTATAACTTTCACAACAAATGCTGAAACCTTTGAGGTGCACCATACTTCTGCACTGTGTTTTCTATATTGTTCACTCAGTATCACAGTATCACAGTATCATCAGGGTTGGAAGAGACCTCACAGATCATCAAGTCCAACCCTTTACCACAGAGCTCAAGGCTAGACCATGGCACCAAGTGCCACATCCAATCCTGCCTTGAACTGCCCCAGGGACGGTGACTCCACCACCTCCCCGGGCAGCCCATTCCAGTGTCCAATGACTCTCTCAGTGAAGAACTTTCTCCTCACCTCCAGCCTAAATCTCCCCTGGCACAGCCTGAGGCTGTGTCCTCTTGTTCTGGTGCTGGCCACCTGAGAGAAGAAAGCAACCTCCTCCTGGCCACAACCTCCCCTCAGGTAGTTGTAGACAGCAATAAGGTCACCCCTGAGCCTCCTCTTCTCCAGGCTAACCAATCCCAGCTCCCTCAGCCTCTCCTCGTAGGGCTGTGCTCAAGGCCTCTCACCAGCCTCGTCGCCCTTCTCTGGACACACTCAAGCATCTCAATGTCCCTCCTAAACTGGGGGGCCCAGAACTGAACACAGTACTCAAGATGTGGTCTAACCAGTGCAGAGTACAGGGGCAGTCTATTTAAGGAGTCCATCCTGAGAGACTCCTCTGAATTTTAGCTACTCTTGTTCTAAATAAGAAATTAAACTGAGAAGTATCCAGAGCCTTAATAGTCTGCAGCATGATAAGCTTTAGGCTTCAACTCAGACAGGACACTTGTACCCGTGACTTCTCATCAAAATCATGCAATTGCCCAAACTTTAGAACTGAGCCACAGGGCTTGGCAGGAGCTATTTGTTTAAAGCTACAAACTTACCCTGTCTTTTTTGTATGGGGTTCCTCTTATGAGGTTTCTCATGTCTTCTAGGATACAAATGGTGAGATGCTCCATAATACAACAAAATCTCCATTGAAGGGTGTAAGGGAGACAAAGGACAAGAGAGAGTCTAATAAGGGATTAAGTCATTGCATAGGAATGGGGCACGAGGCATGCGGACTACAATTCCCATGAGCCATTGGAACAGCATCTCCACAACAAAATTAATAGTTTTCAGATGAAATTTTCTTCTTTTTCTTTTGCATTTTTGGACTTTCTCAGGGGGAAGAGGGAAATCATTTCCTGACAGGCACTAATTGTTTCCCATTTGATTTTGGCTTGTGAGCAGATCTGAGTTAAAAGGGCTAAGTGCAGACATTCTGCTATTACAGCGCTATGCTCATTCAACAGTCAGTCTTGTTTTACTTGCAGCAATATGAGTTATACCATATGTGTTTGAAACTGGTAACCAAACAGAGCAGGCTTTCAAGCAACCCTAAGCTAAATTATAAACCTTTTTTGCATCTTTTAAGTTAAAAAAAAAAAAAAAGAAAGAAAGAAAAAAGAAAGAAAGAAAAGAAAGAAAGAACTCTACAGCCACAAAAGGAATCAGTGAAGTACTTGCAGCTTGGGCTTAACAATAGCAGTCTGCCTGAGAAACTCAATCACCCTAGTGAAAAATATTAAACATTATCATTATCTAGCCTGACTATGTTTCAACATTCTACAGGATTTTGTTCTATTTGTGTGTGATGTTATGGAAGCATATCAAATAATTAAAATTCTTTTGAAATTGGATGTAATGCTACTGTTTTATTATTACATTAAAGCCATTGTTACTAAGTTATTGGTGTTATGTAATGTGTAGATACCCTAACCTTTGAATGGGACCCCATTGACTTATGCACTTTACAAACTAGCTGCATTTTTTAACTTTGATTCATTGCAATTTTTTATCTCTTAATTTTTACATTGTTTGGCAAAGTCACTTCAAGAGAGTAAGATTACTTCTAACAAGAATTCTGTAGTATGAGATCTTAGGCTTAAATAGTGTCTTACTCATGTCCAAAGTTGCACTGAACACTGAGAGCTAACATTGCTTATGTCCCACCCTTGAAAAATTATTGGTGCAGAACAGGGCTAAGTTTCTAGCTTTGCACTGTGAATCCAAAACTTCAATCACACAACTTGGTTTAGGGATGTACTCAAGAAAGCTTTGCATTCATAAAGTCTAGGTTTGGTTGAAAGAGTAATCAACTCAGTGCCCTTTTAAGAGTAATAATCAGATGTTATCAACAAATGGAAATAGGTAGAGAGTGGATATAGCCAGCTTGAAGTAACCTGAAGAGTCAGTGGAAAAGCAAAGAGTAAAAGTTAGCTTTTCCCAGCTTCATTTACACTGATTTCCCCTAATCCTGCTGCCTTGCACTTTGGTCACGTTTAACTTTGCTGAGAAGGCAGCTGTAAACAGGCAAAGTAAAATAAAGCATTCTCTATAGACTTTATAGATTAAAGCAGTTACTTTTTCACATGATGCAAAACAATCCAACCCTGGATCTTTTTAAAAGTCATTTGGATGTAGTGCTTGGGAGTATGCTTTAGGGGTGAATCTTACAGAGCAGGGATATTGGTTGGACTTAGTCATCCTGAGGGGCTTTTCCAACCAGAATGTTTCTGTGATGCTGTGAATTTGGCATACCTACACGTTTATGATAATACTCTGCAATTCTACAACCATATTCTAAAATCAGAATCTTTTACACAAAAAGAGTATTTCAGTTTCATCTGTGATTGAGAATATGTGGGATCAAACAGGCTGGATACAAAAATTTTATCTTCATCGATGTTGTAATTTTACAGAAGATCACAAATCAAAAAGGCCTCTTATTTGCTGGAGCTGATTCTCATGTGACCCATGATGGATGAAAGCTCAGAAGAGCAGCTGATCTCATGAGATTTTCAACATTTGCAGCCAACATCTTCCAAAAACAGTTGGCAAGATTTCAATGCCTTGGAACCTGAGTTTTGGCTCAGCCTTAAATTCAGTGCTAGCCCAGCACAGCTCCAACACTTCTGAAATGTGTGGGTACACATCTAAGTTTTTCACACATGTATATCTATTTAGTATGTGCGTGTGTATATATCTGTATATCTAGAGAGTTATGGATTGAGGTGGTTTTTTTTTTTGCCTTGGAATAGCTATTTGTCCTTTTACTCATTTCATTCAGTATGCAGCACTGGACTTTTTGGAATGCATCACCACCCACATCCCACCATGTTTGTTATTACAGGTTCCAAAGGTACCAAAGGGAGCACAAGACTTGCCTTGAATCTCGAAATGCAGAGCATAAAAGCTGTGTCACTACCTCAGCTCTCCATCTGCCTTTTATTGTCATTAATATTCAGAAAAGAATAGGATTTTGAGAGTGAAGTTAAGAATTTTTGATGGGTCAAGGCTGTTCTCCTAGAGTGGTCCTGACATCTCTCTTCCCCTTTTCACCCTACCCAGCAGAATCTTCTCCAAGACTCCTTGCTGGCCTTCAGTAAGGACAGTATGTGTTGTGTAGCAGCTGCAAAAGGCCTCACAAATGCTGGCTGACAAGAAGTGACAGCTCTGTATATCTCTCACTGGCACTGACAGCTGACAGATGGATACCACTCACACACAGAAAAAAAGCCCCCAGGATGATTCGCCAACATTACTCTCTGTTCATAGGGGCCACATTTGATTGAGTGCTGCTCAGAATAATAAACCCTTGTCGATCCGTTGCAGAGCCAGTTTGCTCACAATGTCCTGATTTTTTTTCCCCTGAAACACATATCAACATACACACAGAAGCCTTGCTTTGTCTTTTTCCCCTTAGTTTTGTTTGAGAAGAGATGCTACCTATCTTTATGCAGCTGCTTGTTAGAGCAAGGGAGCAATGAGTACATAACTTAGCAATACCATGTTAGGGCTTCACTCCCTGATAATTCCTTCATCTCCCCTGTCTGTTTATTATTACCCTTCAGACTTTTTATTCCTTTCTGCTAAGCAGCCCATCCTCAAAAATATTGCTGGTTGGGCTAGTCAGAAGACAGTAATGTAAAACTGGACAATGATGTGTGTTGATGTGAGAAAAAAAATAAAAAGAAGGTGATAAACAAAAAGAGACATCCATCCATATGGCCAGATAGATCTAAATGGGAAAAAAAGAGGAAAAAGAAAGACAGTTTCTGCAACTGTGGTGGCTAAGGACCTCAGACTGATGTCATTTTCTGGCTTTTTGTTCCATTTTCTTGCACAAACTGCTTAATTACTGGACCCTGCAGGTGGACAGCTTTTGCCAGAGTTCATCTGCTCTAGGAGAAAATGTATTATGTCATGGACTCCTTAAAAAGACTTGAAGTAAGTAACACGAAGCAAACCCACTTTGTTACAGTCTGAGTCACCAGTATGAAATTTGCAGATTGTGAGGGGCTCAAGAAGTCAACCATGACTGAGATGAATGAGAAAAGAACTCTAAACCATCATTATTACTGATGATTATGTCATATTAGGCATCCTCTCTAAATCAATTCCTGTTCTTTCTCAGAAAGATCTTTATATGAGCTTTTGGATAAGACCAAACGTTGCTGAAGAGGAAACTGAGGCAAAGAGGTGTGAAGGTGTTTATATGTAAAATTGTCATCCTTTTGAGGAGTCCAAGTGCATGAAGCTCAATGTGCAATGTGTGCCTAATCAGGGTGAATAGCCAATGAAGCATTTAAATATCTCTACACATCTGGCTTGATCGGTCTGACTTTTTGATGTTCAAGACCTTGAGCTCTTAATCTGAAACCTGAAGCATCCAAAATCTGTGAATTATGAAAACACCATAAGTCTGTGGACTGTGTTTTCAAAGCTGTCCATGCAGTAAGGGCAAGAATCTGTCGAGCTGAAGAAAGAAAAAAGCATACCATAGGAAAACCACCACACTTTCTGTGTGGGCAGTTTTGTCCCAGGCCACCCATCTTGGTGGGTAAACCATGTCCTGTACATTGAGCTACATTATTTTACTTTATGGATGTTATGTTATGTTAATATATTCTGCTAAACACAGGAGGCTTTATTCTGAAGAAGTAGTAAGGGGACATTTTTAAAGTATGTAATTTATTTGATTTGTATGTTTGATGGCTGGCAGATTTGCTAGACAATTCAGACAACAGGGAGGCTTGCCCACAAAGGAGGACATTGCTATGTCACACCATTGTTCTGCAAGCTCTTTGCCAACAGAGACAGCATTTTCTGAGGGCCTGCACTGCCATCCAAGACATCCTGTATTTCTAACATTTTCTTGCTAACTGGGCAGAGATTTTCACTGTGCACAACTATACATGGTCTGTGGAGGAGGATCATTCACCAGCTGATGCTGGCATTTAATGTCAGAAGCAAGAAGCAAGAAAGGGTTGCCTACAGCATGGAATACCAGGACAGGGATGGAGGAGGCATTAGATCTATGTCACAGGGTTTAATGCTCAAAATAAATTATGGTCAGCCATTTCTTGTGTGAATTTGGACCTCCTTCAAGTAAGGTACCATTTTACCCATATAAGCCCCAAAAGAGAGCCTTGGTCTCCATCTGAGGGACATGCTTGGTCTGCGTGCTCCCAAAGATGAAGTGGTGCATGCTGTGCCATGATGCTGTCTGCAAGCAGAGGTGCTGGCTCAGCTCAGCTACACATGCAGGTGTCCAGATAGGCATGCACATATGCATGCACTTACAGTAAGGCATCGGTGCCTTGGACACCTCAGAGACCCTCTGGCCCTTTGTGGGTGCAAGATGCCTGAGCAGTGCTAGGTGGAAAACGACTGTCAGGTGGTGGAACTGGAAGTCTAAAAGAGTTGGGTAGAGAAGACCTCCTTGTGGAGAAGGCTATAAGCCTTCAGTGTTCATGGAGTTGGCCTGGATCAAAACTCCACTGCTATTTGTTTTACTCTGTGATTCTCCATGTCCCTTGGGCAGCACCTGACCTCAGCAGTGATCTTATCAATATCAGATAGACAAGATAAATGCTGGATCCAACTGATCTCAAGTGAGAGTGAACTCATGCAGGGAGGAATAATAGTGCCTCCTGAATGAAGCTCATTGTTTTGCCCTTTAAAACACACCAAATTTTTATTTTGGCTGACGACACAGAGCACGGCAGAAAAGAAGGATTGCCTCACCTTGCCTTGTGGTATAATAGCCCTCTTTCATATCTTTCTTAAATAGACGACTGAAGAAACATTATATGTTAATACTTCAGCTAACAATAGCTCTTCTACACAGATATGTCTGATATCTACATAACTTCCCAAAGTGGGGGTGGGAAGCTGTCTCCAGCTTCAGTAGGGTTTGAAGATTTGTGTGATACAATAATAGGTGCATGTAGCAGGGAAAAAAATAAAAACAGAGGTGAAGTGTGCAAGGAATAAAAAAAAGAAAGAAAGAAAGAAAGAAAGAAAGAAAGAAAGAAAGAAAGAAAGAAAGAGAAAAAAGAAGAACAACTTTTCTGTCACTATCCTATAGGCCAAAGGATTGCTTGTAGATAATCATGGATTAATTGTGAATGTAAAGAAAGAGACACATTTTTTTTATCAAAGCTCTTGCCTCAGGGCAAACTCCAGTGCCATGAAAGCCGAAATGTTTTCTTTTATCACAGTTCCTTTTCTGGCACCTGAAATTATTTCTTTCATGTCTGATAGTGAGGAACGAGGCAGCACAGCTCCCCAGAGATGAGCGATTGTTACCATGGTCTCATAACATATTGGCAGCCGATGTGGCATCCATGTACACCTGTCACTCAAATAGGGCAAAATGCAGATGTGGCATGAAACCCTGAGCTCAGCCACTTGGAAGCCTCCCCCCAACTTGAAAATGCTCACGCACACCCCAAAACACACACATAACCCTCCTCAGCCCCCCTCCTCCCCAGGACGTGGCTGTTTTTCAGCCTACACATATGTGAGTGCACTCAGACGTTATCAGGCCTGTTTAATGCAATGAACCTGCATTAGCATTTCTGCAGGGCAAACACAAATAAACAGAAATGTGCTGAAAAAAAAAGGTTTCAAACAAATTCCTTTGCAAGTCAGGCAGAGAGAGAGAGAGGGAGAGAGTACAGCACACAAATGAGCCAATTTCCTTCATATGGAAGTGAACTAAGACCTTTTTAATGAAGACTCCAAGGCTGGAGAGGGAAGGGAGGGCTGGAGAGATGCTTATTTACTTTTTGATTTTCTTTAGGCTTTGAGCAACAAACGTCACTGTTGTCACATAGGGCAAGGTGATAAAAGTGTCAAAAGGCAAGCAGATACAATTCTATTTTAATCTTAGGAATGATGCTTTTGAGGGTAATTTGGACCCTAGTTTAAGGCTCAGCATTCAGACAAATGAAAGAGATAAGCAAAAGAATCTTTGTTGGGAGATATTGTATCTGATATTGATGTGGGACAGGCCTTCTGCTGGGGATGTGACACAACTGAGCTAGAAGAGGAAGGCAATAACACATGTACGGCTCTGAGGTTAACAACCATGTTGAGGTGGACTGCATTTGCCCATGTGAATGATCTGACATTTTTGGTCAGTGAGACAGAAAGTATAGTACAAAATGAAATGTGAACCCTCTCTTCTCTCTCTCTTTCTTTAAAAGCAAATTGCCAATTTAGCTCCTGGGCTAAAGTAAATAGTGCACTGCCATTTTTTTAAAGGGAAATATGACAAGGAACTCATATGCATTCATCCTAGATTTGTAAATCCATTGCTTTATTGAACCATTTGTCCATTCTTATAAGCTGATTTATAATAACTGTAATGTGATTCATCATGTCATCTTGTAAATAAATGTGACACTTCATTAAACACAGTAATCAAATTTAAGCAGTCCCACTTCCATGTTAACAACTGAGACCTTTACGTTTCTATTGCTCTGAGGATACTCCTACTCTAATGAAAGTAGCATCAAGCAAAGAATAAATTGTAATGGAGGTAGCTTTCTTAGAGGAGGCATGAAGAAATAAATATACTTCTAGTAAGTAGCCAGTAATGAAATTAGCAATGGCCTGAAATTTGCTGTAACAATGGTTTTACAAGATACTCCTGTTGGGATGTTTTCTGTCAGTAAGGAACGGACGGTTTGAACATCATGGAAAATCTGTTGGAGGATTAACAGGACCTTTTTAGAGCCTGAATTTCAGAAAGATTTTTTTTTTTTTTGTATGTGTGTGCTATTTTTGTATTTGCCATCTGGAATGACACTGCAAGCTGGCAAATGCAGGAATAATGTGAAATATTTCCATTGCACAGAGTTAGCTATGGATTCATCAGGGAATGGAAGCATCTGAACATCAGTTAGATACTCATAATTATCCCAACTTTGACCAGTCTTGAGAGATCAAGCAGACCCTGTATTAAAAGTAACTTTGGCTTTTTTTTCTCTTACCTAGGTCTCCTGAGGAATAGGAATTCAAATAAAGGAAAATTTGAAGTACAAATGGTGAAGTAAGCATAGAACAGAGTTTTTCTGTCTTGGTTAGGAATGATTTAACATTTTAACAATAGCAGCTTCACGTTGTAAGCCAGATTTGCAGATGGAGTAAATCACTGTGAATTACCTTGGTTAAGGATTTGGCCTACAGTCCTTAATCATGTCCTCTATCGATCAACTGTAAGGGAAAAGCTTATTTCTATGCTCTCCTCTCATACTACTTCAGAAATGGGAATGGAACTCAAAATCGGAACATTTGGGGTTTCAAACCAGGAAGTTGGGATGAAAAATCAAGCACTGTAGCTATGCTATTAAAATCAACATTATTAGGGTTTTGGGACACTGCAAGGCAGAATCTGGGTTTATTATTACAGTATCACAGTATCACCAAGGTTGGAAGAGACCTCATAGATCATCAAGTCCAACCCTTTACCACAGAGCTCAAGGCTACACCATGGCACCAAGTGCCACGTCCAATCCTGCCTTGAACAGCCCCAGGGACGGCGACTCCACCACCTCCCCGGGCAGCCCATTCCAGTATCCAATGACTCTCTCAGTGAAGAACTTTCTCCTCACCTCGAGCCTAAATCTCCCCTGGCGCAGCCTGAGGCTGTGTCCTCTTGTTCTGGTGCTGGCCACCTGAGAGAAGAGAGGAACACAACTTTGTTCTTCACTTTACCCCTGGCGAGAGAAAAGTAATCATCACACTCAGAATCTGAGATTCATTCCAGTTGCATCCTGGAATGTCAAATGCAACTGTCCTTTCTGAAGTTTATGTACATTTATAGCTGGACTGCTAAAGTCTGGTTTAGCTTTTCAAACAAAATTGGAGTCTGCTAAAACTGAAGACAGCTAAAAATAGCATCTTAAGAAGACTGAAAGAGAGCAGTGAAAGACAGTCCTCAGAAAGAAGAGTGTTGAAAAGCAGTGAAGGCTGAGCTCCAAAATGGAAAAAACTCTAAGTATACAGGCATGAAAGTAGAAGGTGCCAAGGAAATTCAACTCCAGTAGAAATTAGGGAAGACATATCACTGTCTGTTAGAGGGTGTCCAGCAATGTCAAAGATCAGTGTGTTCAACATCTAGTTTCATAGTTCTCATGAGAGAATGGAAGAGATCTCTGTGTTGAAAGTGAGAAGTTGAGAAGCAGAACGGGCCAGAGGAAGACTGTCTGCAACTAGAGGAACAGAAATGCTGAAATAGCAAAATAAAAGAAATTAAAAGAAATCATTTTATTTCATGTCTTTCTTGCTAGAACAAGAAAACAAAGAGAATGTGCTTTAAAAAAAAAAAAAAAAGTGAAAGAAATAAAATTACCTTTTATGGGGACCTAAAACTGTCACTGAACTCTGACAGAGTTTATAGTTCAAGATTAAAGTATGGAGTAAATGGATCTCAGCACTCACCTGTTGTAACAGAAGGATCCTTAAATGGAGACAAATTATGATGGGATGATAACCAGTACTTATTAAATAACCCTTATCTAGGAATAGGCACTCTTAAGGAAAAATGTGGAGTGAAATTTGGTCTCAAGTATAATTTTAATTAAATCATTGATAAAGCCAAATCTTCAGGAAGGATTTGACAATATTTCTGTTACATCCGAGAACTGTTCTCACCTGCATTGATAAATGTGCTGGTTTGAGGCTGATTGGAATATTCTATTGAGAGAGATTAGATCATTGGTTGTAAAAAGAAAATAATGATAGAGTCTATATGGTTCATTGCTTTGCTAAAAGGAATAAAAAGCCAAAATGTAAACAATTTGTCCCTCTTTTGCCGCCTTTTCTCCTAAGCATTGCATCTATTCACTACTCTCTAATCTCTCCATTACCTTGGCTAACAGATAACAAGTGAGCTTTGATGTCTGGGAGACAGAGGGTGGCTTTGAGCCCCTTCTGGGCTTATTTTTGTTTGTCTGGGAGGGATTTTGGATTTCTGTATTATTTCTAATTTGTATATAATTATAAATCGTTGTAAATATATTGTATTGTGCTTGTAAATTCCACTTTGCTGTAAATATAGCTTTATCTTACTTCCAAACCATCTGAGCTTGTCTGGTATATTCCAGTAGTGTGTGGGGGGGGGGGAAGGTTCTGACCTACCGCAATAAATAACACTGAGAGCAGACACATGATCCTAAACAACTTCAGTTGTAGTTCCTTCTGCTGGCTTGAGGCTAATTGGAATCTTTCAATGAGAATAAATTTGATTATAGGCTGTGAAAAGGAAACAATGTCTACATCACTCATAGGTTTGCCAAGATGAATAAAAAACAAGGACACAAACAGATAAGGCAGTTGGTGTTTCTCTCTAGATTCTGCCATGTTAACTGCTTCTCATTGGATCTGTATAACCCAACTAATCATTCTGCTTCTAATCCCCCTTGCCGATCCTTCCAACTCACCTTGCACATAAGGCAAATTGTGGGATAAGAGAGGGTGGTGGAAAGAAGGTGGAAGGGTGGTTGGGAGTCCTTCTTGGGGACTCTGACTTCTGGGAGGGGTGCTGTGTTTCTGTATTACTTTTAACTTGTGTATTTCTGTATATAGCTGTACATATCTGTAACATATTGTAAATATCTGCTTGTATATTGTCCTAAGCTGTGAATATAAAGCTTCATTCCTCAACTTCCAGCTGGATGAGTCTAGTCTGGGTGAATTCATTGCAGGGGGGGGGGAGGGGGGGGGGAGGGGGGGGGGGGAGGGGGGGGGGAGGGGGGGGGCAGTAACTCCCAGAACTATCACATGCTTCTATTTAGTCTTTGGAACCATGATTGTGTAACAGTATGTTGTATTGAAAACCTCATTTTGGGATTCCTTTTATCATCAGATCAAGCAAGCCCAAATATTTGAAGCTTCATTGATAATCTTAGCTAGCTCAGGTGTGCTATTACTTGTTAGTGCTGCTCCTTACCATAAGAAGTATTCCTTCTGTATTGGTCAGCACTGGCTGTCCAAAACAGTTGGATGCTGATGATGAGTAAAATATGAGGTATCTCTTGTGAAAGACTTAACTGGTCTTTGTCTTAAAGCAGTAGCTGAATTCTTCATTATCAGAACTTATTGTTCCATGTTTTGAATATAAATATTCCACAGAAATGCAGAGTTTTATGTAGTGTACCTAGTAGCTGACACAGATTGGACACACTCTCAAGTTTAATTTCACAGTATCATCAGGGTTGGAAGAGACCTCATAGATCATCAAGTCCAACCCTTTACCACAGAGCTCAAGGCTAGACCATGGCACCAAGTGCCACGTCCAATCCTGCCTTGAACAGCTCCAGGGAAGGCGACTCCACCACCTCCCTGAGCAGCCCATTCCAGTGTCCAATGACTCTCTCAGTGAAGAACTTTCTCCTCACCTTGAGCCTAAACCTCCCCTGGGGTAGCTTGAGGCTGTGTCCTCTTGTTCTGGTGCTGGCCACCTGAGAGAAGAGAGCAACCTTCCCCTGGCCACAACCACCCCTCAGGTAGTTGTAGACAGCAATAAGGTCTCCCCTGAGCCTCCTCTTCTCCAGGCTAAACAATCCCAGCTCTCTCAGCCTCTCCTCATAGGGCTGTGCTCAAGGCCTCTCACCAGCCTCGTCGCCCTTCTCTGGACACGAATTTCTTCCTCAGCCTGTGAGATTTCATAGAACATGAAAGACAGTCCTCAGAAATAGGAGGAGTGTTGAAAGGTAGTGAAGACTGAGCTCTGAAATGGAAAAACCCTAAGGATACAGGCATGATAGTAGAATTTCACAGAATTCTTTGCTGGGAAGGGACCTCTTGAGATCACCTACTCTAACCCCTCTGCTCAAGCATAGACAGAAAGAGGAAGTTGCCCAGGACCACATACAGTAGAGTTTTGAATGTCTTTAAAAACATCACAACCTCTCTAGGCAAACTCCCCCAAAGTTTTGCCAGCCTCACAGTAAAATAAAATAAAATAAAATAAAATAAAATAAAATAAAATAAAATAAATAAAATAAAATAAAATAAAATAAAATAAAATAAAATAATAGTTTTCTTGTTTTCAATTTGAATTTCTGATATTTTAATTTGTGCCCATTGCCTTTTTTTCCTGTCGTTGACATCACTGACTGACTCTTTATTCCTTTCCAACAGGTGTTCATCCCACTGAGCCTTCTCCAGGACTAACACTCCCATTTCTTTCAGTCTTTCCTCATATATGAGAGCCTCCTAATAATTTATTGACCCTTCACTGGACTGGCTCAGCTATGTCTCTGCCTCAGTTTCTGCTAGGGATCCCAGTGCTAGACACAGCACTTCAGATGCATCTCTGCAATGCTGAGTAGAGGCAATGGTTCACTGTATTTGATCTGCTAGCTGCACTCCTCTTAACAGATCCCAGTATGGTATTGACAGGGATGTTGCTGCAAGGGTGCATTGCTGGCTCATGGTCAGCTTGCTGTCCATAAGGATCTCTGCTCATCTCAGATTACACATCTGATCATGACAGCAATAAACCTGTGCTGGCAGTTGGACATGGCAGGGTTGGAGTAGTAGATTTTATCCTGTATGGTCATATACGCTTTGTAGAACAAGGCAGCATACATTGTTAAGCAGAGCAGAATGACAGAAGACTTTTTGGCATGCAGGTCGCATTGCCCCTACCCAATTTAGCTGTGTCCAGCAAACTGACACAAGTAGCCTCACATCAGAACAGTTGAAGTGTCTGAATTTTGGCAAAGAATGTTGGATCTTTGCTGTTGAAGTGTTTCATTTTGCGTTAAATATTATCAGATTTGCCCCAAAAGCTCTTCACCTACTCACAGTTGGAAAATTTTATTGCCAAGTGACCCAAAAGTCAAATTGCCAAGTGACCATTAGCACCTGCCACGATGGTGGAGTTCAGAGCATTCAGTGTGGAGCTGATTCTCAGGGAGGAGCTAATGTGTAGCAGGGGAGGACTTCCAGTATAGCAAACAAGGTGGGCTGAAAGCACAAAGGTTATGCAGTTGGGACACATGAGATAAAACGTTCTGGAAAAAGAAAATCTCATGGCTTTGCTCTTTGGGTCAAAAATAAAGAAACAAATAAATGGAGAAATGAAGGTAGATTTAGAAGAGACAGTTTACTTCAGAACCACATTCCAAATGTATTAACAGTGTGCAGTCCTTTCCAATGTGCCATCCTGGTCATGGTAAAAAGGTGATGTCAGCTTTTCATTCTTCAACAAATAGTTTCCAAATTTCTAGTCTTCTAAGATCGAGAGACAACAAAATGGATACACTTCGTATTGGCCTGTAAGCATAAAGACATCTTTACACACCCTTTGTACCTGACAAGGTGAAGTCAGCACAGTGTTTAATAAAGTGCTTCTACAAGGCTACCGTTGATTTGTGAGCAATTTCTTTTCCTTCAGTCCGTAACTGCCCTTTCCAACAACACCAGACAAGTTCAGCAGATGGTAAATCTCTGCAGAGTGCAGAACTCCCATTAGAAAAACAAACAAGAACCTCAACTTGCTGCTTTCCAAAGGAACTTTGGGGGGGGGGACCTAGAACACAAACCCTATGAGGAGAGGCTGAGGGAGCTGGGATTGTTTAGCCTGGAGAAGAGGAGGCTCAGGGGTGATCTTATTGCTGTCTACAACTACCTGAAGGGGCATTGTAGCCAGGTGGGGGGTGGCCTCTTTTCCCAGGTAACCAGCAACAGAACAAGGGGACACAGTCTCAAGTTGTGCCGGGGTAGGTCTAGGCTGGATGTTAGGAGGAAGTGCTTCACAGAGAGAGTGATTGGCATTGGAATGGGCTGCCCAGGGAGGTGGTGGAGGCACTGTCCCTGGAGGTGTTGAAGCAAAGACTGGATGAGGCACTTAGTGCCATGGTCTAGTTGACTGGCTAGGGCTGGGTGCTAGGTTGGCCTGGATGATCTTGGAGGTCTCTTCCAGCCTGGTTGATTCTATGATTCTATGATTTATAATGTCCAATCTCAAGAGACACTTCTAGTGTTTCGTTGTCTGTCTTATGCAATCTGGAGGTCAAATTCATCATAGAATCATAAAGATCAGAAAAGACCTTTAAGATCATTGAGTCCAACTGTAACCTATCTACTATGAGCACTAAACTATATCCTGAAGTGCCACATATGTACATTTCCTGAACAGCTACACACCTCTTGCTAGGTCAGCCAGTTTGGGTATCACAACAGGGACACTTGGGCTCACTGCTTGCTAGGAAAAGGAGACAGACAAGTCTAGCACTTTTACCCCTGCAGTGGTGAAAAGATTAAAGAAGTCCACATCTTCTACAGTTTCATGAGTCAGAATACCCTTCTTTTGTTAGCTTTTCTTTTTTTTTTTTCCCTTTTAAACCATCTGCTAACTAACTTTGCCTCTTCTTCACTTGTCTAGATGTTCATTAAGGCAATGACTGGCACTGTTCCATGTCTGGCCGGTGAAGTGCAGAGAAACATAGTCGTAGGCTGACAGAATATACATGAAGCTGTCAAGTATTGCTGTGAGGTGGCATTAATAGTATTGTTACTTATTGGTGACATATTTAATGACCCCATTGATATTATGCACTCTTATTACCACTAATTATAAGATAATAAACAAAATGTATAAACATTTTATAGTGAAATATAGAATAAGTGATTAGTGACAACACCTGAAAGAGTTACAGATTTCGTATGTGCATGCCAGAAATTATTTTAAATTGATATTATCATGATATGAATCTGTTTTGATAAACTTAGGCAAGTGACCTACATAGAATCATCTTTGTCTTCAGCAGAGAACTGATCAAAGCTATAATTACAGCGTGATTACCTTGTTTTTAACTCTGGTTAGCAAAAAAAAAAGAGGGAAAAGAAAAAAGAAAATGAAAAATCTCTCATAAATCAGATCTTTCAGTTTATGACAGCTCTACTTTTTTCCCTGGGTGCACATTATTTCTTTAGCTAGCACTTAAGGAATTATAGGCCATTTCCTAAGAGATACTGACCATCTTTTGGATATTTTTTGCTTTCAGGACATGACCTATTTTCCCAAAAGGAAATCTTTACCCAGAGTGTCCATTTTGTAGGCTTTCAATGCCTAAATCCACTTAGATAATGGCACTGTGTTACAGTTTCAGGCAATGCTGCAGATTTGTTGTTACTCAACTGAGATCTGACATAGAAGCAATCAGAATGACCCTCACTTCCTGGACCAGGTCAGGGTCAGTTTTCTCAGGGAGATCAGGACAATTTGCAAATGGAGACCCCTCTCTCTGTGGCTGTTGGAAGCACTCTTGTAGGTGTAAAATGAGACTCTCTAACCCCAGTGAGACCCACAGGAGGCACAAATAGCCTGGTTGCAGCCCGTGTTACCCCGTGTTCTGCTTGCAATACCACATTTGCAGCACCAAATCTTAAGTGAAGTGCAAAAGCTGCAGGAAAACAAAATACTGCAGACAGGAGCCAGATAGCTGGTTTAAAACTGACTTGGAAATGCCCCCAGGAGCAACATATTTAACTTCTTCATAAGCATTACCCAAACCAGCTTCTCCATCAGTGGTCACCACTTTAATTTTCTCAGCTGCAGATAGTGGTGGCTAAGAAAGATTATGTATTTCAAGTGCAAAGTTTATGACTAAAAAATATTCTTTGTAACACTGTAGACATTTGGAACTTTCACCACATGTTGGGGAGGGGAAATTAATTGATGAAGGTGATATTTTCCAAAATTAATATAGTTTATTAATTTTGATACTCAGAACTCTTGCCACCCCCAACCACTAATTTTAATAATATTTTGATTCTTACACGGTCATGGAAACATTCTATGGACAATATCTAGACCTAGCAATAACCAGCAAAATATATAAACATTAATTGAACTGGAAGAGAAGGTTCTACTGCTTATGGTCAATATGCTGCTTGCCCAGTAGATGGGCTCAAGGAGCTCTTTCTGCTCTATGGCAGAAGGCAATGGAGAATTACAAAGAGGCATTTAAGCATTTACTCACAAATTATTATTACCCTCGTGGGGGCTAGCCACAGTCCAGACAGTGCCCAAACACTTTCAGGGGGCTCTGTCTTGTTGGACGTTGAGACTTGAATCTTCCTGGCTTCTGGGGAAAGGATGCAGACAATCTCTGACCTTGTCTCCTGGCTTCTTCTGGACAATCTATTATGTCCAGGAATTCTAGGCAGGACCTTCAGGTGCAGAGGCAGGATGTGTGCAGTCTCAGCATGATGTCACGCTGCCCACACAGGCTGATTGTGTGCAGGCATCCAGCGTCTGCTTCTGGTAACTGGCAGCAGTGGAGTTTGCCAGGCAAGCAATAAGGCAGTGTGTGATAGCAGCAGGGCTGGGCACAGCAGAGAGAGCATGGCAAAGAGAAGGGAAGCAAAGCAACGAAGCAAAAGCAGGTTGTTCACCTGCCTATCTCCTTTTATCAATGTGGGCCAAGATTAATTGCCCTTTGGACAGAAGAATAGCCAATCAGGATGGCAGTTAGCCAAACCTTACCATATTAGGCAAAGCCATAGGCTCACTTTTCCCTAATTTGGGAAAAGCTCAGACCTTGCACTAGGCAGTCACAAGCTAAGTGTGTGTACCTGACACCACAGGACCGTGGGCAGGCCAGATTCAGTGGCTCCAGGTCCTTTTGTGTCCATTTTCACACTTGCCTCTGGTGGAGGAAGAAAACATGCCCAGGCAAAGCAGGACATGTATAAGACTATTTTGGACCTATCAGGCCTACCACAACACCATAAATGCTGTACTTTCTGAGAAAGCTTCTTCTAGAAATAGGAGAAAATCTTGCTGAGAGTCTGCACATGTAAATCATAAAGGAGAGTCCCTTTGTAATGCCTTTCATTTCCTACCTGTTGCTGCTTGCACAGGTCTGTTTTCTAATGTACTTCAACAGCAGTGGTGAACTATGTGAGACATGTCCAGATACCTGTATGTTAGGATTTTTTAATTGTCTTTTTATTCCCCTTTCCTAACAGCAGGGTGGCTAGGGGTTAGGATTTCATTACGTAGGGAGAAGTTCTGTAACTTCTGGTATCAGGGTCTGTAACACAGCTAAAGTATTGCAGTGTCCTTATAAGGAGAAAAAAGTGTAATAGAACAGAAGTCTTTTTTTACACCAGTGTGAACACCTTTCAGCACAGAATACTGCCTTCAGCATTGATGCTAAGAATCAAAAAGTGGTAAGAGAAGAGAAATAAAGGAAAATGCTGGAGTGAATAGAGGACCAGGAAATGAAAGAATAGGAGACCAGAGAAGGAGCAGGGAGATGCAGTATATTGAAACTGAATGGGGAAAAACACAAGATGAAAACATAATACAGGCCTATTCTTACACTGCCTTGAAAAATTCATGTTGGTGGATTTACAAGAAATTGTGAAACCAAGATTGCATCAGGGTGTAATAAACTGTTATCCTCATTCAAGTGCATATAATTATAAGCATTTTATTTAGTAGAAATGTAAAGAGTTAGCTGTGTAGGATTAGCAGGGCTACTTCTGCAAAGGCTTAGCACACAATAATTTCTGCTAAAACATAAAAGGATGATGATATTAGAAGGTTAATTGAAGACTAAAGTTTTGCTCTGAACTAAATTTCATGGGAAACATGGATCTGACCTTCTCTCTTCCCTGTTGAGAATTACTGACTTACCAAGCTTTACTCACTTGATATATGCTGTGAAAGGAACTGAGTATATCTGAACATAAGTGTAATTATGTGTAAGTACTATAATTTTATTACCATGATGCTACAGCTATTGATTACAGATAATTGTCTGAAGTCTACAGATATGGTTGTGTGAAGTTGTGAGCTAGTATCATCCGTTAGGTATCATGCCTCTGTGCTACTGGAGCAACACAAACCCACATTTTAAAGATCACCATCTTAGTTCAATAGATACCTGAAATAGAATATCTTACTCCAAGATCTCCAAAGCAAAGTGCCTGCAGAGATAAAAATGTGTGAATGATTTTTACTACTGTCTCAGATTAAATATACATAGTTTACAAAAGGTGCTCCTGTTGGCCTAGAGAGGAAAGTCATTCTTTAACTGAGGCAGCTGCTTGGAACAGAGTTTATGCAATGCAAATTCTTCACCTCTTCTGAATTGTCTTCAAATTTGCCTCACAGCTCCAAAGATACAGTCTCCTTACATTTTATGAACAAATATATATACATATATATACAAAAAAGATTTGGCTCTGCAGTTAGACTTCAGCTACCATTTACCCTGATAGGTAAATCAAAACATTTTAAAGTTTGCAATTCTGAGTCTTTGTATATTTTCCTGTTGCTGAAGTTTGAAATGTAAATAAGAAATGCCAAGAACTTCACAGAAATATTATCCTTCTTTCCAGGTAATTTTAAGCTTCTGTTCCAAAATTAGCCAGACTGTCCTCCTGATATGTGAGCTATAGTATGCTGTGCTGAGAGGATGAAGAAGTTTAGAAACGTGCTTTTGCTTTCAAAATCTGCAGAAATTCCTTGGTGCTGGCTATGGTCATGAACAGGAAGTTGGACAGTTGAGTAAAAAAGTGCCTTTCTATGTGGTTTTTGCCCTGCATTTTAATTGTATTCGATGCCAGTGGAAGTTGAGGAAATAGGAAAAAAATATTAGAGATTGAATCTGGCTTTCCACTAGTTATCTTCTCAAGCTGTCAGGGAGATTCAGAGAGAAGAACTGAGGGAAACCTCAGCACAGCCATGCACAGCTTCTGCTGAAATTAAATGATTGCTAGAGCTTCAACATATCATCCCATCAGATGAGGGTCACTCACAAGATGCAAGTCTACAACTATCTGAAGGGAGGGTGTAGCCAGGTGGGGGTTGTCTTTTCTCCCAGGCAACCAGCAATAGAACTAGGGGACACAGTCTCAAGTTGTGCCAGGGGATGTATAGGCTGGATGCTAGGAAGAAGTTCTTCCCAGGGAGAGTGATTGGCATTGGAATGGGCTGTCCAGGGAGGTGGTGGTAGTCACCATCCCTGGAGGTGCTCAGGAAAAGGCTGGATGAGGCACTTAGTGCCATGGTCTAGTTGACTGGCTAGGGCTGGGTGCTAGGTTGGACTGGATGATCTTGGAGGTCTCCTCCAACCTGGTTGATTCTATGATTCTATGCCTCTCTCACTAACATGTAGCCATTCCTATCATGAACCCCTTAATAAAGTCAACATGAATCAAAGTACAAAAGCCAAAGACATTCTAGGCTTCACATATTGCTGGTGTACTGGAGGCTGATGGTAAAATTCTGAGTATGTGTGGCATTTATTTGCTTCCATAAGAATGAGATCTCTACTACCTATTTTTAAAGACTTTGTCTTTTCATCCTATCTACCATACCTGCCTGCTGCCCATTATTTCAGTCCGTGTAATCTCTTACAGGATTAAAATAGACAGTGTTAAAGTGTTACAATTATATACCCATTTTGCCTCAAACAGACCCTCTTCAGGAGTACTTTAATGAGCAAGAGTATTTTAGTGAGTAAAGTAGACCCAGTGCCAGGGGCTGGCACTGTTCTGGCAGTTTTCTGTGAAGGATGAGCACACACCCTGAATGAAGAGTCTGAGCCTATCACTCGACCCCTTGGCACTGATTTCATTCCTCTGGTGTTGAAGGAATGCAGAGCACAGAGACTAGCCCTGGCTAACATTGCAGTTGGAGAGTATCCTCTGCCTTGGTACTGTTTGGAAAGTTACTGGAGGATACTTCTTCTGTTTTTTGGGTTTTTTTTAATCTTATTTTTTTTTCAACTCAAGTTAAACAATTTATCCTTACATTTGCTATGGAGAAAAAAAATTGGTTTTGCCTACATGGTTGAGTTGGTGTGCTCTTTGAGCTGGGTATTGCCTGAAGTCCCTAGGTGAAGATCTTCCTGTGTTGTGGAGAAATCCTCAGAGCTGTGGGGCTGGTCCTTTGAGTGCTAGCACAAGCAAGTAATAATAATAGCATGATGACATGTGTCTTTCAAAGCATCAAATGGCCACTGCAGGTGGTGACAGTCCTGAAAAATAGAATCTGCAGCCTTTAATAGTTCCCCAACTTTTTTAACGAGACTAGGAAATGGCAGAGCAGAAGTCTGCTCCCTGGACGATGAGAGCAACACGGGTAGGAAATGTACTAACCTAACCTGCTCATCTCACAGCCTGCAGCCTGGAGTCCTCCAGGACTCCTGACTAGGCAGGGGAGAAGCCAGGAACGCCTCCTTTGGGACAGCAGCTAATTAGAATATCCCAAAATCCGATGTCAAAACCTGGCCAGAAGCCTTAAAGAGAAATCTCATTTTTAATAACTAGATTAGAGTAACAGCACAGGCACAGAGAATTTCCCCATGTGGGTAGCTTTCACACTGCAGGGGGAAGGGGGTTCTGTGGTGGCAGGTTTTATGATTGGTTTTGTAGAGAATCCTAGTGAAGCCACAAAGCTGTGGTTTTGTTTAGTTGCAGGATCTATGGCATTGAATTGTCAAGGTCTGAGACACAACTTTCACATATTTTAGTTCTTTTTGGTTTGTATTTTTGTAAATTGAACTGTGCCCAGTTCTGGGCCACTTAGTCCAAGAGAAATACAGGGAACTGCTTGAAAGAATCTTGTGCGGAGCCACAAAGATGATTAAGGGAGAGATGTTCCTCCTTATGAGGGCAGACTGGGGGAGCTGGGGCTCTTCAGTTGGGATAAGAGGAGACTAAGGGGTGACCTACTTAATATTTAGAAACATATAAAAGGTGAGTGCCAAGAGGATGGAGCCAGGCTTTTCAATGACAGGACAAGGGGCAGTGGGTGGAAGTTGAGACGTAGGAAGTTCTATGTAAACATGAGGAAAACGTTTTTTTGCTGCGAGGGTGACAGAACACTGGAACAGGCTGCCCAGGGTGGGTTGTGAAGTCTCCCTCTCTGGAGATATTCAAGACCTGCCTGGATATATTCCTGTGTGATCTGCTATAGGTGATCCTGCTCTGGCAGGAGGGTTGGACTGGACGAGCTTTTGTGATCCTTTCCATCCCCTAACATTTTGTGATTCTGTGAACTCTGAAAGTCACTGAGAGGACAAACCAAAATATAGTGTGTGACAGCATTTCATGTTGCTTTTGTCACTAGTGTGGTGGCAGATTGTGGAGAGGATCAGACTGTTGCCGAGAGTGCCTATAACCTACATAAAATTCCAGCAAAAGGAAGGGACTGGTCATGCAGAAGAAACTAACAGTTTCCTATCAATGGAGCAAATTCCTTCTGCTAGCAAATAACTGTGAGCTAGTTATAAATGCTGACTTCTTCTAAAATTTGCTTTGCTTATTGCAGGTGCAGCTGATGCCAATGAAAATGTAAACTAACAAATCTGCGATACTCCTTTTAGTATCATAATAGCCTACTTTGTTACAGCATTCCTACACACTTCTCTTTAAGCCCCTGACTCCTTCTGAAATGGCTGGAATTGCACATTTGTTGATGAAACACATGCTTGATTGTGGTGGAAGTGGGCAAGGACATGATAGCATATTAGTAAGGTTAGTCACATGCTTGACAACACTTGAGGAAGGCTTTTGTCACTTTGCACAGCAGAAGAAGCACAAAGGTTACACGTAGGCAAATGACAGCTATAATGGACATTTACACCAGTGCTGGTATTTTCCTTTAAATAAAAAAAAAAAAAACAACAAAGCTTCTTGGAATATTTTATCTAGACCTCTTTTTATGAGATGTTAATAGAGTCTTTATGAAACCATGGGTTAGTTAAAAACTTCTCTTAGATGACGGTGTCATTACTGGTGGGCCCATGCTGCTCTTTTGGCATTCATCAGCTGGAGGCAAGTGGGCTGTCTCATGGGGAGTTGAGAACTTGCAGGTTATCACTTTGATTAGCTGCTGTAGGCAACTGGTGGCTACTGTAATTGCCTCAGCAAGTCTAAAATGAATATACAATTCCTCTGACAAGGAACTGGTAGGAATATATGCCTAGTGGAAGCTTTAGGTTTCTATAATGCCATGGAGATCAAATTAAAAAAGGAGAGAGGGAACCTGTTGCTATAGTACTTCATTAATTAAACATCAATTTAGAAAATGCTATGGCATTGACAGATTTGGGACTGGCTGCTGATACTGTTTGGCAGGGGCAAATTTTCAAGTAGGTTAAAGTGTAAGCCTTATGGAAGATAACAATGACACTGTAATTGGGAGGCTGCCTCTTTAAAATATTGGTTTAAATTACAGTGTACAAAGTCAGCCTAATGATTTAAGTATTCTTAAGTAGATATTTTAAAGTAGTTCATTCATTAACAGCCATCTGTAGGAAATATTTGGAGCAGCCAGAGAGCGGTGCTGGAAGTGGAGGCGATGGAGAGCAGAAACTTTTGCACTGCTTGAATAGTGCAAGTCTGGGCTGGAGAGAAGCAGCTCAGGGATGGCAGGGATAGAATGGGAAACCAGGACCCAGCACTTCAGCTGGGATCCAAACAGCTTCTGCATTTGCCTTCTCTCCCAGTTTTGAATTACATTACATCCCGTGTTATTTTCTTATTTCGCTTCCTTCTTCAGAAACCTTCTTCTGCCTGTTTCTTTGGGAGGTGTTCCAACCATCAGGCCTTGGCAGTGGATAAAGTGCAGGAGCTCAGCTCCTGGCACCTCCAGCACCTCCAAATGCTCTGGGTATGTGCGCTGAACGGTGAATGCTGGGGCAAGGTGTTTGGAGAGGTGACTGGTTCATTTTCCACTTTGTGTAGACAATGTGCTGGGTTATTCATCAGTGAGGTTTCATCCAGTCCCCAGAAAATTGTCTCTCTTTTCCTGATCATGAGGTAGCCCAACAACATAGAGGGATATTGAATCCAGCAGGCCAAATTGCTTTCTCTTTTCCAAAAGCACAGTGAGACTGCACCCATATCTGCAAGAGTGAAATCTGGCCAAGTATTTCTGATTCAGAAAAGAGAGCCAAAAGGCTGAAGGTCACAGGTACACTTTTCTCTGTTGTTACTAAGATAATTGCCATTAACACTTCTGGGAAAGACCCTGGAAAAATTTGGGGAAATCCCTAAAATCAGCTTTAATAATAGTTTCTAAGCCAATGGATTATGCTGAGGAGTTATCAGATCATAGCTCTTGGACTGAAGTCAAGGTAATTTAAAAGAGAGTTTATTAAGAGCATTATGTCTTCACATAGAAAAAAATGAGTGGAAAATCGAGTCTATATTCTTTCCCTTTCCTCTCAGGAAAGCAAGTTGGGTATTTGGCAATCACATTCTTCAGCATAAAAGTGGTGTGTGTGCTTTTCACACATTTTCTGCATAAATATTTTGAGGTTTCTGTAAAACAGGACAACTGCTTTTTTTTATTCTTCATGAATCAGCCCCTATGTTTGAAACAAATCGTTGCAGCAACAAGGAATGACAGCATGACAGCCTAGTAGGTTATTAATGGGAGTGACAGCCTGCAAATCAGAAATCATGGCAGTGCATCTGTATGAACAGCAATTTGTGCTCAGTTGAATAACCAGGAAATCCAGAAAATCAGAAAAAGCTGGGGGAGAAGATGAATCAAACAGATACATTTTTAGATAACCCAAACTTTCTAGAAGTAATTGGCATGTCAAGGGAATAGCAACAGTCAAAAGTTTACAAGTACCCATACTTAGGTTCACATATGTTTGTTTTGTTGGCCTAAAACTAAGACCTGAAACTAAATAAAAGAAAAAATGCAGAAATTTTGGTGTTTTTTTTTTTATTATCTGTTATAATGACATCATCAAGAAAAATGGAATTGCAGCCTACTTACCTCATTTATCATATTTTGCTAACAAATTTTATTTGCTGTGTATTGCAGGTATTCATAAAATAGAGCTCACGAAGCTGAATGTTGGAAATTCTCCACAAAGGAAAATCTCTGCATAGTTTACAAATGCAGGTGTTTTGCTTTTTTTCTACCTGCTGGTTGAATTGATCTGAATAAGAGAACAGGGCAAAGTAAAATCCATTTCATTTCTTTCTGT
The DNA here is from genome assembly GCF_015220805.1 of Pogoniulus pusillus. NCBI lineage: Eukaryota > Metazoa > Chordata > Aves > Piciformes > Lybiidae > Pogoniulus > Pogoniulus pusillus. The sequence continues at coordinate 31,415,023 of NC_087273.1, forward strand.
ATGTAATAGAGAGGGATGTTGCTATGCAAGTATGGGTTAGGATGTTTCCAGTCTTAGTTTACACACAGGTTTATGGAGAAGGTGAAGTGTGAAGTTCTTCACAAAGAGAGTGATTGCCATTGAAATGGGCTGCCCAGGGAGGTGGTGGAGTCACTCTCCCTGGAGGTGTTCAAGAAAAGACTTGATGAGGCACTTAGTGCCATGGTCTAGTTGATTGGATAGGGCTGGGTGGTAGGTTGGACTGGATGATCTTGGAGGTCTCTTCCAGTCTGGTTGATTCTATGATTCTATGATTCTAAGGTCTATCATGGACTTGTAGAAGTAGGATTAAATTTTACATGTAGACCCTTTAAGCTTTTCTAGATGTTCCTAAAATGAACCTGACAGGCATCTGAACCCAAATTTACCATCTCAGTGTTGATGGTCACTGACAACAGTCATCAATGAGTTTATAGTGTACTTCTCACTACTGATTAGCTGAGCAATGCAGTCTCAATATTTTCATGAACTCAAAAAGGGACTTTAGTTTTAGTTACATAGGAATTGCTATAAATGACTGCCTAGAATCAAAGGTAATAAATTTTCTGGCTTCAATTCCAATCCAGAGAGTGGAAAATTTAGCTAAGCTAATCTTCAAATTGGAGGTTTCTCCAACATATTGATCTTAATCTTGTGCATCTCAGTCTAGATTTTATTCTTTCAACAAGCATCAGCTGTTTGACCTAAGGGGTATCAATCCCCTAGTGGTACATTCCAGCCATACTATTGCTTGGACAGTAAAATATTCCTTTGATTTACGTGTTCAGTGAAGACTGAAAGCTCTAAGAACATGAATCTATTTTTACAGATAGATGTTAATCATGGTAATCTGGCTTTATTATCATACAATGATTGCTATGAGCATGAAATCCTGAACAAGGTGAGTTTAAGGAAGGTCCTACCTTCAATTCAGAAAGACAATAACTACTCACCATGAAGAGCATTTTAGCATGTGATAATCAGGTTCATCCATACCTGATGCATAAACCTTCAGCTATTCAAAGAAAGGAAAAGAGAAAACGCATAGATTCAGAACACTCATATCCTACACTGTGTTTTCCTCCCTAAACCAGCAAACTATTCCCTGAATTACCACTTCTTTTGATTTCAGTACAAAAATTACACCCCACCCCACCCCCAACAAAGAAAATAATTATCTGGTAAATCTCAAAATCCAGTTTGATCCGTGCTTCTTAATTTCTCTGTTTTTGACTATTTCTGATGGTTTGTTTTAATTTTTTTTTCTTCTTATAGGTTTATTTTTTTTTTCTTTATATTATCAAACATGCAGCCTTTGAATTCCATGTTTAAGTTTTAATTCCAATGGTACAGCAACAATTTCGCCTCTCTTCTTCGTCAGCCTTTGTGTTTGATTTGCGTTAGAAGTGAGTGTACTGCTACGAGTAACCCCGAGGCAGTGCTATCATTCTGCTCTTGAAGTAGAAAAAAAAAGGGGGGGGGGGGAGGGAGGGGAAGAGTATGCTTTTTTGGATCACTAAAACATAAAATAAAATGAAAACTAACTCCGAAGAAAAACCTCATTGGCTGAAAAGCTTTTTAATGTCAATACAAAATATAAACAAAATGTGGTTCCTGAATGAAGTATCAAGACAAATAATCCTCTTGCCCATCTGTTATACTAAAATGGCCACTGTGGTATGATGTTGTGAGGATACATGTGCCAGTAATGAATGAGATAAAAGCAGACATATGCCAGCAAGAAAGAATTAAGTTTGTTCATAATAAGTTATGAGCTGAACCAGTATGGAGCAATATATTCAGACATGAGAGTAAAATATCTGCCAATCTACATGTAGAGCAGATATTTCTGTACTGCATGTAATTGTTCCAGCTTCTCAGTGCCTTCATCCCAAAGGACCTCAAGAGTGTAACATGTCACCAATATCAGCCTGGGTGAGGTTTATCCTAAATACAGACTTCCTCACTTGTCTAAGGAAGTGCTCGAGTATCTATCAAATCAGCATTGAGATTATATGGCATTCTTGGAACAATTTCAACTTACTTGTAGATATCACAGTATCACAGTATTATCAGGGTTGGAAGAGACCTCACAGATCATCAAGTCCAACTCTTTACCACAGAGCTCAAGGCTAGACCATGGCACCAAGTGCCACGTCCAATCCTGCCTTGAACAGCTCCAGGGACGGTGACTCCACCACCTCCCCGGGCAGCCCATTCCAGTGTCCAATGACTCTCTCAGTGAAGAACTTTCTCCTCACCTTGAGCCTAAATCTCCCCTGGCGCAGCCTGAGGCTGTGTCCTCTTGTTCTGTTGCTGGCCACCTGAGAGAAGAGAGCAACCTCCTCCTGGCCACAACCACCCCTCAGGTAGTTGTAGACAGCAATAAGGTCACCCCTGAGCCTCCTCTTCTCCAGGCTGAACAATCCCAGCTCCCTCAGCTGGTTTGACCAAACTGGAAAACGACTGCTCTGCATTTAAGGAATAAAGAAACAGAAAATACAACCCTTTCTGGTTCATCTCTGTGAATTGAGATTGAAGTAGACTGGAGATTGCCTCTTGCTATTGCAAACTGAAAGATTGGTAAGAACTGAAAGCCACAACACCTGAAAGTCCATGGTTAGCGTGAAATAAATGGGTCTTCTTACAGTTCTGGCAAATTTCAATTTGTCTGAAAAATAACTAAAACTAAGATGGTGACACAGAGGCTCCTTCATGCTCCATTGCCGATGAGCCTCATCTTACCCTCCAGAGTAGAGTTGGCTGAAAAATGGTATTTCCTACAGGAAATTCCAAGAACTTAACATATGGATTCACTCCAAACTGAAACAAGTCCAAGTATCAGACTTTTTTTTTTTTTTTTACAAAATTAATCTTTCCAAAGTATTTCATTTTGATTGCTCTGAAATAATGCAAGGTTTCCATTAAAAAAAATCTCCAGAGTGGCCAGTGCTGGAAGCAGCAGGGGACTAGACAGAGCTGAGATAGCATATTTGTAGGGCACCTTTGGAAATGCTGCTCCATTTGATCCCCGGGCAGATTTTAAGGTACACCTATCCCCCACAGTTAAGATGGCACTGCAGAGAAGGCATAGAAAGGAGTGATGTGTACAAAGGCACACAGTATCCACTGGGTTAAGTTCTTCATGGCCTCCTCATGCCATTACCTGGGAAAACAGCTTTACAGCTCTTAGACTAGTCCTTCAACAGAAACTGAGCTCTTCAACAGTGGGCAGCCTTATCAAATTTATACCACAACAGCTTAAGTGACCTCAGCAGGCCTTCATCGCCCACCAGGTCAGCTTTTCTATCAGCCTCCTATGCTTTCCTGTGTCATAGAATCAAGCAGGTTGGAAGAGACCTCCAAGATCATCCACTCCGACCTATCGCTCAGCCCTATCCAGTCAACTAGACCATGGCATACCCAACTGCATGTCTTGCTTTCACAGCAATTCCTGTTCTGATGAGGAGCATCCAGCAGTAGCCAGAAAATCAGTGTTCTGGGCATGGTGCTTTCTCTCCCAGCTCCTCCTGTATCACCATTTCCTCATCAAGTACATTCAAATTTTTTTTTTTCATCTTTTCCCCATCACGTACATCAAAATTGAAAATTCTGAGGGAGAAATGCAGTTTTTCAGTTCATGATAATATTTATTGTTCCCACCACAGCAAAGTAGGCTTTCGTGTATTGACAAAAATGCAGAAATGCAGGGATTGATCTTGATCTGAGAACACATCGAAGCTGGTGAGTAAAACTGTGTTCAAATTTTGCATGAAAGAGTGAAGAATATTTTACTTTTCAGGAATGTAGCCATTTATAAAAGTATAAGCCAAATGTGAAGTAATTGATTTAATTGTATATATAAAAAAAAAGCTGTAATGTCCATTATAATATCCATTGTATTATGTGAAGTCTTCAGAGGCTGATGGGGGCGTGAAGGAAACAAGACATTTAACTTGGTGTTCATCTGTCACAGAGCTACACCTGACACCTGCCAGTCCTCAATGTTCATGTGGGGAACACCAAACTATATGATGATATTTGAAACCCAGCAAAACAGAAACCTACATCTGGCAACCTAAAAAACTTGATTTGTGATTAAGTAATGTCGTCATGTCCTTCTTCCTGGGGAATCCATGAATGCAAGCTCGGACAATCCTCTTCTGTAGTGCTGACAAATAATCCATACCAAGTATTTACTCTTGTTCTCAAATGACTTTGAAAAATGTGGCCACATTTTTGGTAGAAGGAGCTGCTACACTCATCTTAATGAGATTAGTTCTCAGAGCTAGCGTTGAACCTAAACCAAAACCACAGAGCAGAATACAAATTGCTTTTGACTATTTGGATCCAGGTCTGCTATTGAACTCTGGACTGTGTCTGTTATTTTAAGGAAAATATCAGATCCAATACAAACACCATGGTTCTATTTTTATCTTTTTTTCAAGTGAGAACTCAAGATTTTTTACTTGTGCTTTTCCCCAACATACTTTCGTGCTTCCCCTCTGGACCTCTTTTGTCTTGTCCTTTCTCTCTCTACCATGACAGAGATATTGAGATAGACAAGGTTCACTTATGTTCAGATTTGCTGTGCTCAATGGAATTATGACAAATTCACATCCAAAATCAAACAATTCATTTAGGAGAAATGAAAGATTAATAATGGGACAGGAGATGAGATGGAGACAAATCTATTGAGATAAATTATTCCACATTTTTGGCAGTGGCTATTTATGAATGATAGCAAATACCAGATTCTTGGTTCTCCTTTGGAATAGTTTTCTGGCATCCACAATGCACATGTTGCAGAAACAGCCAGATCTTCTACTAATTTCTGTGTTCCTTTGGCATAAACAGGGAAGCATTTTAAGATGACCTCATTGCTGTCTACAACTACTTGAAGGGAGGTTGTAGCCAGGTGGGGGTTGATCTCTTCTCCCAGGCAACCAGTAACAGAACAAAGAGACACAGAACAGTCTCAAGTTGTGCTGGGGGAGGTATAGTATGGATGTTAGGAGGAAGTTCTTCACAGAGAGAGTGATTGGCATTGGAATGGGCTGCCCAGGGAAGTGGTGGAGTCACCACCCCTGGAGATGTTCAAGAAAAGCCTGGATGAGGCACTTAGTGCCATGATCTAGTTGATTGGATAGGGCTGGGTGCTAGGTTGGACTGGATGATTTTGGAGGTCTCTTCCAGCCTGGTTGATTCTATGATTCTAAGAACATGGCTGTATTTCATCATACTCAGAATCTTTACGATAAATGCTCACAAATTTTTGTCTGAAAATGTAATTTTAAAAAAGTCTTCAGCCCATTTAAATCTGTTTAAATATGGCTGGAAAAAACCCAACATTAAATATGGTAAAAGACAGGGGGCTTTGAGGTTCTAGCTACTCCAATTAGCCAACATACTCTGCTTGGACAAATGCATACATTTGCAGTTGAGAATCAGCTTTGTTGTACTGAGTATCTTTCACTGCAGTGTGAATAAGCAGCTTGTTGATCCCGAAGGGCTTTTGAGTCATCTACAAATGCTTCCTCTTCTTGCATGAAGGAAAAAGAATCTAGGTAGGAGAATGTTACTTAATAACTTGGTCCTATCACACACTCCACCAAGGGCTTCCTGTGATATGCTGTCCAAGTAATTTAAACCCTGTTTGTGGAAGTTTTCTGCTGACTACAGTGGTGTGCTTGGATGGAACTTGGGTTCCTCAGTCTAAACCTATTTGGAAGACTGTGGATGCCAAATTTTTCACATGTAAAATTCCCCTGATATCCAGAGTTCTACTTCTGTTCATAAACAGAAGTACAACCAATCTTGCAGAAGTTAAGAAATTAAGTGGTTTGGCATTTATTTAATGACTGATTCTAGCTGAAATTCATATGCTATGTTGAAGCCTCTGATGGACCCAGTAGGACAGATTTATTCTGAGCTTGTTTTGGCAAACATCTAGCTGAGTTCAACAAAAAAAAATATGGCATTAGTGGAAGATCATACATGGTCCCCATTCCTGCAATGCAATTGCAATTAGGGCACTCACTGCAGATGTAGGAGACTTATTTTCAGTTCCTTCCTCAGCTTCAGGGAGTATTTACCCATGTTCTTCATCTTTTAGCAGACTGTACTCTGTTGCCAGCCATCATCTTTCCTGCTGAAACTCTGCCACTAGGCAGAAAGACACGCAAGAGTAGATTCCACAGAAAGAAAATTCAAGCAAAACTGCAATACCAGGCTTTTATGGATTAGATACAGAAGGTACAGACTGTAATTACTGGGTGCAATTTTACTGTACACTGCACTCAAGTTCAGATGGACTTAGAGCTGAAGGAAGACTATTCCTCTTCTCTGTCATGTCTTGTCATGATTGCCAGGATACATAGAAAGTTAGTGGCTCAGCACCAAAGCTCCATATCTTTCACCTTATGCCCTCAGACAGAGTCACCATTTCATGTAGTTAATTTCATTTTGAATAATTATAGGTTCATTTGAAGTATCTTTTTTGTATGTTTTGAAAGTTAATTTTCATCATAATCTGCCTTTATTTTCCCAGAAAAGATGGTTTATTTTAAATGACTGTGTCCATAACTGATGTGCTGGTCTCCATGATGCAGAGAAGTCGCCAAAACAGATTCTCCAGTAGTGTTCTATAAAAGAGGACACAGAAATAGGTCTTGTGAGCAGTATGTATCTCTAGGCTTAAAGGCCAAATACTTTCAACTGAGTTGACTGAGAGCATCTCTGGGTACAAAACCAGAATATGGCTTGGACTCATGCCTCGGCAGCTGCAATGAGATATCTTTACTGCTCGAGCGCTGCATTTTGGCATAGTGTGTACATATGCAAATAGTGAAGATCTGCCAGACTCTCATAACAAACCTAGAGTTATTTCTTCTTTCAAACATATCTTTCTTCTCTTTATGGCATCTATTTTGAATCGTAGTTTCAAAGCTTTTCATCAGCTATTTAAGGATGAGCTAGCGAGCTTTTCAGTGCTTCAACTGGATTGCTACTATGTTTAAGGTGACTAAAATGAGGAATTTCTAGAAAGGGGGGTGTGATGAAGGGAAAGCAAGTGAGCCATGGCTATGAGAAAGTGACATATCTGTATATATAGAGAAGCCTTACTTCGGGATACACATGGATTTTTGGAAGAAATCACAATCAAGTCTCATTCTCTGGACTTTTAAGGCCTATCTGGATGTATTCCTCTGTAACCTAAGATAGATTGTATAGTCATGCTCTAGCAGGGTGGTTGGACTAGGTGATCTCTTTGGGTCCCTTCCAACCCCTAACATCCTGTGATCAGGGGAAAAAAAATTGGAGACTGTCAAAGAAGAGAAAAATCTCATGGAAGGTCTGAAAAGCTGTAATCAGAGAGAGCAGTTTTCCACAGGTAAAATTGAAGGCATTATGTAACTATGAGTCTTCTACTAGTGTCCCAGATACCCCAAATTGTCCTCACTCCATGATTTGAATGGGAGAGGAAAGGTGCAAAAAAACCCTGCAGGCTTGAAGTGGGGGGAGCAAAGGGTCACTGCAGGCATGGGGAGTGACCTGTGCAGATGCCTGCACTGAAATCAGGCTGGTGATTGGCTGTGTTTTGCACCTAGGGAATGGTAAATCAACACTTTGTCTAGAGAAGGGATAAATATAGGGGGTTCTTCCTGTCTTGGGGTGCTTTCCACCTTGATAGTTCCTGCAGAGAGAGTTCTCTGGAACTGCAAAGGACAAGCTCCTAAGTGACTGGACCATTCCTGCTTTGGACAGCATCCCACCATATGCATTCTTTTGTGCAGGTTTAACAGGCTTAATGAGCCTTGGATATACTTTTGAAAGAGAGAGACAAAGCAAGCGCTTGGACCGCCCTCTCTCTCAGACCCTATTCAGTCATTAATTGCTGACTGCCTGCAGGACAGGGGGACCCTAGCAATTTTGACTCTTCCCCTCCCATTGTGAGAGCAGCCTCATCCCACAACCATCCCACTTGGGAAGAAGTTCTGGAGACACCTCTGAGTTTGTTGCTCTGTGAGTCATCTAGGACTTCTGTGGTACGGATCTCTATTGGGTATCACTGAGAGTGTCACAGGCTGCCCCTGCAGAGAGAATCCAGCTTACCTCACATCTGTGAGTAAACTTTTCTGCTCAGCCTGACTGATAGTGGGGGGAAGCTGTGTTTATAGCTTAGCCTTTTCCATTTCCTGACTTCCTAAATAGCCAGATCTATTTATAGTATCCTGTGTAAGATATTCTCAATCAAACTGAGTCTGCTAATTAAACTAAATTAATTTCTGTAATATAATCTCAGGGGCAGGGTTTCAGGAAAATAAAATAAATCTATTTTTGTATATTTTGTGACTCAGCCACATTAGTTCTCTGCCTCCACAACACCAGGTTCTTGGCTGTCTCCAACAGACAGAAAGGTAGGACTAAACCTGGAAGAAAAATTGTGCTGAGGCTTGAACAGTTGATTGTTCTTGAAGGAAGAGAGCTGCCTCTTGTTTAAAATGTTATTGTGTCATATCATAGCTCTGGGAAAAGCAACGAAGAAGCTTAAGTGTTCACTTAGGCAACTGCAGTTTGGCCAGACTCAAGATATCAACATATCTTAAAAAAAAAAAAAAAAAAGGAAATCCAAAAGTTAGAATTAGTTTCTGCCATATCATGAACAAAATTTAGATTGAAATCTTTAACAGGTACACTGTAAAGTTTAGAGGATTGTTATACACTGTAATTTAGCCAGTAAAAAACAAACCCAAACAAACAAATTTTGGAAAAACTAGGAAAAAAAAACCCCAACAATAAAAAAAGGCAACATCCAAGCAGAGGACTTCAAAATTCTGTCTAAAGTGCTAAATTAATTTAATATTAATAGATTTAGGGTATGGGCTGTAAATGACAGAATTATTTCTAAAAGAGTTTTGATTTTAAAATCTTTTCTCCTCCTAACTTTCTAGATCTTGCTGGAATACTGTGCTTGTGGTGGTAGGTCTGATAGGGCAAACATGGACTTATCCATGTTGGCTTGCCCAAACATGTTCCCCTGTTCCCCCTACCTCTGTGCTGGGTGCTGGCTTTACCTAATATGGTGAGACTTGGCAATGTGCCATTCTGATTAGCTAGCCTATGTCCAATGCCCCATTGGTCTCAGCTGGATATTGATAAAAGGGATAAACAGGTAGCATGAGGCTGCTGCTGCTGTCTTATTTTGCATCCTGAATTTGCCTGGAGAACTTACTAGGAACAGACTCTAAATGCCTGCACACGGTTGGCTTGCATAGTCAGGCAGACATTGTGCTGAGACTGCACATCGCAAAACATCCTGCCTGCACCTGAAAGTCTCCTGCTAAGACTAGAAGTTGGATCACTGGTTATAAAGGAATAATAAGGATAAATTCTATATCATTCATTGGGTTGCTAAAAGGGATGAAAAGCTAAAATGTAAACAACTTGTCCCTTTTTGCCCTGGGATGCTGCTTCTCTTCGCTTCTCCTTCACTCCACTTTACTATCTTCCACTAACAGGTAACAAGTAAGCTTTGCTGATTGTTTGCCTGCCTGAAAGTGAGAGAGAGAGTGGCTTTGAGCCCCTTCTGGGCAGTTTCTTTGTCTGGGAGGGAATTTGGATTTCTGAATTACATCTAATTTGTATGTGGTTGTAAATACTTGTAAATATATTGTGTATCTATGCCTGTAAATTTTGCTTTGCTGTAAATACAGCTTCATCTTACTTCTAGGCTGTCTGAACTGGTCTGGTAAATTTCAATAGTGGGAGTTCCTTAACCCGCTGCATGTATTTAAATACCGTGCTAGTTTGTAGCTAGCTAGAATGTTTTGGTGAGAAGAACTAGATTACAGGCTGTGAAAGAGAAACAAGGATGATGTCTACTTCACTCATAGGCTTGCTGAGAGGTATAAGAACAAAAATCCAATTATAGATAAGGCACTTCTTCTTGGGAGCTCTGGGCTGCATTTCTCTCTCTAGCCTCTCTGCCATCTCTCTAATTAATCCACTTTGCTTCCTAAGCCCCTGGCCGAACCTCCATTCTTCCTTGGGACTGGAGTAAGGTTGAGAGGGGTGGGAGAAGGTGAAAGGGCGGTTGGGAGCCTCTCCTGGGGACTCAGGTTTCTGGGAGGGCTGTTGTGTTTCTGTATTACCTTTTCTCTTGTATATTTCTGTATGTAACTGTATATACTGTAAATATCTGCTTGTATATTGAGCTAAGTTGTAAATACTCTATTGAGCTAAGTTGTAAAAACTCTGGAAAGTTACATTTCCAGAGCCAGATGAGTCTAGTCTGGGTGATTTCCAAAAGTGGGCAACACCCAAAGCATCACACAGAATAATTGCCACTATGGTCAAGACAACATCAGGAAAATATCAGGTCCTTTCCAACCATAGCAATTCATAGTGATTAGATGTTGTGCTGAGGGACTTGGTTTAGTCAAGGACTTGTCAGTGTGAAACTAATGATTGGGCTCAATGATCTTCCAGTCTAGGAAATTCTGTGATTATGTGATTCTGTGAAAAAAATAATCTGGTTTTTTTTTCCCCTTTCATTTCTTCAGCAGAGAAGAAGTCAACATTTTAGCAAGTTCCCTTTCTGTATCCTATTCCAAGAGCTCCATGAATCACGGTTCAAGAAATTCTGATGCTCGATACTTCAGGAGAAACCCCTTCCAAGATTTTAATATTACAAGCCCTGTTCTTTCCCCTCATTTTTCTGTCTGACCATTTTTATCACTTTAATCAGATTTTATTCAGGTTGTCTCCTCTTGAGTCCTTAAGCTGGGAGCACTGATGATCATCTGAATGCAAAGTTTACTATGTGGCTGCTACTTCTCTCATATTGCAGCTGTAATTTTTTAAATTATCTAAAATATCTGTGAAATATAAATACAGAAGTTAAATTGCAGTGACAGTGGAAATGAGGTCAATATAATAAACCAGCAACACTAGATAGAATGTGAAGAATATGCTAGTGGATAATAACTGATGAAATCAGGTAATTCTCTTCTCAAAGTCATAAATTTGAGGATTGTCTAAGTGGTGAAAGTTAAATTTCTCCATATAATGACTAATAACATTTAGCTACATTTAGGAGTTTAGCTCAGCTGTTAGCAATGCAAATGGGAAGATCCTGTTCAGCATAGTAGAAGATGGTTAGGACTTGAAGTGCTCTGGATTTTCTAAGCAATAAATAAATATTGTCCAAATATGCAGGGCTCCAAAATCCCTGATAGAGAACAAAGTGCAACACGAGTCAGTGATCTGAGGTTCATAAGCATGGATCGCATTGCTCACACCTTCTGGGGGGACCACCTTCTGTTGCCCTTCACTGTATGCAGCATGGGAGAGAGGGCAGCATCCCATTTCATTACATAATTTCCTTATGTAATTTCAGAAGAAACAGCAAGGTTGGGACCTCTGGGCACCTGATGTCTAAAGAACAGAAAGGATCTGAGGTGATCTCGGTGTGGCCTTTCAGTATCTTAAGGGGGCCTACAAGAAAGCTGGAGAGGGACTTTTTAGGGTATTGAGTAGTGATAGGGCTGGGGAAATGGAATAAAGCTAGAAATGGGTAGATTCAGGATGGATGTTAGGAGGAAGTTATTCAGCATGAGGGTTGTGAAATCCTGGAACAGGTTGCCTAGGGAGGTGGTCAAAGCCCCATCCCTGGAGATGTTTAAGGACAGGCTGGATGAGGATCTAGACAGCCTGATGTAGTGAGAGGTGTCCCTGTCCATAACAAGGGGGGTTGGAACTAGATGATCCTCATGGTCCCTTCCAACCCTGACTGATTCTATGATGTGCCCAAGGGTCTTTGGACAGAGACATGTAGAATAATCATCCTAATTGTCTTTGCTGGATGAATGTTCTGAGCTGTCTTAGTTGTTTTCTGTCCTGTAGGGTTTGGGTTTTCCTCTTGCCAAGACAAATGATGCATATATGTGGTGGGGGAAGAAAGGAGGGAGAAAGAAGAGAAGAAACTGGAAATCCCTTGCTCAGGTCCCCAGATGGGATCAGAACATGTAAACTTCTGGATATGGAAATGCTAGAGCTCTCCAGGTTCTGTCACTTTAGATGAAAGTTAGTGTCCAGTGAATATGAAGCCTTTTCTTTTTACAGGGTTGTCAGCTTATTCAATCTGTACAGGATCTTGAAATTAAATGCTTAAGCATTGCCATGCTGCAGTAAATGTTTGAAAGAGGAAATAAAACTAAAAAGCCAATATTACAATATTCATGTAAATTGACTCCATACAAAAAGTCCTACTGGCTTCAATAGCTACAGACTAAATGGGCAGCTCAAGATTTGTAGTATCTAGGCTTTAACTAGCAGCATGCATAACCAGTAGTCTAACACCACAAATCAGATGTGCTAAGATATAGTTTAATTCCTGTGTTACTCTGATGCATAGAGTATTCACACATTTTGTACCAGTTTCTGTCCACAAACTATGCAGGAAGGGTACTGCTGGAGGAAGGAAGCTTTTTTTTACTGATGAAGAAGATAAGCCTAGGGAGTAGGTTTCTATGCTAGTGTACAACACTATGCTATGCAAATCAGTTTGGGAATTTGGTATAAAAGAGAGAGGAATGAATAGAAGCATGGTGATGTAACTCTATCTGTAGTGGAACAGATTATAATTTGCCATCCCCATTTAATCCATTGGATTTTACCAAAGATCAGACCTACTGTAGTGTAAAAACCACATCAGTAGCCCAAATTTGACCCAAATAGCTAAACTGACCCCAATATTCTGAGTCTGTTCAACCACAAATCCCTCTACCTCTCCTTCTTTAGCTACAGGAATGGTAAGGATTTGGATGAAAGTAAGGATTATTAACACTTCTATATAGGTAGAGATGATGAAGTACTCAGACTGAGTTGTTTACCAAAGGATTTGAAAACAGAGAAAAGGATTGAGTGGAAAACAGACATAGCTGCTTTCCATTCTGGTGTGTTTGACAGTGCTAACTAAAATGTTGTGTAGTTGGATGGTCACACAATACTACCCAGGGCCCAAATGTTGCCATTCTTCCTATCAGATAGTATTCAGTTTGCATTGTTGGGTTGCACAAGTTTTGAATTATATGTGTGCTCAATTCTTCATCCTTTCAGCACTTCTGATACTCCTCTCTCAAGACTGTAGAGTGAAAGAGGTCAGATACCAAAACAGTTTATTCTTCCTCTTCTAAACAATAATAAAGAGGCCATCTATCAAATTGGCAGGCTCATATCTTTTCTAGCCATGTACAAAACACACTCCAACTGGATGAACAGCTGTCAGAGCAGTCTCTTGTCAGCAGGTGGGTTAAAGTTTGCTAATGCATATGTACCCAGTCAGGCATTTGTATCCTTATCTCATGAAGATCAATAACAGCATTTCCAAATGTGTTTGCATTTAAAATTTACTCTAGATGCATTGACTTTTTTTCTTCTTAAGCTCACCTGTCTCCTGTTATCTTTTTGTAATACATTTGTCTAACATGTAGGAAACTTTTCCACTGGTAAAATCTAAAGAGGTTACTGGAACAGGCTGCCCAGAGGGTTTGTGAAGTATTCCTCTCTGGAGATATTCAAAACCCTCCTGGATGTATTCCTGCATGATTTGCTCTAGGTGATCTCGCTCTGGCAGGAGGGTTGGACTAGACAATGTTTTGAGGTCCCTTCCAACCCCTAACATTCTGTGATTCTGGGAAGTAATAGAAATGAATTTTGTTCTTTTGATTCCTTCCATGATTCTTAGCTAAACAGTTTATCTATAGCCATTCTATTGTCACATTTTTCAGGACACAGAGATTATCTGATTTCTGTTTTTTTTTGATATCATGTGTGAATATCATAAACCAAACCCTCTTGAAACTAATATTCTAACCCTTGCCAGTCTAGAATAGAGTCCTACTCTTGGGAGATGTTGTTTTACAAGGTGCATATGAAGACAATGAAGAAACTAAAACTAGTCCACAGCATTCAGAGGCATCCACACAGCAAAAGGCATAGCGGAGGGAAGTACATGCTTATGGATTAAGATGAACTTTCCTTGGAGCAGACTTGAAGACCTGCTCTATAAACACATTCCCAAATCTATGCTCAGTTGGTTGCAGGCCTTCTTCCATTTCAGTGCTTTTATCACCATTCTCTGAACTGCTTCCCACACTTAAAAAAAAAAAGCAGTAGAGTTTGCCTCATCTGCCCTCTGTAATATATCAACACATTGTTGTTGCTACAACTCAAACTATGCCGTTCAAAATCAAGGTAGGTAGTCTAAACACCTTTCTGAGCACAAGGCTGCTTTTATGATAACCCAAATCTTTAGGTTAGACTCACTCACAAGCAAAAGTATGTAACACAGAATCACAGAATATCAGGTTAGAAAGGACCCAAAGGATCATCTGGTCCAATCTTTCTAGGTAACGGCAGAGTTTAACTGAGGTTGCCCAGCATCCTGTCAAGCCAAGTGTTAGAAGTGACCACTGTAAGGGAATCCACTATTTCTCTTGGAAGATCATTCCAATGCCTAACTGTTCTCAACTGCAAAAAAATGTTTTTCTGGATTCCAGTCAGAGTTTTCCCAAGAGCAACTTGTACCCATTGCCCCTTGTCTTTCCCATAAAAGAGAGTCTCCATCCTCCTGGTAGCCACCCTCTTTGTACTGGTGTGCAGTAACAAGATCTCTTCTAAGCCTTCTCTTTTCAAGGCTGACCAAACCCAGTTCTGCCAGCCTTTCCTCACATGGCAGGTCTTCTAGTCCTCTGATCATTCTCGTGGCCCTTCACTAGACACTTTCTAACCTGTCCACACCTTTTTTTGCACAGGAGGAACCAAAACCACTTGCAATGCTACAGGTGTGGCCTGACAATCTCTGAGTAGTGTGGGACAACGACTTCTTTATCTCAGATGGTAATGTCCATATTGATGCAACCAACCAACCTGTTGTCTTTCTTTGCCACTGCAACACATTGTTCATTCACATTAATTCTGTTATCCATCAAGACCTCCAGGTCCCTCTCCACAGAGCTGTTCCACAGCCATGTGGTTCCCAGTCTGAGCTGCACTCCTAGTTTACATATTTCCAGGTGCAAGACCCTATCTAGCAGTGCTGAACTCCATAAGTTTCTTGCTAGCCCGCTCATTCCGCCTGCCCAGGTCTTCCTGGAAGGTGGCTCTCCCTTCTGCAATGTTAACCTCCCCATACATTTTGGTGTCATTTGCAAAGTTCAGCAGAGTGCTCATCATTCCACCATCCAGATCACTTATGAAGATAGTTAAGACTGCTGGGCCCAATATCAATCCCTAGGGGACCCCACTTGTGAGTGGCTGCCAGGTTGAGAAAGAACTATTGACTGCCACCTCTGGGTGTCAGGCAGTTCCCCAACCTCCACCCAGACCACCTGTCTAGGCTGTAACATGTTGGTTTGTCTAGGAGGAGGTTGTGAGGGACCATGACAGAAGCCTTGGACAGTCCAGGTAGATAATGTCAGCTGCTCACCTTGCATCCCTGCAACCCTGAGTGAGTTTCTTTGTTGTAAGAGGCGATTAGGTTTGTCAAGCACAATTTGTCCCTGGTGAATCCATGCTGGCCTTTCCCAGTCAGAAGCTTTGGTTGACTTCTGACTGTCCCCAGGAGGCTTGTTCCATAACTATCCCAGGGACTGAAGTGAGACTAATGGGTCTATAATAATCTGGATCCTCCTTGGAACTCTTCTTGTAGATAGAGAGTGACATTAGCCTTCTTCCAATCTTTAGGGATGTCTCCTGACTCCCCATAGGTTATGAAGAGTGGCCTTGCAACAGTTCTGAGCACCCTTGTGTGGATGGCATCTAGGCCCATTGATTTGTACTGATCAAGCTCCTGTAATAGCTGCCACACCAACTCTTTCTTCACTGCAGGCAGGTCTGTGTCTGCATCAACCTTCTTTTTTCCTGTGGACTGAGACCCAACTACTTTGGTAAAGACAGAGGTGAAGAAGGCATTGAGAACCTCTGCCTTTTCTTCATTGTTGGTGACTACTTCACCTCTCCTGTTTAATCATGGACCTAAAGTCTCTATTTCTGCTTGTTAGTGTATCCAAAGAATGCTTCCTTGAAGCTTGGGTCAATTCTAGTTCAAGTTCACTTCTCTCCACTGGCTGGACAGGAAACATGGTTTGGTAACAAAATGCTCAGCAGTTTGAGCACTGCCCCCCCCCACCCCCAGTAGAAGGATTCTCAGCAATGCCTGTGATTAAGTAAGCTCTGTGTGGTAAATCATCTGAGTATGTCCTACAGACATTACATGAAATGCTCAAAGAGTGTCACACACTGCAGATAACTTATTAAAGGCATACTTCTTATCCACATATATTTCTTGATGTCTGCAGGCATCACTTGCAGAATTCCAAACCTCTACAGCAAGATACTGTCAGTATGCTAAGAATCCTGCCACTGAAAAATAAATTAATAGCATAAACACATTCATTTCTCCAGTTTGGCATAAATATTTTCAATTAGACAAGATGTTCTGAGCAGCATAAATCCCTTTTATAGTTTTGTTTGCTTTGGTACTTAATCAGTTACTTTCCTGAGCAGTGAATGATCAACACTTAACTTTTAAACTTTCCTCTCAGATAAGTGCCATCAATTTGCGAGGCGATTTAGAATGCAAATCACAAATGGTGCTCGATACTGCTGGAGTTAGTCCTGTATGAATCAAGACCCTATAAAACTTTGTCAATATCAGTATTAAACGCTTATTGACTGAATTTTTATAGAAGCCTTATTCACAAAGGACTGGTGTTCCCAGCATGAACCTAGATCATTGTCCTGGAGTCCTGGATACCCCAAAATTCCTCTCCCTCTGTGGTTGAATGGGAGAGGAAGGGCAGGAAAAACCTGTTCCCCCCCTTGCCCTGATGGTGTGAAGGGGGGGTAGCAAAGGGCCCTTCCAGCAGTAGGGGTGCCCTGTGCCGATGCCCGTGCTGGAATCGGGCTGGGGATTGGCTGTGGTCTTCGCACCTAAGGAGTGGTAACTCTGCTCTTTGTCTAGGAAGGGTATAAATGTTGGGGCAATTCCTGCCTTGGGGTGCCCACCTTAGAGTTCTCCCCTGCCTGGAGAACCCTGGTGCTGTGAAGGACAAGCTCCTGAGGGACAGGACCACCCCTGCTTTGGATGGCTTCCCATCGTAAAGAACCCCTTTATGCAGGCTTGATGGGCCTTAGCAATCCTCGAATGGCTCTTGAAAGAGAACAAGGGGGCAAGCATCTGGGCTGCCCTTTCTCTCAGCCAGCCTGGCTCGCCTGTGAGTAAACTTTTGGCTCAGCCTGATTGATAGTGGGGAATGCCATATTTAGTAGCTTAGCCTTTTCCAACTTCTGGCTTCCAAAATAGTCAAATTCACCTATGGTATCCTTGTAGATCTTCTCAATCTGACGGAATCTGCTAATTAGAACTAAATTAATTTCTGTATATAGTTTTGGGGGAGGGTTTGTCAGGAAAATAAAATAACTCTATTTTTCTATATATTCCTGACTTGGCCACATTAATTCTCTGCCTCCACAACAATCATTGGGAAAGGCACAGGCATTGGTTTGTGTTTTCCTAACGATCATCCTTAGATGTAAAAGATACACACACAGAGATGTGAAAAATCTCCTTGTCAAGTCATGGTCAGAAGAGGAAAAGTTATTATATTTTATAAATTATTATAATAAAAACATGTTAAAAAATTGCAAAGGAAAGAAAAAAAATGCATTTTAAAATTAGAGTTGGAATACTAAGCAATGACACGAGGTGGTTATTTGTCTGCAAAGCTTGCTTCACCATTTTACTACTGTTCACCATTTCTTGGTTCTTGGAAATGGGGTGTTAAAAAACCTTAGTGTGCCTGGAGTTAAGGGAGCTTTGCTTTGATCTCATTGGTAGCAAAACCTCACCTTGTGTACCAGAAGTGATTTAACATCATGATGACCAACATGCTGTGTTATCATCCAAAGGCAGTAATATTGTCAAACGATGAAAAATGTGCATGTCCAAACAACACAATAATCACAGACTGCAAACTGAGAATATCAGTCAGGGCTATTTCAACTTTAAACATAATGTTTTGGGGGTTAATAATTAGGAAAAAAAAATTGTTGTCTTCCTAATTTCTCAGTTGATGGGCAGAGAAGAAAGCTTTGTAAATGGCTTTATGCCAATTTAGACAGATCATTTTCCACAGAATCAGTGAGAAGCAGGTTAATCCACTTTTTTTTTTTCCATTGTTTCATAATATCAACATAAAACAGCTGGATCAGGATTGAACAGCTACTTTAAAACTATGGAAAATTCCTTATTAAGGAGTTTTCTTCATTCTTTCACCATTATGGTAACTTCAAGTTCCTCCTGAAAATAACAAGGAAATTCAGGTAATTCAGGTTTAAGGCGTTGCTTGGTACATATACAGGCAGCCAGCTAGAATCACAGCCAAACCTCTAATAACTGTTTACTACAACAATGTTATTTGAAGAGAAAAATAATCAAGCAAAACAGGACACACACACACACACACAAACCCCCCCTATCAACAAAAGATGCCTGCCACTAACTTTTGCACAAAAGAAGATTTTTGTAAGTGCTAAACCCAGCTGTTCTATAACTTTTCCAGATACAGCCTTACCTTTGGGCTACCACGAGTCTTGGGTAGGAAGATCAGAGATGTTGCTATTATAGAACAACTTGCAAAATAGAATCATAGAATCATAAAAACATAGAACCATCCAGGGTTGGAAAGGACCACAAGGATCATCTAGTTCAAACCTCACTGCCATAGGCAGAGACACCTCATATAGTATGATCTAGGATCAGTCTGTCTAGAGCCCCATCCAGCCTGGCCTTAAACTCCTCCAGAGATGAGACTTTGATGACCTTCCTAGGCAATCTATTCCAGGGTCTCACCACTCTCATGGTGAGCATCCAGTCTCAATCTACTCATTCCTACCCATTAGTCCCACTCCTCCCAGTCCTATCACTACCCAATATCCTAAAAAGTCCCTTCCCAGCTTTCTTGTAGGCCCCCTTAAGATACTGAAAGGCCACAAGAAGGTCACCTTGGAGCCTTCTCTTCTCCAAACTGAAGAGCCCCAACTATTTCAATCTGTCCTCATAGGAGAGGTGCTCCAGCCCTCTGATCATCCTCGTGGCCCTTCTCTGGACACAGAACAGCACATCCATATCCCTCTTGAAATAGGGGCTCCAGAACTGGCCACACTACTCCAGGTGGGGTCTCACCAGTGCAGAGTAGAGGGGGAGGATCACTTCCCTCAAGTTGCTGCCCACACTTCTCTTGATGCAACCCAGAATCTGGATGGCTTTCTGGGCTGTAGGAGCACACTGATGGCTCATATTGAGCTTTTCATCCACCAGCACCCCCAAGTCCCTCTCCTCAGGGCTGCTCTTAAGCCAGTCACTGCCCAGCCTATATTGGTGACGGGGATTGACTCAATCAAAATTCTAAAATAATGTTGTATGAAGATCTCTTAATAAAAATTCACACTTTTACTGATGTGTATCTTGCAAATTCCAGCTATTTTATTGATTTATTCCTTAAAGAACTGTTCAAAATATTGAAGGAAAAAAATCTCTCTATGAATTAGATTTATGTGCTTGGATAAATGAATTTTATTTTGTTTGGTTTTTTTTCAGCAAAATTTTCTCTGATGCTATATGAAATTTAAATTATATTTTTAAATGCATCAAATGTTAACATCTTCAAAAAATTTGAATGGTTTTCCTTCTGTAGAAGCAAATAATTTTGTTTAACTTGAATTTTTTTTTCCCACCTCGTCAGAATAACCAAAAACATATTTCCAAATACAGCAGTGATCTTTCCCTGAATGTTATGGAACTGCTACTGCACTAAAACTAAAAGTAAACAAACAAAAAAAAACAACATCCAAACTTACCTGTAGTTAAAAAAGAAAAGTGAATCTAAACATCATTTTTTAGCCTCAGGATCTATCAGTCCTGTGCATGTTTTTTGCTGTTTAATATGTGTCAAACGAAAGGAGTTCACAAGTCATCTCTGTAGCTTGTCACATGTGCAATCTAATTTAATGCACCTACAGTAGCAGAGTATCCTGTAGCAAGAAGAAAACTTTTGACCTTTCCTGCTTTTGGGGAACACAAAGAGTTGGAGATTCATCCAAATTGTTCTGGGTACACATGACATGATGTACGGTGCTAGAAATACTCCCTGCTGCAGCGATCAGGATGCTTTTATCAGTCAGTGACCATAGACTGACTGACCTTAACTAACCCAGTTGTTTAAGGGCAATATGTGACCCAAAAATGAACTTCTCTGCTACGAGAGCACCTAGTCTGCACGTGAAAAGGTTTGCTTTAGCTGTGTTCAATTTCTGTTCAGAGGCTTAGGTCGGCTCTTACTTTATCTGAGCCCATTCAGCCGTTAATATGAATTATACGTTAGTTCTGGAAGTAGAATAAAACTTCATATATTTGGCTTGTAATAATTTGGTTGTGCTCAGTATGCAAATTACCTACTGCAACCATAATTAGATGGTCAACAATTCTTGTGGAACACAGAAGCATTCAAACTGCATCTATTTGGTGAAAAATAAGCATTGCTCAGCAGAGGCTATTTCACCTATTCACCTTATGATAAAAAGCTTGCTGGTTAAAGATTTAAATGGGTTTAAGATTGGCATGGTGTCACCATTGTGCAAATCCTTTGTTAAATATTAAATAACAGAAAACTGTCTCAGGGTCACACAGTGTGTGATATATGTGACAAAGCCCTTATGGGCTGTGTTTGTCAGAGGCAACTTATAATTCTGGATTGTTTCGCTGAAGAGCAGAGAATATTTTTGCTGTGGTGGTGGGTGGGAAACAGATTTGTTTTCTCGCTGTATCCAGTGTGGTAAAGATTTCTCTCTGTCTTTAGACACCTTGCACATGAAGAAGCCAAGCCCTGGGGCAAAGCGAAAGAGATGGGGAGAGATGGGTGCTCCTCCCTCGCACTAAGCCGCTGCTGATAACTGACTTTTGATATATGCATGGTCTGGGACTCAATTAGATTGTCAAATAAAAGTAATAAAAATGTGTCATTTTTCTAAACATTTTATGTGTGTGTGTGTGTGTGTGTGTGTACCCCATGCAGAGATACAGGCTGGGGTCGGAGTGGCTGGAGAGCAGCCAGACAGAGAGGGATCTGGGGGTACTGAATGATACCTGCCTGAACATGAGCCAGCAGTGTGCCCAGGTGGCCAAGAGAGCCAGTGGCATCCTGGCCTGCATCAGGAATGGTGTGGTCAGCAGGAGCAGGGAGGTCATTCTGCCCCTGTACTCTGCACTGGTTAGACCACACCTTGAGTACTGTGTTCAGTTCTGGGCCCCCCACTTTAGGAGGGACATTGACATGCTTGAGCGTGTCCAGAGAAGGGCAATGAGGCTGGGGAGAGGCCTTGAGCACAAGTCCTACAAGGAGAGGCTGAGGGAGCTGGGATTGTTTAGCCTGGAGAAGAGGAGACTCAGGGGTGACCTTATTGCTGTCTACAACTACCTGAGGGGTGGTTGTGGCCAGGAGGAGGTTGCTCTCTTCTCTCAGGTGGCCAGCGCCAGAACAAGAGGACACAGCCTCAGGCTGCGCCAGGGGAGATTTAGGCTCGAGGTGAGGAGAAAGTTCTTCACTGAGAGAGTCATTGGACACTGGAATGGGCTGCCCAGGGAGGTGGTGGAGTCGCCATCCCTGGGGCAGTTCAAGGCAGGATTGGACGTGGCATTTGGTGCCATGGTGTAGCCTTGAGCTCTGTGGTAAAGGCTTGGACTTGATGATCTGTGAGGTCTCTTCCAACCCTGATGATACTGTGATACTGTGATGCTGTGATATCACAGCCAGAAGCTGTTTAAAATCTGAAGGCTGTAGGCCATGTGGACTTTTTGAAAGACTCACATATGTGCGTAACTTCACATCATCTCAGAATTATTCTTCTGGGACTTTCTAAACAATTGTGTCCATATAAATCCCTATTGCTTTGTTAAAAAATATGTATGTATATAAAAAGTAGGTAGTAATTTCCTTCCTCCACCCCCTCAAAAATATATATATAAGTTACAGCCAGAAATTATTACTTGCATTCTGTACTCTAGGAAATACAAAGGCAAATTCAAAAAAGACCTTGTCTCCTTTCTTTCTCTGAAACGCAATTTATTGCCTTAAATCACAAAAATAAAACAGTCAAATGTTGCATAAGAGACCCTCAGCAGAAATAAAAGAAAAGGCAAAACTGAACTTCCCATAAACCCAAATCCCATACAGCAGAGCTTTCTACAAGACCATAATTAAATAATCCCTGAAGGACTTGTGGAGGAGGGGATAAGAATACATAAACTTTCCAACACGGTGAAAGAAAAGGCCCTGTTATTGTTATTTGAGTTTGGTTTTAAGAAGGAAAGGACAGAAAAATAGGTACTTACCGTGGTCTATATGTGACAATTCATCCATGTTGATCAAATATCCATACAAATCTCACCTTCAATACATGAAAGCTTCAGTAAAACAGACATCAAAATATATCTCCGTAACCTGAGGTCTACCAGTAGGTTGTGGCATTGTTTCAAAGAATGCACATCTTGAACACCAGGGAAAAGCCTTAACTCTGGAGCAGGGCTGCTATTGCTGCTCTTAAGCATTTAAAATAAAAATACATAAATTATTCTGAAATCTGAGATGGTGGAAACTTGCAGCAGGAGGGCTGGTTTGCAGAAGGTACTTCACTGGATGGGACTGTTGTTAAAACAGGAGACAAGTCACATACCTGTGAGAATTGACCTCTGCATACAGGTGATGAGGTAGAGAGAGCGACCAGGAAGGGAAAAGATTTCTTGCAATCATTCTACTTTCTCAAATGAAATACAAGCAAACAAAGAAAACAACAACAACAAAACCCAAACAAGAAAATAGAATCATAGAATCATAGAATCACAGAATCAACCAGGTTGGAAGAGACCTCCAAGATCATCCAGGCCAACCTAGCACCCAGCCCTATCCAATCAACCAGACCATGGCACTAAGTGCCTCATCCAGTCTTTTCTTGAAGACCCCCAGGGACGGTGCCTCCACCACCTCCCTGGGCAGCCCATTCCAATGGGAAATCACTCTCTCTGGGAAGAACTTCTTCCTAACATCCAGCCTATACCTACCCTGGCACAACTTGAGATTGTGTCCCCTTGTTCTATTGCTGGTTACCTGGGAGAAGAGGCCACCCCCCACTTGGCTACAATGCCCCTTCAGGTAGTTGTAGACAGTAATAAGATCACCTCTGAGCCTCCTCTTCTCCAGGCTAAACAGGCCCAGCTCCCTCAACCTCTCCTCATAGGATTTGTGCTCCAGAAACAAACAAGCAGACAAAACCAAAACCCCAAAACTATCAACAAGGCATTTTATTCAGAACTTTTTCATTACCTTTTGCCTCTTGTCCTAGGCAACCAGCAATAGAACAAGGGGACACAGTCTCAAATTGTGCCGGGGAAAGTATAGGCTGGATGTTAGGAGGAAGTTCTTGACAGAGACAGTGATTGGCATTGGAATGGGCTGCCCAGGAAAGTGGTGGAATCACCATCCCTGGAGGTCTCCAAGAAAAGCCTGGATGGAGGCACTTAGTGCCATGGTCTAGTTGACTGGCTAGGGCTGGGTGCTAGGTTGGACTGGATGACCTTGGAGGTCTCTTCCAACCTGGCTGATTCTATGATTCTATGATTCCCTTCAGGAAAGTTCACTTTTGATGAAATGGTGTTCCTCAGACAGAAAAAATCTATCTCACTGGTAAAACACTTCGAGCATCTCAGACTGTCATATTTTGCAAAGTAAGTGTCCACAGAGTCTCCTTCCTGCTAAGCCTTGGACTATGGGAACCTGGGCTGCTCAGGGGGGCAGTGGAGTCACTGTCCCTGGAGGTGTTCAAGAAAAGACTGGATGAGTCACTTAGTGCCATGGTCTGGTTGACTGGACAGGGATGGGTGCTAGGTTGGACGGAATGATCTTGGAGGTCTCTTCCAACCTGATTGATTCTATGATTCTATAACCCCTCCTTGCTTAGGTGATACCAAAGCATCTAGTACTCTCTAAATGCTTGTGAGCATTAGAGCATTTGGGAGAGGGGATGTCACTTCACTGGAAATCCAGAAGGTTGATTTCTGGGGGAGGACCTTTTAATGTGGCAATGCCACTTTTTTCATTGGGTTTTTTTACAGTTTGGATTGGTGTGGTTTTGTTGTTGTTGGTGGTGGTGGTTTGGGTTGGTTGGTTTGGACCAATGGGGACAATTCTCCCATTTCATTTGAAATTTCAATTGAAATCTTCTCAGGGCATATGTTGCATTTATTTGGGACTAACAGAATATGGAACTCTGTTGTGGTTTTGCTTAACAAATCTTTCCAGTAAGCACCCCTAGTAAAGGAATAATTAAAAATTAATTGTACAGATGTCTAATGTAAAGAGGTTTTTTTTGGTGCTACTCTTCATTATAAACCTGGAAAAAAATATCATGTATAAAGGAAACATGACTCTAAAGTTCATGCAGGCAGGGGAAATTCAGGTTTAGTTCTATCTGCTGAATCCCACAGCTTCATTATGTCTTGTCTGGGTCTGCTAACATAACGATAAATCTTGTTTGTATGTTTTATATCTGGATTTAACAAATGGGATGCTGCTGGAGCTGCTTATGATTTTATTGACTGATACTATCTAAATTTATAAGTTGTTCAATCAAAGGTAGAAATTTGCAAAGAGTTAAAGACAATGACAATACTTTTTTATTCTCTTTTTTTTTTTTCACACTAAGAAAGACCTCAGTGAGGGACTAAGAAGAAGTTTTCCCATGAGAATAAACTGACTTGTGTCAGATTCTTCATAAAACACCCAAACTACCAACTTTAGTAGGGCTGACTGATGACAATCAGTCATTTTGCCCTTCTGCCAAACTGTTTCTAGCCATGCAGGGCCCAGAGGACCCACACAAATATTGAAGTGAGTGTCTAGTCAGATGAAATCCAGGAGAATCCTCAAGTCATAGGTAAGGAACATATTAATAGGAATATTATGATAATTTAAAAACAATTATAGAAATTATTTCCTTTGTTTCTACTTTGACCATGCAATAAACAGAGATCATGAACCAAAGTCAGGAGGAGAAACAGGACAGAAAGAGCAGTGGATCTGGGACACCTTTCACCATCCAAGTTGGCTCCACAGCAATGGGAAAGGAAATGCACTTTATAATACAATTCTGTCTTAAGAATTGAAACTACAGACTCTGAGGATAGTTGTGTTTTTTTCCTGATAGCATCTCTTGAAACTACGCAGGAACACCCTAGTTATACATATGGTGGTCTCACTTTTACCCTCAGCTAAATCTGGTTTAATTCCAGGATTTTCAGTTTAAAATAATTTGTTTCTAGAGGTGTATTGGTGCAGGTTCTGGGGGAGAAATCGCACAGCAAATTGAGAAGCTTGCAGAAAATAAGTATTTGCTCCTTGGTGTAACTGGGCTGTTTTGCTTAAGCACAATATTGCTGTACTGCATGGAGTTTGAGCTGGAATGAAAATGAATACAATTCATCTCCAAATGAGATGCAGTACCATATGTGTTGTCAATTTATCAGTACACCAACAAAATTGAAGTGTTGAATGGAAGTGGCTCGGTGACTGTGTGTGGCTGTAAGAGTCAGCAAATATTGCAGCTAGCTGACTCAGCCAACTGCTTCTTGACACATCTCTATCTTTAGAATTATTGACACCTCTCTAGTCATATGGAACTGATATTTAAATGCTAGCCTACAGTCAGGCACACATAATGGCTACAGAATTCACGCCTCTGGGTAGGCTGAAGAATTTGAGGAGAGATCACTACAACACAAACTGTGTTTTTCCTTCCTGTAAGGTCTGAAAAGGAACTGTAGTCAGTCCTCCATTCTAACTGGCAGATCAATTTTAATGAATGGCTTAAAGTCAAAATACCACCCCCCACCCCCCCAAATTTTTCATTGCTTCATCATAAACATAACCATTAACTCTTAGTGATTAGCATCTTCTACCTGCCTCTTAACTACACTTTTGTCTTGGTTTGGTTTGGTTTTTTTGGGAGGGAGGTGGAGTGGGAAGAGAGATGTCGTTGCGTTTGTTTAATATTTCATTGCTTAACATTAGATCTGCTATAGTAAGTTATGTTACATGAGTTGATGGGAGTAAGAAGCAGAGCAGTGCAATATAAAGTTTAAAATAATTAAAAATCCCTAAGCTGAAAGAAGTATGAAGAAACCCATGACAAAACCAGACCAACTTGGCAACTTTCCTCTGTTGACATCTTTAACTATCCCCTCATTCCACTCCTCCTCCCAACAAATGCAGAAGATACACAGGCATGTAGAACCAGATTCCTAACTATGTTAGATACCTAACCTTTCAAAATCTGATCCATAACTCCCACTATTGTATTTCCTTCTCAAATTCATTTTATAGCAACCATAACTCTCTCAGGACCTGCTTACTTGTTTCATAAAGGCCACTTAGAGACACCATAGAACTCTAGTGCCTCACCACAGTGCCTTTTCAAGGCAGAAAAATCATGACACACCACTCCTATGTATAACACAGTTCCATATTACTGATTTGAGATTTAATTTGCTTGGCTAGGGCTGAGTTATTGGATGGGCACCGTGGGATACCCAAAGTTGCCGTGCAGCTCTAGAGTCTATGAAGAATCTTGACTGAAGTGTCTATGCCTTTCTCATCCCACAATTAACATTTGGGGACCTGCCAAGTAATCCAAAGATGAATATGTTGTATAAATTGTACTGTGGGAAGAAACGGTGCACCATGCTCCCTGGAGAAACCAGAGCTGGAAATGATACCAGATATGTATATGCACAGGCTACCAGTAGACTCTCTTTCCCCTGTCCTTCAGGGTCTTTATCTGCTCTGTGCTGTTAACTGTAATGTAGTCTTTAGCAAAATGAGATTTTCCCTCCCAGCTAAAAAAATTACTTTAGAATCAAAGGAAATGGGTTCACCTAGTAAAGTACAGTGTGTGTATAAAAAAGAGCAGACTGTAGATAATCCAGCTAAAAGTGTAACTGATTTGAGAACAGAAAAGGTGCTATGCTTCTATTGCAGTTTCCCATGCAAACCTTCATCTTCAGTGGAGATGGGTTTTACCAGCTTCACAGATTTATACTGAAATAAACCCCCAGAAATGGCAGGCAGCTAATTTAAAAGTGACTATTTGTAAAGATAGAGAACAAGAGGCCTTTTAGGTTCACAGTTTTGAATCACTTCAGCAATCATTTCAAATAGATTTTGTTTTTCATTTCATACTTTGAATGTAGTTTATAATGTTAGATTTGGGGGATTTTGCTTAGTCCTGTTAGCCTGGAACTGGTCTTTTACTTCCATAAACCAGAGCAACACCAAATGTTAATGTGTATGAGTTGAGGACTGGGCTCAAAACTGCAATTCTCAGTTTCTCTGATGTGTTAATACTGAACTGCCATATGCAAAGTAAGATCATTTGTCATTTTTCAGTGCCATGATTTTTCTGTAAACTATTTGAGGAGAAATATTTATGTTAAGGTATTTAGTTTAATATCATGCTTTTAGTCTAGGTTAATGGAAATGGTGTTTTCCCTCGTTGAAGTGTATATGCGACTTCTATGCTAATGAAAGAGACTTAAATGACAGTGGGGAATATTGCACAGGTAGCTGCGACACACAGATTCTCTACACAGATCTCTCCAATGTAGCTCACACTCGATCTGCCGCAGCATCATGCGGTTGCCGCTCTGTGAGGTGAGCAGAGATGATAAACTAAGACTAAGCATTCACCTTGCAAACCCCAGACCCAGATCACAGGAAAACTGCAAAGACCACGATCCAGGTGTAGCATAAACTGTGAGAGTTGTTAGGTTACATGTTATTCTTAATTTTAAAACGGTGCATCACAAACTCTGTGGATACAGGAGTCAAAAATTGTGCCACTCCCTCAACTCTTAACTTATGGAGGAGATCAGCAACTCCTGCCTTCATTTATTTAGTTAGTTTTAGTCAGTATGATATAAGGGATGTATTTTCAAGCCTTGTTTTGCTATCATGAGGGTACGAGCTCTGGAATAAAATCACCAGCAACCAGAACGAGTTGTGCTTCCGAGTTTATTCACCATATCCAGACTTGTTTGCTTACATCTCATACCTTCTCATTTTGTTTGCTGCTGTCTAGTTTCTGTATTGTCAGAAACAACAAATTGTTTTCTGTGCACCTTTCACATGCCACCCATGATTTTACAGAGCTTTATAAGATCCTTCTGCCTTGTCTCTTTTATGAGTTGAACAGTCCCAGTCTATCTTTCCAGATACAGAAGTCTTTGATTTCCCTTGTCACTCTTCCCTGTACACTCTTACTTGTTCTCCTGAATGCTAAATATTACAAGCTCTGCTAAAGTTAAATGCAACTATTTATATAATAAAATACACTTTATATGATTTTTTTTCAAGACTTCACTAGAAATCTCAATAATGTTACATTAAGATAAACATTACCATAGTCATCAACTTTTTTTTTCTTTTCCATTCTATATAATTACAAAGATCTAATTAGGTTGCAGAATACTGATCATGCACAGATCATGCTCTAATTTGTAATGTAGCTGGACAACTGCTAGAAATTAGGATTGGATAAAAAAAAACCATCCCCAAACCTCCAGGATTAGGCAAATGAGATCAATTTGAAAATCATGTCCGAGTAAAGCAAGGTGGAATACAGGAGATAACCTAAAGAATAAAACGGATATAGAAGTAGAAAAAGAAATGTTAAAAGTGAGAATTGATAGTGCCAAAATGTCTTTACATGGGTGATGATGGACAAAATTCAGTGGTGTCATACATCAGCGGAAAAGTAGGAGCAAGTTTTTGGCCAGCCTTTGTGGGAGGGTGTTGTACCTTTCTTTGTGTACATTAATGCAAACCCTACTTAAAGCAGTTGCTCGGCTTTGTGCATTTCAGTACTGGGGGAAATGCTAGATCATGGAGGAATTCAGTTAGAGAAATTTAGCAGTAAAGATTGGCTAAGACATGAGTAAGTGGAGATGCAAGGGAGATTAGCATGGCAATCATCTACTACTTGATGAAGGCAATATTAACACCCAGAAAAAAAAACCCAAACAAAACTACTTTAAGATGCAGACATCTAGGTAACAGGATCCATTCAGCTGCAGCATAATTTCATAAGGCAAACCACCTGTGATAGTTACAAAACAGACTGGCCCAAACACCCATAAATGTGTTCACAGGAACAATGCTGCAGTGGCACGAAAATGCGTATTCCAGCTTTACCTTCTGTATTGTTATCCACAGTCTGCCTCCTTCCCATAAAAAAATGAATAGCCTCCATAGCTCAGAACAAATGGATCCCAGATTTTTCACAAGGATTGAGGTACTTCACTGAAAAGTTCTCATTTCCCTCTGCAGAAAAAAGAATTGGAGGGTGCCCACAACGAACTGAGGCCCTCTTTATTTTCTGCCTGTTGTCATCTGAAGTAAATCATCTCAGTAGGGAAGCAAACTGGGAGTCTAATATTCTGTCTAGAATCAGTTTGCTCACTCCTCCAGCATCCACTCAGTGTCAGCTCTCAGGAGTTGACTAGGAAACTGCCTCCTTGACATAAGGCAGCAATGTGCTACCAAAGGCTTCTCTACTGTGCCACTGATATGTCTTTTATTTTAAAATGATTCCTGGAGATTACACCTCAAAGTACCCAGAGGTGGAAAGAGACTTAACATGTAAATGGCTATAAACATTCTAGTTATATATAAACACCACCTAATGTGTCTTTCTTGGCTCCCTCTTGCCTACCAAGCTATATTTTTTTTTTCCTCTGCTGAGATATGTTATAGACATTTTCACTAGAGGGAGAAATTTACTGTGTCAGTAGCCAATCTAATCACCTCCTACCCCGAATGTTCTCCCCCTAGCTTTCAGGCTCCCATGCAGAACAAAACCTCATAGTGGGTCCTCATTTCTTTTCCCCATATGTCCAGTCATCACTGTGTTCTTCTTCCATAGCAGCAGCATAGAGAAAAATGACAGCCGTGGTGGGAGAGGGGCATCAACTGCTGTGGATAAATCAATCCATCACCAAAAGGGAAAAAAATAAAACCAAACCCAAAACAATTCTGCCATTCTGCCATGAAACTTAATCACTAAAGGTCATGTCGGGGAGTGAGGAACAGATTAAATTAGCATAGTATTAGATATGGAAAATGATTTCTGTCAAAATCATCTTTACCACAATTATAATATGTTAATTACGTATTTCATTAAGGAAGTTGATTATGGTTCACAGATGAAATCATGCAGACGAAGACACCTGGAAGGAAGCACTAGAGCCTGAAGCCTCTTCTCTCTCTCTCTGTCTCTCTCTCACACACACACACACGTACATGCACACACACACACAATTAGGTACATGCACTGTTATGTGGAAAAGCTTTTCCCAATATACCTCAAAGACTATTAAAGTGCAGCTGTGCCTGCTTAAGACAGAAACTTGAAGAAATAAAGGAAAGCATGCTAGGGTACATTCATTTTCCTTCTATCAGTACTTAGAATGAACTGTTCATTTTAAGGCTGTAACATCCTCTGCCTCTGGTGACATATTGGTGGCATCTAGTATTGTGGGTAAAGGATTTCAGCACTGACTAATGAGATGGTAGCTGTGCAGGTTTTATAGGGAAGAGATCATTTGGCAAATTTTAGCCAAGTTATTTGAAAGAGATATCATCAACCTTATGAATGTCATACAACAGCATGCCCTTCAAAGTGGTTGCAGTTCATTTGCAGTGAGTTTGAGCACTTGAGTACTGTGAAAAAGTTATATCAATCAGCAATTACTTATATCATTTCTTAGCCTTCTTTTCCAAACAATTGCTTGAATTGTTTGCTCTATTTAGTGAGCAGAGCAAGGTCTTTAGCGACTTAAAAACACAGCCTCCTTGTTTTAACTAGAAACAATGCAGCCAAATCTCATACCCTGTAAATGCTGAGAGACAGAGATAGGAATTTTCACATATGTATGAGTCTATGTATGTATATGTGGTATGCATAACTATAAGACAGAGAGGAGTTGTAGCCTGAATAAGAAAGGGCTACTTTTGTTCAGTTCTGTCTCAAAGAGTGGCCAGGGTGGAATAAATGGGGTACTCAGTGCAAAGAAGGGAGGAGGTTATATGTATCCCTCCAAAAAAGGGTCCTAGAGATGCCTCTGGGAATGAAAAACTCTGAGCCTCAGTCAACTATAATTACCTCATTCTCATATTTCCTAGTGAGTGAGAATGCATCAATGCTTGTGTGCCCTTGTGCTGATAGATTTTGCCACACAGAATAATCATTGTTGGAATTAAGCATAATTGTCAAGAAAGACTTGGTCATCATGAGAAAGACTGTCTCATACAACTGTCCTTTTGCTTTCCAACAGTAATTACTTTAGTAATTAATCTCTGTCATTTAACTGTATTACATTTTGAAAAGAGAAAATGGAAGAAAGACCGTTTTCTGACTAATTTACATCACAGTTTAAAATCCTAGAATAGGGTGAATCAAATGTCAAATTTAGCCCTTTCACAGACTGCTAAAATGGTCGTGTAGCAGGAATGAAGTTAGGTTGCTAAAGTAATCTTTAGAGTATCTGCATCACTTGAAGGTCTCCATTTCGGGTCTTTTAGCTATACGTAATGGAAGATAACACAGGGAGCAGGAACGCTGCCCAGAGAAAGGTGAATCACTGCCTACTGAAATGTCA
The DNA here is from genome assembly GCF_015220805.1 of Pogoniulus pusillus. Lineage (NCBI taxonomy): Eukaryota > Metazoa > Chordata > Aves > Piciformes > Lybiidae > Pogoniulus > Pogoniulus pusillus. The sequence goes on from NC_087273.1 coordinate 31,446,869, forward strand.
TTTCTGCCAGTAGGTGCTGCTTACCACCATGCCTCACCTCCACATCATGCAATAGTGGCCATGCTTTCAAAAGCAGCTGTTGAATGTAGATCTTGCCAGTGGTTTTGGCAAGCTATGATGGAAAGAGAGAAGTGCTGAGCATCTTTCATTTCAGTTGCACTAATGCCCAAAAAAGCTTCTGAAGTTAAGGCTCAAAGTGGGTCTGTGTTGACTTCATGGCATTCTTGCTCTTTAAAGTATTTTAAAGCTCCTTAGTTGTTTTTGTTGTTTTTTTTTTTTTTTACCTTTGAAATTATTTTCCTTTGTGAAGATAGGTTATATGGATGACAACAGTCCCTTAACTCCTACTCTTGAAGAGAAAGACAGGTCAACAGTTTCACTGTTACAATGACTGCAAAGTCAGACCCCAGATGCATCCCAGGATGTCTTTAGAAAGACAAAAGTGTTGTGTATTTTGAAGACTGATGAGAGCATTTGTTTATTTTTTTAATGATTAATCATTTTCATTGGTCTTCATAGGGCTTCACAAGCCCTGTGAGGAGAGGCTGAGGGAGCTGGGGTTGTTTAGCCTAGAGGAGGCTCAGGGGGGACCTCATTGCTGTCTACAGTTACCTGAAGGGAGGCTGTAGCCAGGTGTGGGTTGGTCTCTTCTCTCAGGCAACCAGAAACAGAACAAGGGGACACAGACTCAAATTGTGCTGGGGAGGTCTAGACTGGATGTTAGGAGGAAGTTCCTGGCAGAGAGAGTGATTGGCATTGGAATGGGCTGCCCAGGGAGGTGGTGGAGTCACCATCCCTGGAGGTGTCCAAGCAAAGCCTGGATGAGGCACTTAGTGCCATAGTCTAATTGACTGGACAGGGCTGGGTGCTAAGTTGGACTGGATGATCTTGGGAGTCTCTGCCAACCTGGTTGATTCTATGATTCCATGAATCTATAAGGTATCACCATGGATATATTACAGTCAGGTATTAAGTGTTGCACTCAAAACCAAACAGGCTTGTGAGAAAACTGTGGCATTTACAGTGAAAGCATGAAATTTGTCATAATCTGAGGTTTTGAGGGTATAATCTTATAAAGATTATCAGATACTGGTCCAAAGCCAATTCCTCTCCTTTCGTGAACAGTGCCATTTGATCTGGAATAAATTTTGCAGTCCATGTTTTCCTGAAGCAGATTGCTTAAAGAACAGAAAACAAAGCAAAATATAAAATCAATGTCTAGGTATTTTCTTTATTTCTTTATTAAAAAAAAAAAAAAAGAAAGGCACATTTTTAATCCTGGTATCTTGCTGTCCTAAAAAATTGAATTAATAGTGACAGCTTGAGATTGTATGAAAACATTTACAAGCTGTAAACTAGCTGAACCCAGGACACAAGCAGAACTCCAAAACAACTTCATAAAATATTTTTTTTTCTGAATAAAAAGAGAATGCAGACCTTGGGATCTGGCCAAGTGAGCAGGTGTAAAAGATTGTCTGATGGGGTAAATCCATATAGCACCATGATTTTGTGATCCAGAGAATATGCTGCAGACTCTTGCAGAATCTGTGTGCCTATGAAAACACAGCTCAGGAGTGAATCATAATTCTGCTGTTTTGTCGACAACCAAATACTCCCTTAACAAGATACCAGGAATTTTTATTTCTGTTGCTATGTAAAGAAACACAAAATGTACCAAGAAAAATAAAATTAACAAAGATGTGGGTAGGGTAGTAAAGAAGGAAGGATTCAGTTGTGACTGTGTAACAAGAGAGTCTTAATGTGGTACATGAGGAGGAGGTGGAGGATGTAAAGAGCTATGGGAGAAAAAAACGAAACAAAGGTGATTATGGTAAACAGTTATTTTCCTGTCTCTGTCCCCCAACTGTATCCAAGGCCTTTGTGAACACTCTTTCTATAATATGCCCTTAAACGTCACTGGGCTTTCAAGATCAGCCTTATAGGCAGTGCGTTCTACTGATTTGCATTGCTAATTATATTGTACTAAATTTAGTTTATAGTGATAAAAAATATCAACATGATGCTTTACAGCATCTCTGTAATCTGAGCTTTCTTCTTCTTTCAGGCCTATTTTTGGGTTATGCAGATGAAATGGCCCCTTGAAACAATCAGAATTCTTTCCCTCCCTCCCCCTTTTTTTTTTTCCATTTCCATTTCGTACCCATTGTGTGATCTCAGTGCTCCAGATGTGATTTCACTGAGGTTCCTCAGCCATTCTCCATCACTTTCTAGAGAGTAGAGAAAGGGGGGTTAGGAAGAGTGAGTGACGTGAGGGGGGGCTATTTTTACAGGCCCGATGCATCGTGATTAGGACAGGCTTATGGTCTGCATATGTACACGGGAAAAAATCTCCCAGCAATTGACCTGCTAAGTGAAATATATTAGGGAGCAGTAAATAAAAAGGCTATGAGGTTTTAGTTAACAAGAACTGACTGATACTTAAAAGCCAGGTTCTGCCCCCCTCCCTACTCCTCCTCAGTGCTAGCTTGTTATCCTTTCACACTGGACAATACAACAGCACGTCTGTCTCTCCCCCTCTTCTCCCCAAATCAAAGATCAAAGGCTGCATTTGTAAAGCAAATAGTTGGAGAGCTACAGCCGGGTTTGATGAAAACCCACTCCAGGCCTCTTGGGAGATATTACCTTCCTCATTATTCCACTGATTGGCCTTATTTCATCCAAGGATTACTGCACATTCTCCTGACGGCTGATGAGCAGCTTCATGAATATACAAAATAATCCGGCGGCACTGGGCCAGCACTGATTATTATTGTGAAACTCGGAGGAGCAGCTTCAAATGAGCTGCTGGAGACTGTGGAACTCTTCCTCCCCGTTTTCCATCTGATTTTACCACAAGGATCCTTATTAGGCTATTTTTCACATGTCTGTGAAGAAAAGGAGAAAGAGAGAGAGATATTGCATCTAGTTAAAAATGATCAGGGAATTCTGGGTACCAGATGTTTTTTGCTTAATATTGCAAAATGGCTTTTATTAGATTACACTAAGCACTTACTAACTACAGTTAAACTGCTTTGCAGAGAAACCTGATGGGAATGCTGCCCTAAATAGCTTCTTGTTATTTATTTATTTTGGGGGGGAGCAGCCTCATCTCGTGTGGTTGGGAGGGTGGGCGGGAGGCTAGCACGCCGGGCGGCACGTGCGGGAGTCGGCCGGCAGCACAAGCGGGTTTGCCAGGGATGACCGAGCGCTGGAAGGCTGCGGTGCTGAGAGAACATGTGCAGTGATCAGGGTCTGCGTGCCAGCCTTCAAGTAATACAACTTTGACTTGCCCTCCGGCCTCTTTGGCCAGAGACCTCAGCCAAGCGCTCACGAAACTATCAGAGCTGAGAGCTAAGCACCACATTTTCCAATTCGACCTAGCGGAAAGAGTGTTGATGCAAAACACCTCTGATAGACTCCAAACCAGAGGTGAAAACAATCCTTTCTGATAAATTCTAACCTCAGACAGGAGCCATTTTGTGGCAGAGGCTCTTCCATCCTAGCCTCTTCCTCTTCCTCACTTTGTTCTGTTTAATTGTAAAAGGGTGCCCACAAGGCTATCCAACAGCGTAAGTGGAAATAGTGGCCCACGTGCACTCCTGCTCTTCAGGATGTAGCCAGGGAGCTTTGCATTTGACAGAAGCCCTTCTTCCCCCAAACCTTTCATCTTGACTACTTAAACAAGAAGATTCCCCTCTTGGAGGCCTCTCGCAGGCCCAGCACCAAACAGAGCGTCTGGTTTACAACACTGCCAATTTAACATCTGATAAACAGGGGCCCTGTAATTGTCATTTACAGCTGGGTGCCCCTGTTTTTAGTGATTGTAAACTACCCAACTGCCCCACACCATTAATGTCTTCTACACTTCCTAATACGTCGTGTGAAGTAAAGGACTGACACAAGTGACTTGCTGCTCCCTCAAAGCCCTTTAACCACTTTTAACCTACATTTTAACCAGGTATGTTGTTTTCTCAAAAGAGAAGTCAGAGAACATGCTGCAGTTCCTCTGACAGTGACATGCTGTCTCCTTCTTTCAGAGAAGACAGGCTGGAGGCTCACCAGAGAGATCAGCTGTTAACTCTTTCTGGAGATGACATGAACTCTGCTACACAGCTGTTGGGTCCTTGCAAGCTCCCGTTATGAACTAAAGGTTACTTCTTGGTACGCATTCAGGCTTAAACTATTCTTTTTAAAGTATTTTATATCAAACTGTCACCGAATAATAGATTGATCACCTTTCTAAATATGGTTAATAATGGATTAGTTGGTTTGTCTTGCTGGAGGCCCATTGTTGGGACTAAGAGGGAAAAGACTGACAAGGCAGCCTTGTCTTTTTTTTTTCTCCTTCTTAAGATGTGTCTTGATGAACAAACCAGTGCTGTATTTTAAACAAGGCTTTTGCACTGAGCTACCCCAGCACGGTAATTTAATGAATCTACATTTCATGACTGAAGTGATAAGGATGAAACATTTTAAAATAACCAAAAGGTAGATACACCAAAAAACTCTGATGAAACATTAAATGAATGTAGTGTAACACATTATCTTTGCTTCCGCACATCCAAAAAGTGCAATGAACTAAAACATTGCATTAAGCCAAGAATAAAGCTAAAAATTAAATTGGCTTAGAAAGATCCAGTGTAGTGGTTTATGCACTAAGAACACAGTAAATTTGGTCATTTAATATCATTCTCTTTACCTCTGATATGCACATTAAAGGCAAACCAAGACTCGTGATAAAAAGAAGGGAAAAGCAGATCTGAACTTTGCGGTTTAGATGCTTTTCTCTCCTTAAACATGCAGTGTTAATTGCTGTTTTATATACTTTGTGTTTATTCCAGTTGCCTGTCATTCAGGTGGAACGAATACTCTGAGACATGAAATACAGCAAGGTCTGTTACAGATTAAAACAGGATCCAATAAAGAAGACGTATTCAAAAATATAATGCTGCCCCTTCAAATCAATAAATAAAGACAAGCATTTCATACACTAATGCATATATCTATGACCATTATAAATTAGTTGCTTGCCAGAAAATACACTTCTTAGCACAAGTGCCATTATTTAAAGTTGTCTGTTTAATGCACACTTAGTATATTTTCTCATCCAAAGCTGCGCTGCATAATTAGACAACATCCATTCTCAAAAAACTAAAGTAGATGCCAAAAATGCAATACATAAAGCATGACGTTTTACAAATTTACATCTTCAAAAGTTATGTGTGGTTTCAGAGAGAAAAAAATTGCAGAAAGATCACTATATTATAATAGCCTGGGTTTCATCTTAGCTTGCTCCATCTGTTGGCTGGCAGTAATTTAAGTTATAATGCACTCATTCTTATTCAACTTCAGTGAATGGGTATTTTCCAGGGTAGTTCTATTAAGTGGACAACTAGATAGGTGTCTTAATAGTTTGCTGAATTATGGTTGTTTAAGTCTCGGTTAGATCAATGGGTTGATTGCTGGTTCTTTTCCCAGAAGGCATTTATTGTCTTCTAAGGTGAGCATGGATTTCTGTCTGTATTCCCAGTATGGATGAGTCTCCTGCAGCCTATTGGTCATAGGCAGCAGAAATTCTTCTTTTTCCTATTTTATACGCCCTCTTCTACCCCCATCCCACCCAATTGGATTAGGTTGTCTCTCTCTTCTTGCCCTTTTTTAGCAGTATGGAGCAGCCAAGCTGATGCCAGTTGCCTTTGTGGGAGCTGTGACACAGTTCTCTGTTCCCTCATTGGCACTTTTTTGCACAACAGGCCACAGGTGATCAACCAGAAAGACGAAAGCAAGTGTGGGACCTTGCCCTCCGAAGGATCCAAGTGACCCAGTGATAAAGGACATGGGAAAGGCTCAGTTGCTTATTGTATTCTCTGCTTTAGTTCATTAGAGAGGTCCTTTCACAGGCCTCCCAAATACCTGTGGCAGGTAACAGTGTCTGGTACTTCAAGGTGCTGCCTGTGGCAGTAGATCACAGAATCACAGAAAACATCTATTTGGAGGAGACCTCAAAGATCATCCAGTCCAACCTTCAACCCAACACTGAAGGGTCAACACTAAACCATGTCTCCAAGTGCCAGGTTCACATATTGCTTAAAAAACTCCAGGGACAGTGACTCCACCACTGCCATAGATCAAACTGTGAACCAGTTTTCTGGACAGGGCATGTACAAGGCCACGAGAACAGCTGAGCACCTGATGCTCCTGAGAGAGCAGATCAGTCTTACTGTGAGGGTACTCTCTGTCCTTTTTAAAGAGTTGAAGAGATCAGTTTCCCAGAAAGATGTGTGAAACTAGTAGTCAGTCAGACTAATGGCATCCTCTAGAAAGGTCATGGATTAAAGCTTCCCCGCACTCATCGCAATCGCACACAACAGAACAGTGAAACCACACATTGGCAGTTACCAAAAGCAAATTGTGTTGAAACAACTGGATTATCTTTTACTCTGAGACTGGTTTGGCAGATAAGGGGAAAGCAGAAGATGCCACTTACCTTGACTTTAGCATAGTCCTTGACACTATCTCTGAGGTACCGCTGTAAACAAATTGGAAATATATAGACTGCAAGGAAGGCTATAATGTGGGTGAAAAGCTGTCTGGCTCACCAGGCTTAAAAATTAATGGCCAAGTGTGCTGAATATCAGGTGGTGAGTGCTTACTGGTGCATTGCTCAGGGTCTGATTTCAAGATCTGTGGTCTTTACTTCCATCATCAACAAATTGAAGGATGGGATGAGCCTTTATCAAGATTCTGAGTGACACCAAGCTGCTGGAAGTGAAGGCCACCAGTGGTGGCTGGAAGCAGGGCTGCCAGTCAGAGGGACTTCAACAGGCTGTATAGGGGAGCTGACAGAAGTCTCAAGACTTTAAAAAAAAAAAAAAAGGTGGGGGTGGGCAGGGGGAAAATGCAGTCTTGATCCTAGGGTATAGAAGCTGCAGTGATACAGGAGATGGGGTGGTTGACCAGGACATTCTCAGAGAAGCATCTGGGAATCCTAGTGGACAAGTTCATTATCAATCAGAGCAGTGAATGCAAGCTGCAACAGAAAGAGGTCAATCCTCATGAGGCCACATCTGAATAGTGTTCAGGTTGGGATTTCTGCAGTACTAAAACCACACAGACAGTGTGGAGCAAGTCTGGCAGAAAACCGTAAGGCTGGTCAGGTCACATGAAGAGAGTCTGTGAGAACGGCGCTTGCCTGGGGAATGAATCTATTTGATAACTTACTACCTTCTGGAAGGTCATAGAGGAGATGGAGCTATGCTATTCCCTTCTCTGAAAGGGCTGGGGGCAATGGAATCAAGCAGCAACAATGGAAATTCCAATGAGACACAGCAAAAATTCTTCTTGGTCACAGTGATCAAGCACTGGCCCGGATTGCCCAAGGGCTGTGAAATCTTCATCTTTGGAGATACTCAGAGCTTAACTAGACAATGCCTTGGGCAACTTTGACCTAGCTTTGATGTTGGTCTTGCTTTGAGCAAAGAGGTGGACTATATGACCTCTGTAGATTCTTAATTATAATGTGATTCTAATTGCTTAATACGTGTTCATGATTCTATTTTTATGGTTACTTCAGGCACTAGTATTTAAGAGCTATCAAGGAGAATAAATTCCCTGACTCCTGGCCTGTCTCCTTTTTTCCAGTTTTCCCTGTGGTCCATGGCATTTTGGCTCTGTTTCTTGTCTCACCTGGCATCCAGCTTGTGCCTCTCAGCAGCTTTTGCACAGTGCCACAGGAGAGCAAAGGCTAGTGGGCTGTACAAGCTGGCCAGTGTGCCAGGAGCCTTTACGCTTCTGTCTGTTAATCGCAAGGTGCTACTGAGGTGTGTGAGCTAGCCAGTGTGCCAAGAGCCCCTGCATCAGCTACACAAAGAGAAATGAGCTAGCAGCAGGCAGCAGCAGATTGCAGAGATGTGTCCCAGTGTTGTCAGGGGCAAGGCCTAAACCACCCACAGCAATTAGTGCAGTCAAATCAGATGCGGCAGCAGCCAGTTGGACCAAGGCTTGGTGCCTCACCTTCCTGCTGGCCTGGCCACTCCCAGCATACTCTGTCACACAAGCACTTACATTTCCTATTGAAAGGGAAGCAAGAAACACACTGTGCTATGTTCCATTACATTAATTGTAACCACTATATTACAGTCATCACATTACGTTGCATTACATCATGTTATGAGTTGCTTTCCCAGTCTGGAAGCCTCTGTATTGCCACCATGCTTTGCTCTCTGCAAGTGTCTATCCAGCCCACAAAATGGCTGAAGAGCTGCAAGATGCTCATGCTACCCACTTTCTTCCTTGTCATACAGTGCAAGAGATTTCACTAAGGAGCTGAAACTAGGAGTGGGTGTTCTAGCCTCAAGAGAGCAGGCAATGAGATGAGATGAGAAGCTGCCTGTCGATAACCTGCTCTTTGCTCTAGCAGAGACACTAACATCGGAAGAGAGTGGGGAGAAGTGTCGGAGCTGGGTCCCCAGCATCTCTTTCTTAAGAACAGATATCTGTTCATCTTTGAGGCAGAAGGATCTCTGTCACAGTGGGTTCACCCCAGTAAATCAACATGGCGTTGATTTGTAAATGGTTGGCCTCATTTACTGCATTCCTCTCTGCAAACTGAGCTTGTGTTAAGCTGCTGGAGCCCAGCCTCACTCTCCTCCAGCCGCTCACTTCCAAAAAATTATTGACATTGCCTCCAGCCCTTGGATGTTAGTGGTATTTTTGTTTTATGTCTTTCCTAACAAGTTGACACAAGTTAACAATGTTGGTCTTGTCACCAGATTATTCTTCTAAATGAGACAGTTATTCACAGTGAGTCATTGAATATTTTACAACATGGTTACAGTAGCTGCTCCGACAGGCACCTGTGTATAGATGAGAGTGTATGTACTGTCACGGCACTGTCAAATAGGAGATGTTTGCTCTACCTTTATTTATACAAACCATTCACTCCCTCCTCTCCTTTGCTCACAATCTGGCTCTAATGCTCACGGTACCATCTTCCCACCTTGTTACTGGTGTACATGCAGGGAGATAGACCTTTGCTTTGGATACCTTCCTGTGTTTTGGGGAAATGTGTGCTACTAATATTGTGCAACTGGAGATGTGACCTGCAGACAATGTGTTTCCTGTGAGCTTTGGGAAAGACAATCATTCCTTTGGGTGAGAATGGCTTTGGAAACAAATTTGTTCCAAGTTATCCCTTTTCACACTATTTCTTGATTTATTTTTTTTCTTCTGCTTCTGAAGGACTTTACAGCCAAGAACAACCAGGACATCTTCCCAATTGCTTATAAAGCCACTTTGTGGCCATCTGGAAATAAAGATTTCTAGTACCTCCCCCACCACCTGAGACCATCCCCCCGGGAATGAATGTGTGTGTATGCATGTTCTGCACGTGTACGTGTGCACGAGTCCACAGTAACATTCTGGTTTGTCCACGCTTCAGGGAATAACAGCCTAACTGAAGCTCACCTCAGATTTTTGGTACATTAGTGACCAGAAAGTCTTGTTTATCATCTGCACCAGGTGACAGGACATCAGAAGCGAACCACTTAGCTTCTTTGCAAGGTGCTTTCCCCCTTTTTTAAACGTCTCTAAGAATACTTGGTTCATAAATATCACAGTGCTTTAATTAATGCACATTTTCATAGTCCTTTGACCTCCACAGGCACATATACTAATTGAATACAAAGTATGCTTGCAAGAATTTGTAATATTTTGCAATGCTTTGGTTCCCCTTTTTTCCCTTTATTTTTTTTTACATGGCAAGTAATTGTCCCCCAACTAGTAAAACAGCAGAAGAGTTTGAGCAACAGCATAAGGGCCTCTATTTTTTGTCATCTTGTACTTTGCACGTTGTCAGCAACACCTGTATAAAGCTGGTGTAAAATGGCAAGCGTGCAGCTCTGATTGTACTTCACGCTCATTTTGCACAGTGAACAAACTACACAAGGTGCAAGGCCCAAAGGCCTGTGTATCTGCCCATTTGGGATATGCTCTTTGCATCAAATCTTGAGATTTCTTTCTTTTATTAAACTAAACCCAAAGGGGTCCCCTAGAGGCATAGCCAATATTCACTCCTTGTGGGCACACAAATCCAGGATTAGCCTGTGGCTGTTCCCAGGGAAATTGCTTGCTAGTGAAGTCTGAGCTAGTGTCAGGCAGGTACTGTAACGGAGAAGACCTGCTCTGCTGGTTTATTCTTCTGAATTAGGTGCCTCCAGAATGCACATTTATGTACCCTTAGAGTCTAAAACTCCATCAGGCTTGTGTCCTCAGGTATGCTATTCCTCCCAAACTTTCACATTACTGCAAACTGTCCTTGAAGTCAGAAGGATCTGACACTGAAACTGATCTCTGCTGATTTCTCCCAGCTAGCACACAGAAACACTGAAGGTGTGAGATCTTCCCTATTGCCAGTAATCTAAACCAGTTATTTCTTTCTTTTTTTTTTCCTTTTTACTTAATACCACAATGCCATTTTCACTGGGGGAAGCAAACAGAGAGACTGATAGAAGAATAATTATTAAAGTTAGGTTTGAAATTATTCCAAATCTGTGCATCCTCTCCTTTGCAGGAAGACAATGCTGAATCCTTAGCAATTTCCATAGCTCACTTCCTTGTAAAAACGTCCTCTAATATTAAATTGAACCAAAAGCCCACCACCAAAACCCACTGAAATCCAATATTTACACCAGGTTCTGAACCAGTATGTATTTTAAAATGATAAAGTTCATATACAAGAATATCCTTGGATGGCTAAAAACAGCAAGTAAAAATCACTGGGATACTCTCATTAATAAGCTCAAATTTTTAAGGTATCATCTGGCTTTTCTAACACTAATGATGAAAGATGTGAGGTGTAGGTATTATAGATATGCAGATGTCTGTCATAAGTAAAAGCAATTATTACTATTATTATTAATATATCTTACACCTAAAGGCTCTGAGATAAGAGCCCTACTCCTTGTGCATGCAGGCAGGCACATTTCTCAGTTTGCCTCATAAGCAGAGAAGAAAGGCAAATGGACATGATCATTAAAATAAATATATATATATGAGGCACACAACAGGATCAAGCTTGGTCTTTTCAGAGGACCTTTTCTAGATATACCTTATGTATCCTGAATTTGAAAGGGAGACTGAAATCATAACTCTTATCTCATTTGGCAATCTTTGGCTGACAGACTTGTCTGAGGTTGTAAGGGTAGCCCACGAACAGGGGCAAAACCTGAATTCTAAGGGTTATTGCCCCCAAGTTCTACAACGGTTCATTAACATGAAACTGAAATGTTTCATTCAGCTTTGCACCCCTAGAAGGGTGACACTTCTGGACAATGAAGCTCCTTTTTCCTTTCTTTGCTTCCTCGGTGATTGCATCTTGATTGCATTTCCACCAAAACAGAGATGCAGTATCTCATAAAGTGGTGCACTGCATGTTTCTGCTGGCATTCGCTGGCTGCGCCTTGCGTGTAGGGCAAAGGCTTAGCCTCTAAGATTTGTTGGCAGCCTCCTGCTCTTTGTTCTTCAGAATGTGAAAATAGTGTAAATAGCAGCATCTGCAATTGCTCCTGCTGCTCTGACTGCCAGCCAAGCCAGATCCCCCTCCCCTCCGAGAGCAGTCCACATGCTGCACACAGGAGTGGACCGAGGTGGAATTATATGCTGTGAGAGTAGAGCCTCAGGAGTGCTGTGAAGAATACTGGCCATCAGACAGGGAGGCAGATAGACTGCCTCAGAGTTTGGTTATTCCCAAATGAAATTTAAAAAAAAATCTCTTCCCTACATCATGGCCCTTATATATTTTTTAGGATTTCTGTGCCTAAATCTATCTTGCTACTGAAAAGATCTTAAAGAAAGGGAGAAAATCATTCACTCACTGTTTCTCTTGTGCAAGGAGAGCTCTATTCTGAAAGCAAACGACCTTCCTGTCTTGATCCTATACCTTCCTGTCCACACGCTTACACTGAACACATCCCTACAGCTCAGAGATTTCAGCAGGTGGGTTCAATCCTTTTCTGTGAATGTAGTTTGCACAATTTTTGAATGTGTATGTCAAGACTAATTTTTAGGAATGCTTAAAAAATATTAGGGCTTTTTTTCCCCACCTATATACACATGAATGCATGTATAGTATACACATACATATGTATCTGCCACAACAAAGTGAGTTTTTCCTCTCCAGCTCAGGACGAAAAGAGATTTAAGTCCTTATTCATGTGAAAAGCATTTAGAAAGACCTGTTTGTACATTTGAAATTATCAAATGAAACAGAACAGTAGGAGAGCAAAGAGAGTTCATTCACTTTTTGAAGAAGCAAAGATGGTAAAGAACCCTGGAGGAAAAAGCATGCCCCTGAGAGATGTTGTTGTTGGAAGGCTTCTTTCCAAACAACACTATCAGGCAGTGCCACCCCAAAAGCAAATGCTTCTCACGCATAACAACAGCATAGTAAGGTCAGCAGCATGGATTAACTAAGTCAAAGTATCTTGTAAGCAGGCAGCTGGCTGGGCTTATAAGTAGTTGATGGCAAGATTAAAGCCTTAACCTTCTCTCCCAACCACACAGAAATATAACAGAGAAAAAGAAAATAAAAATCCTGGGGATGCACATGGAGAGAAGCATAATTTTTGTGTGTGCTAAGTTGTGATTTTACACCCGAGTTTGGTTTTTTTTTTCTTTATTTTATCTAACTACTGCAATTTTCCTTCTCTCTTCTGTGTACTTCAAGAGACAGATTGGACATAAAAATGAGTTTGCAAGAGGATTCAAGTTCTGCCTTAGCTGCATGGCAGCTGTCCTGAGCTGATGCTTCATCATGAAGTTCTTATTTTCCACTTTAAGCAAAGCATTAATTATCTTTCTAAATTTTCTTTCCAACCTCTCTTCCTTTTTCCCTTAAGACAAACTTCCAACTCTAAGCCAACAGCACGGCAGCCACAGTCCCATCTAGCTTCAGACACCTATGCTTCATTGTGAGCCCACCTTACCATCAAGATTCACAGCTCCCAACTATGTTACTCTCTCATATTTTTTTTTTCACTTGTGTCATTCCAACACATGCCAACCTCTAGCACATAAAATGCTTGGCTCATAGGAACAGACACATACAGCTGCACTGTAATTGTATAAAAAAAGCACACTAATAACTCTTCAGTGCATTCAAAAAACTCTGCTCTTTGCAGGAGTCTGGGCAGATTGGCACATGGTGCATAGGCGTAGATTACACAGTGCTTAATGGCTAGAGTTGGAGTGCTATAGAACTCAAATACACTCACTTTAAATTCAAGAGAATGAAGCTTTCTTTTCTTCCTCCCAACAAGTGAATTTTAACCAAATATTGCAAGAATATTTGTGGAAAGTCAAATGTTCAGCATGTAAACACAGAGGACTGCAATGGGAACCTCAATCTAAGAGACATATTCTTTTCACTGAAGGGAAGAAACATCCTATGGGAGAAGTGGCCAGTCAGAAACAGTTCTGATTTTTAATGTTCATCGCTCATACAAGAGTTACAGAACAATTGTTACTTGTAGAAGTTTTCCAGCCAGTTTTTAATTGGTGAGTCCATTTTGAGGGAATTGTAAGCTGTTCCTCGGGATTTCAAGAACAGAAAAAGGGAGCAAAATGCATGAAAAAGATGGTTTCTTTCAAATTACCTACCCAAGCGTCTTCCAACGTGCTGTCTGAAAGCAGCTTTCCAATGTTAAATCTTCACAGAGCATGCCATAAGATTTTCTATGGTTTACATGAGTGAAAAACTGAAAGTCATATTGGAAAGCAGTGCTGATATTTTGTATAAAGATTATCACATTTGCAGTACAGATCTACCATTCACAAAAGCAGGCAGAACCACACATGCTGTGAGCATACCACTCTGGCTTAAAAGCTTTAATTCAGGGAAGTCACTCTGTTGAGGTAAAAGGAAAATAAGCACTTGCCTAACTGGGACTGTTTAAACTACTTTCCTAAGTAAGTGGAGCACACACTTAAGTGATTTCCCACACCAAGGGATTACACCCTCAATAATTTTATGAATTAATTTTGAATCTAATTTAGAGAAACAGTGCTCCACTCTTTGGATATGTTCTCTTCTTCCAGCAATCCAGGATGCATTTGTCATCAACAGTGTGTTCACTGCCCATTTGACCCCCTGAAGGACTAGGCTGGGACCAGTCACAGCACAGACTGATGCTCTGACTGCAGCTGCTGCATACCATAAATGCACTGAAGGGGCTAGCAGATCAGTAAGCCTTGAAAACTGCAGGAGACTGAGCTGGGGGAGACTTTTGGAAAAAAAATACATAACAACCTTCCCAGATTTGTAACAGTAGCCTCATGGGTTGTTGTTTTTTTTCCCATGTGTTGGCAAGACAGAGGAAACAGAAACCTCCTTTGGGCTGTTCAGTCTGGAAGAATCATAGAATTCATGGGATCATAGAATCAAACAGGTTGGGAGAGACCTCCAAGATCATCCAGTCCAACCTAGCACCCAGCCCTATCCAGTCAACTAGATCATGGCATAAGTGCCTCATTCAGTCTTTTCTTGAACACCTCCAGGGATGGTGACTCCAACACCTCCACCTCCCTGGGCAGACCATTCCAATGGCAAATCACTCTCTCTGGCAAGAACTTACTCCTAACATCCAGCGTATACTTCTTCCAGCTCAACTTGAGACTGTGTCCCCTTGTTCTGTTGCTGGGGGACACAGTCTCATGTCTGCTAAGGTAAAGAGGAAGCACAGCCTTGGAGACAACCAAGGTGTGTATATCTACAAAGGAGAATCTTTTCCTTTGGTGGCCTAAAGCTGGAACAATGCAGATGTACTGGTTACATTGTCAAATGCAAGAAAAGATAGAGATATCTAATGAAAAACAGTATATAAGAGAGAATTCATAGACATATACATACATACACACACATATACACGTGCGTATCTCAAACATCTTTTCACCCCGATTGACGATACACACATTGGCTGAGGATATCATTTCCCACAGCTTTTGAGTCTCTGTAACATTTTCAAACATTTAGGGCACAGTCTGGAAACTAAGCTGACAGACTCCGCCCTTGAGCGATATTGGCTTGCCGCTGACCTCGTGCACCAGTCAAAAGGAATAGCCTGATTCATCTTTTACCCTGGCACGTGACTTCAGGAAAAAAAATATCAAACAAGCATTTCTCATTACACTTATTAAATTTGAGTATGGCTTGTTATTAATTGACTGAGGTAAAACAAAACTCTCCCACTGTAAGACATAATTATTTAAGCTAAAGTGCTGATGGCTTGCAATGTCATGTTATAGGGCGTAATCTATCCTTAAATGAAAGACAGAAGCATTTCCTTTGGCCCAGTTGCACTGAGTTCAGTGCACTTGTTATGGCCAGAAAATGAGACTTGAGACAAATGCAGGAGATGGATGTTGTGTTTGTCTGAAACCAACCACCTAGGTTTTCCCTACTCCTATGGAAACAGCCAATCAAACAGCTACATCCATGCAGAAGGTCTTTGAGGGGACAGGGCTATGGCCATGACAAATCAGAGACCAGGTCAAAGTATTTACCTTCTATGTAGAATCAACACAATGAGATTTGCTTTATATATGTCCCTAAAGGTGTTTGTATCCTGGTGGGGGTTTTGCAGTCCCTATCTTTCTCAAGCAGTTTCTAGTTTTCTGGTGTACTTTAATTTGGAGGGGGAAAGAGCTTCCTATTAGTAAATAATTTATAGATCATACTTATATCCTAGATTTATGAAGTGACTTATCTTCACCAAAGAGCATTACAAATAATAGGTTAGTTCACCCCTTCTGATTTTTGCCACTGAAAAGAAAGCTAGTTCAAATAGCCCAGAAATCTGTCAGAGGAGGGGAGGGAGCTGATTGCAGCATTGTCATTTTCCCCCTTGCCTGTAGCTCGAAGGACGGCTGCGTGTATGAATTCTGGCTGACTGGAGGTCCACTGAGATTTGGGGCTGGGAAGGAGCTCAAGTAAAATGTGTGTCCTGGGCAGTCACAAACCCAGGAGGACCAACATTATATGTGGCATAAATGTCTGATAAATCCACAAGGGGATACGTATAGAAGTAATGACTTGGCTTAATCAATAGCAGCTGCTAGTTTCACTTTTATGCCATTGTATCTCATCAGGGCATGAGGTGTTTTGGCATGTAACAGGTCCTGAAAGATCTGTGGTAAGCAAAGTAGTTTGGGGGAAACATTGTAAAGGTTTTTGACACCCTCCAAATGCATCAAAAATCTGTGAGGTGTTGCTGGTGTTTCCTAACTTTGGCTTCCTCATAAATTTTTGTGGCTGAAGTGGAGGTGCTTAGGGTTGAATTCACCAGCAGCTAATGATGAGCACTGTGCAGCCTCACCTTTAAGCACCTTGTGAACAAGGCAGAATCCAAACCCCTAAATTATGCATCTAGGTCTCCCTTCAAAATTAGAAGAGTCTGCTGCCTGAGAGTGGCTTGTCACAAGCTGACATGCTGAGCCACCAGCCAGTAGGAATGGTTTATCCGGTTACTCTGTAAGGATTAATTAGCATGGGGACAAGTCCTCAGGCCTCTTTTTATCCTGCAGAGTGCTTTAAGTGAAGGTTAGGGAATCACTGAGGGTTTTTTCCCTCCCTGCTTTATTTATTCAGTGTCCTTTCTCCCTCTTTTGGTGGTCAATAGCCTTTCCCCAGGGAGGGGGATATAGCTGCAATCCACCCTGTGACACAGTGTGAGTCCATGAGTATGTGTTCCAGCCTGCAAAGTGGCAGGCAGATCTCTCCTTGTAGGAGACGTGGCTGGGGGAGGAACTCCTTTTGCAGGGGGCTCTCTGTGGAGACATATATTAGGCACACACAGAATGTGCACCAAAACAGTGAAACATTTCCACAGAAGCTATCTATCATAGCACAAAGACATGCCCTAACAAAAATTCACTTGCAGAAAGCTGGTAGGGTCTCATGTTCCACCAGCTCTGTGATGGGGAAATTTGGAAAACACATCTCATTTTCCTCCTTTGCTTTCTGCATGGTATCTGTACAGGCAGAACGGACATGAGGAGGAGTTTTTCCTCCTGACTTGGCATTGCCCCACAAAGGAGAATATTTTTCAGCTCCTCTTGCATTAGAAACATCAGCACGTGCTTTCCAGTGCTGCTCTTGGCATTGAAAGGGGATTACTCAAGTGGACTTTGCTTGTGACAGAATGGAGGTTGACAATAAATAGAGAGCAATGGCATCCCAAGAAGAGAAGATTTCACTGTGAGTATGTGTCTATAATGACAATGTTCACTGTCAAAATCCTTCTCTGGCCCAGCTCTTTTACTTATATAGCACAAGACATGGATTTTCTTTTTTTATCCCAGAGGTATATAACCCACAAATCCTAAGAAACTTCTGTTTACAGCTAGGAAAAGGCAAAATCAAAACCTATCCAATATAAAGTGTGCATGTGGACACCACGGACCTGCACACACACCTTCCATAAGATAAGGTTTCCATGCACATCTTTACTAGCCTACATTGGGACCAAGAGTGGCTGTTGTAGGTGCAGCAGCAACTCAGAGAAGAGCACCCCTTCCTCTTTGGAGATCAGAGCTATGCCCACCATGACTCTATGACCACTATGGAGCTCCAGGATGGAGGTGGCCTTACAGAATGCTGAGAGAAGAGCAAGCAAACAAGCCACCCTGAGCATTTGTGTCATGATGTGACTTACAAGTTCATTTGAAACTCTTTCTCCCTAGAGCAACAGAATCCTCTATTCAGTCACAACAACAGATCTCCTTTCAGCACAGAGCTCTTTATCTATTGGCAGCATTAATGTCTGGTGCTTAAGAACATCTGGGCATATTCATGATAGGACAGGAGTATTAGATCTGTCACAGTAATAGCTGCTGCCTCCAGAACACCTATGTGAGAGCTCCCAAATGGCATTGTCCTCTTTTTCTTTTTTGTTGTTTGGTTGTTGGGTTTTTTTAAGCTGTTTTGTGGTGGGTTTTGGGGTTTTTTTTTGGGGGGGGGAGCATTGGTTTGATGGGTTTGTGGGCTTTTTGGGGGGGTAGAAGATGATCTTCCAGAATCAACCCAGTAAAAAGAATCGTCATAAAACCTCACACCATTGACTTGTAAATGGAATTGAATCTGTGGAGTCTACATAATGATCCTATCAAAAAGGGAAGGAGCTATCACATTCATATAACAGATGAGATATGAAATGACTACTATGGCAGATGAACACCCCAGAGGTATTTTGCTTTATTCTACTCACTGCGTTTATATCTCCAGTTTCTCTAATTTTAGTTATTTTTTCCTCAGGTCTCAAGACAAGAACAGAAAGACTTTCCTTTCCTTCTTTCTTTTCCCCCCTTTTTTTTAACAAATAACCTCATACAGAAGTCAATAATATAAATACTTATGTTTCTGAGGTCAGCGCTGGGGCTTTATTAAAACTGATTTTTCACAATATATTCCTCTGCTGTTACTTCTGCTGTTGCTGCTAGAAACCTTCCAGTCATTTCCCCTTCCCTATAACCATCATTTGGGTTGCCGAGAAGTTAAACTACTTGCAGCAGAGACAGGGGCCAAGCAGTGACAGGCTCACCTTCCTCACTAAAGAAATTACCCTGCTTAGGAAAATCGGATGCAAAGCCCTCTTCCCTCCCCTTCTAACCCTCACATATTCCTCTACATCTCTTACCTCCATCCCTTTCCCCCTTCTCCCCTGCCCCCCCTCCGCTCAGCATTTTGATTAGTGACTACTTAAAATAATCAGAACAGCCACTTAACTGGGAGTCTCACACTCGCACCTGAAGCTAAAACACAGTGTCATAAAAATGAAAAGTCATCAGAATCGCAAAGACTGCTGTTTGCATGCAGCTGCCAGAAGAATATATTCGTACAGCAGTGATTGTGCAGCGCTGCTGTTAGTCAGCACGGGTTGGATTAGTACACAGACCCTTCTATCACTGCCCTCCAGGGATTCACACCCTGGGTTTAATTAGGGTTTGAGCCTGGTTCTGCTTCAGAGAGATGCTGAGTTAAGTGCAGCCCCAGTGTATTGCGCTGGACGACCTCTGTCTGTATGGAACATGCTCCTGCTGTGGCATACACAACATGCGTGCACACCCCTCACGCACATTCTCCTACTCCTTGTTTATAAATTATTGGCAATACTACAGTGCACAAGCTGGAGGGTACTGGTTAAACCATGTGCTTTGGACTTATTAAACATTGCTGGCCCCAGGGAACGAAATGAGCCAGGGCTCACTCGTAGGAACTGTTGTTGGCACACTCTAATTGTATAGAACAATATAATCCAATGTGATGTAATGAAGATCTATGGAGGGAAACAGCCCTTTCCTTTGAAGAGAATGCCAATGTATTTTAATTTTTATTTAATTCACTGACAGGCTGAGAGATGAAAAGCTCAATGTGATCTTCCACCATATTCTACATACCACATAAGCCCTGGACAGATGTATATCCTGTATAAATGTGTATCAATAAACAAGGTAAAGATTGGAGGTAAAACAAAGAGAAGAAGAAATTCAGAGTTGAAAATGGTACTGAATCAATCCTTCACACCTCTCTCCCATTACACAAAGGAAGGGAAATGCCCCATACTGTGCCCAGAGCACAGATAGCTACCTTTGGATTACACAGTGGTACTTAAAGTGCAGTGCATCTAACCTTAATCTTATTTTAACTTTTTTATTCTCTTACATTGTTTTGGTCTGAAAAACCCTCAAGGAAGACTGTGAATTGTGCATTAGCTACCTGAAAGAGCAGTTGTCTCCTATATAAATACATATATAGAAACTATTCCAAAGACCCCTGAAGTTAAAGGAAATATTTCCATAGCTTTCAGAGGGCTTGGATAAGGCAGGTGTCTAAAATGAACAGTTCTACCAACTTTATAATCTCTACTTAGGCTAATGATTGAATAAAAATAGAGATAGAGTAGGAAAGCCTTTCAAAATAGAAACAAATACAGTAACTTGTGTTACCATAACTTGCTTGGCCTGCGATAATTTCATCTGTCTTCCCTCACTATTTGTTTGCTGCAGGGGAGAGGATTTAGGCTTTGAGCAGGGCAGAGGGATGTAGGCTTTGAGCAGGGCAGTGCTGTACAGAAAAAAGCACAGGAGCAAAATGGGAATAGAAAACACTCAAAATGTGTGCCACCAAGAATGGAGCTGAGCATGGGGTCACTATAAAGGGTAGCCTACATGGCTTTTGCTGACAGTCACATAGAAAAATTTGCCACCTTTGTCCCCTTTTTGATATTAGCCACTGTTACCTGTCTGATTTTGTTCAACCTCAAATCCTGCTTTTTTTCAGTGGTCTGCTTGATACCTGTGTCCCTGTGTAAGCTTTGCTCAGGAAAGCAGAACAATGGCAGATTTGAGGGGTGATGCTGGAGGGAAAAGACTAGGAAGGAAGAAGGTATGAAATGGTCAAGTATGACTAAGGGAAAGGCATGGAAATATTTGCTTGCTTATAAGCAAGATCGAAAAATTCCCCAAATCACAAGGCACCTTATGAACACATGAAACTTGACTATGGAGCTAGGGATGAATTCAAATCCAGTTAAAGACTGAGGGGAAAAACTTTAAGGAGCTACCCTTCTGCAAAGGTTGACAGGATCTCTCTGAAGGCTGAGAAAGGGGACTGAAAAGCAAAGAATGAAGAGAGAGAGAGGGAGAGAAGTGTAGCATGCTTTGCTTAATAATGGAATGGGGTCTAAAGCCTGCTTTTTATCTTTCTGGCTCCCAGCACTTCTGCCCATGAAGATGAGAGAAAGGAACAGGAGAGCAGATCCCATTACTTCTTTCTCCAACAGCTCTGGTATTTGCTTACTACAGAGTTTTCAGCCTTCACCTGACTACTACACTTCCTTTTTACAGAGGACCTCCTAGACCTCCTTCCTCATACCACAGACCTTAAAGGGTTTACTGATGCCCCCCCAGGCCTGAAACGTCCAAGCTAGCACCTGGTGGGCAGTGAGTGGTGTCCATGCCTCTTTAGGCTCTCTGTCTTAGGGAAACAAAGGAAAAATCATCATGTTTGCCACCATGACAGGACTGCAGGGCAGTGAAAGCTATTGGACAGATTATGCAAGCAGGGAGCCACTTGTAAAACTTTTATTGACATATTTAGCAATTGTTCTGTGTATGTGTGTTTGGTTCCTACACTTGAATATTTACTGCTATTGCCATCCATAATTAACCACCTTTAAAAAACAAAACACGAGTGTGTGAGAGGGAGCACAGGCTCAGGCAGATGAGGACCCTCCACTCAGGATGGATGTCTGCTCACACAGCATGTACTGTGATATGAGAAGCCAAGCCTTGTGTCCATCTTCCTCCTGCTCTCAAAATTTGGCAGGCACCAGTGTGTGGCCCAGCTCTTAATGACGATGGAGGATTCTTGTCCTTCATTTAAAGGAGCAACTTATCCTTATTGAGTCCATCTGATAACCCTCAGTATTTTTTGATTATTTCACTCTGATGAAAAATTACTTTTTTTTTTTTCCTTCATTGGAAAATACAAAACAGCTTAATGTGTGTGGAAAGATACTTTTTCAGATGCAAAAGATGTAATTCTTTGCTGATGTGCACCTGGCAAGCGCTTTGCAGCCACAGGGGTTGATGGTTGCACTAGGCATAAAGGACAAAGTATTAGTTAGCTGAAGTTCCTTCCATGCCTTCCTCTTTCATACACTAGCCTACATGAAAATATCAGGAGACTCCTGGTTCAGATTTTTGTAAGTGGAAGGACTCATGGAAAAGTTAAGAAAAAGGTCCAACAGAAAAAATCACTCCAACTCATTACAGGAAGAAATTTATCAGCTATGTTCCAACCAGATCTTCCTACCACTGTAATGTGTGCTGCAGGTTCCTCTCTTTGGCATGCCAACAGTATCTCCAGGCATGCTGTTCTGAGTAGTATTCCCTCGTCTTAACCTAGTCAGAAGCCTTTCCTGTGAGCTAGAAGTGTGAGCATACTGCTTGACGTCTCCAGACTTCCTGCCTCTTCCCCAACTGCACAGCAGTGACACACAGCCTTTGTTAAGGGACAGTGCTTGCTGTGCAAATGGAGGTAGAGGGGGAGGACTAGGGAGGAAGAGCAAAGCCTGATATACTTTGTCACCTGGCAAGAGTTGTTACAGTCTTTCCCTCCTGCTTTTGCATGGCTTAGCTACATCTTCCATGGCTTAGACCCAAGTGATGTTTTCCTTTCTTGGTTGGACGTAACCTTCAGACAACAGGCAAAAATTCAGAGAGATGCTCAGTCTCATTGGGTTTTTGGTGCTCTCTCATGGGAGGGCTTTTGAGAAGTCTCTCTTGCACTCTCACATCTAAAAATGCTCTGCTCATCAGAGAGGTTCAGGCAGGGCAGGTCTTAGTGGTAATATTTTCGTGTGAAGGAAGAACTGCACCACAGTTAACAATAAGCACTTCTTCAAGAGCTAATTGAAGATAGAATGTATAACACCATCTGTAACCAGCCATCTGGTGATTCCCAATAACACTGCCTTCCACACCACAAGGAGGGGAGGAATTTATAGAATAGCAATCTAGTTTGAACAATCTGATCTGGATAAAACGCGAGCTCATCTTTGCCACCTCCTCAGCCATTACCCAGATTCAGACTGTGAGAAACCACAGCTCTTGTGAGGGTTACTTAAAAAATACTATCAGACCATGAATAATAATGATGATGATAATCAGAAGCGTATTTATTAGTTACCTCTGAACTTTCAGATTCCAGCCAGACAAGATGCAGGAAACTAAAACCTCAAGAGAGTCTTTTTTCACAGGAATGGCAGACCAGTTTTGCGTTCCCAGGGGAGAGTGCTAGCAGAGATAAGTATCTAAACTTGGGAATGATTATCTGAGTTGAACTTCCAAACATTTTGCAGTTCGCCATCACTGCCTGTGTCTTCCCTTACAAAGACATGAAGGGACTGTAAATTAATGACCAACAACCTGCCAGCTGTGAATCAACAATATATTTTACACGCAGGAATGCAAAACCAAAACAATTCCCCCTCAAACACCAGCACTTTCTGATGTGCTCTCCTAACATAAAAACATCTGACATTTTTGCCACATATCATTAGTGAAATTTGAACCTGTGCTGAATCCTCAAGCGGCCTTTTCTTTAAACTCTGAGAGAATTTCAGCAACTGCACTTGGTACCCTTGCAAATACAGTCAGAGAATGGTAATAGGGACAGACCTTCGCTTTTAGCAACACAAATGGCACCAACTATAATAAATATGAGAAGTGATTCCCAAATCGAAGACTGGCAAATAGTTACCCAGCTGCTATAGAAATAGCAAGATAGATTTTTTTTTTTTTTTTAAGAAAAGAAATTAAATGAAATGGATATTAGCTGGAAACATCTGTGTTCACCACAGAGCAAAATGCATATTCAGCAGCCAGTTTATTGGCTCTTTAGAGGATGTGAATGGTGCATTGTAAATAATGACACGCCTGTAATAAATTCCCAGTAAAAAAGAGAGGGGGACTGAGCCCGTTCCTCCCACAATTCACATTTCTGGGTCCCTGCTGTGAGTGATGATTCACAGCAGTCACAAATTCCTGTTTTCAAAATGCTATTGTATACTCCAGGGCTTTCATTAAGTTTTACACTAGCAAGGGAAATTTAAAACTTGAGAGAGAGAGAGAGAGAGAGAGAGAGGCTCTGTGGTGACATTCATTTAACACTCACTGTACTGCACTGATAGATGTGATAGGAGGGTGCATGTCAGAAATCAGTCTATGTTGCTTTCTTCAAATGTAAAGAACAGTGCATGAAACCCTGACAGTGTATAAGAAACAATTCAAAACCCACCAAAATTGTGACTTGACAGCTTTTGTGTTTTGGAGGTGTATAAAACATTGCATAAATGCATTGGGCTTCAGCATTTAATTTGTGCTCCTACGGGACAGGCAGCTGTCTTAATTTCCTTCCTGATGCAAGTGTATCAGGCCTGTGAATGTTATGTATAAAAGATGTACTGCTCCAACTGTACAGTTTCAGGACTGAGCTAGATGCAAAGAAAGATTTCACTGCAGAGAATGTACCTTTTCCTGTCAATGCTGGGTATCAAGACACGCAGGTGAATTTCATACCCTGGCCAGGGAATTCCTAGAACATCATTCTGGCTCATGGAGTTCCAGCATGCTCCCTCCACTGGGCCTTTCACCTCCAGGACACAGTTTTATATTCAGTCTACATCATTTCAGCCAAACGGTTGTTCTACAGCTGCAAAGCACTCTAATGAGACGAGTTTTTGGCAGCCTCGCAAAGTTCTTGGTGCCCAGAGTCACACATGTTGTGCACTGTCTGCTGGCTACCTCTGTCTGCACTTAAGAAGGCACTCTAAGGTTATTCTTTTTTTTAAAGCAAAGAATGTATTGCCCAGTGGACAAAACGTTACACCAGCCTCCTCTCACACAAGCAAATTTGCCATACCTCATCCATTTAGAAAGGAGGCATCCTTATTCTCAGGTAGATTAAGGGCAGATTTCCCAAGAGCAAGGGCCAAATTCTGCTCCACTTTGTTGTGGGCATTTTTTTTTCACCCAAGTGCAATTTCATCTTTTCATTGAGGTTACTTGAGCAAAGACAAAATGACTGTCATGACTGTCCCTTTCTGGACTAGATGACCTTTGAAGGTCACTTCCAACCCAGACCATTGTATGATTCATATGACTGTAGTATATTTACCTGCTTCTTCCCCCACCACCACCCCTCCCCCCCCAAAAAAAAACAACTTAAAAGCTTCTTTCACAATTTTTTATCTCTATTAACCCTACCTAGAGTTTTGTGTTAAGAACTGTACCCTACACAGGTATGAAGACACAGGAACATAAAACAAAAGCAGTTCAGATTCTGTGTAATCATACTGTAACACTTCATCAACACCACAGGTTTAATTTTTTTTTCAGGGTCATTTGAAGACAGAATTTGTTACATTTGTTGCATTTTCTACTTTGAACCACAAATTGGTAGAAATCTTGGAAATTGACCCACTGTGTTTTAATTAAACACAAACACAACAATGTTGTTCTTCTCTCCCTCATCCTGTCACAGAATCACAGAATTCTCAGGGTTGGAAGGGATCCCAAGGATCTCCCAGCTCCAACTCCCCTGCCATGGACAGGGACACCTCACACTAGATCAGGTTGCTCAGAGCCACATCCAGTCTGGCCTTAAAATAATCCAGAGATGGAGCTTCCACCACCTCCCTGGGCAACCTGTTCCAGTGTCTCACCACCTTCATAGTGAGGAACTTCTTTCTAATGTCTAATCTAAATCTCCTCTCCTCTGTCTTGGATCTTTTCTCCCTAATCCTATCACCACCTGACACCTTAAAAAGTACCTCATCAGCTTTCTTGTAGGTCCCCTTCAGGTATTTGAAGGCCACAGTAAGGTCTCCTTGGAGTCTTCTCTCCTCCAGACTGAACAGCCCAAACTCTTTCAGCCTGTCCTCATAGAAGAGGTGGTCCAGCCCCCTGGTCATCCTTGTTGCCCCTCTCTTGGACCTGTTCCAGCACATCCATATCTTTCTTCTAATAGAGATTCCAGGACTGGACACAGTACTCCAGTACTGCAGAACTAGACTTTGCATTGTCTCAAAATATGGATTAAAGTTTACTTCAGCTATTGGTTATGAGTTTTGGTTAGTAAAATAATGTATAAGATGGTAAAATACTTGAAAAATTAAGTAGTCAATGAATGGTACTTCATTAATTTGCATTGTTCAGGAGCTGGGACAGAGAAAAAAATATGTTGTAAAAGCACCAGGCTGAAAGACTCCAGAGCAGCACCTACATAACTCTCCTAGCTCAGCATCTCCATCCTTTCCCATGAAGAAATCCATGAGGCTGTCCAGCCCAGCACCACAACTCTCCCTCCACACCTCACCCAGCCCCACCCCAAGCCTACATTTTGGGAACTCGGATTTGTAGCTTCATTCTAGTTATTTCATTTTCCAGGGAGCTGCCATTTTGTGGCATGCTTAAGAAAATCACCCAGACTAGATTCAGGCAATCTGGAAATTGAAAGAATGAAGCTGTATTGACAGCTAAGCACAATATACAAGAAGATATTTACAATATATGCAGAAATATACAAGTTAAAAAGTAATGCAGAAACACAACTGCCCTGCCAGAAATCATATTCCCCAGGAGGGGCTACCAACCACCCTTCCACCTTCTCCCCACCCCTCTACCTTACACCAGACTTTACCTTATGTTCAAGGTGAGTTTGGAGGGTCGGCCAGGGTGGTAGGAAGCAGAAGGATTAGTCAGGGAGCAAGTTAGAGAGAAAAATTCATGCAGCCCAAGAGACAGAGAGCAACTCCATTATCTGTGTTTGTGTTCTTGTTATTATACCTCTCAGCAAGCCTATGAGTGAAGTAGACATCACCATTGTTTCCTTTTCACAGCCTATAGTCTAGTTCTTCTCATCAAAATATCCCATCTAGGCTCAAACTAGCAGAGAGCTGTATTGTTTTATGGCAAATTTTTGATAGGTGTTTCTTTTTTAACATGTGATACCATCATAATTAGGTTTGTCTGGAGCTCTCAGAAGTGCAGAGCTTTGGTTTCAGTGTGGAGTGGTTGGCAGAAGAAGACCTCCACTTGGGGATTTGATCTGAGAAAGGCCAAATCTTTCAAACACCATGATATAGTCCAAAATGGATTTCCTTGACTTTTGTGGTAATAGGAGATAATGCAGATCCAGTTGGAAAAGAGAACCACTCCAAGATGTGAAAACTGGATTTGACAGAGCAAGTATTGTTTGCTAATTGTATAGGCAAAGCAAAGCAAATATGTGTGAGCATTTAGAACCTGAAATTAATTCATGTTCCTTTCTGCAGATCCTTAGCACTCTTTATATGCTCATTTTAAGCTAAACCGTTTCAAACCACCCCATTTTTAAAGCAGTGAGGATGTTTTCTTGTGGAATATTATGGGATTATGTTTCACATAAATAATTCATATGTTTTTTCCCAATTCTAGGAATACTTTTTTTCCCTGTCTCAAGGTGACTTTGAGCCTCGTCACTTTACAGCAGACTTCAGAGGTTTTCATCACCCTGTTTTCAAGTACTATTTCAGTGGTTAATCACATCAGGGACAGCTGTCTCTGGGGTGCCCTTTTTGATACTGGGATGGAAAAAGCCTTTGCAGACCCTTCCTTTGGGGCTCCAAGCACAAAATCTACCACTGACATATGGCCTGCAGAGTGAGGAAGCCAGTAAAATTATATCACAGCTATTAAACGGGTTCAACCATTTTTGTCCTTTGTTTTTTCCTGTTTCAGTAAATTTTTTTGGAACCTGCCCCACCACCATTGATTCTACCCCAAGAGAAGGAAGCAGAAAATCAGTCACTGTGAGAGTAAGAAGCACTGCACAGCAAACTGCTTTCACCTCCCATGAGAAACTGAAATGTGTTCCCAAAAAGAGGACTTAGAAACTTTTCTCTAAATTGCAAGAATGTGAATTATTCCTGTTAGAGGCAGAGCATGAGAGAGAAATGAGAATAGCTGTAGTTTCTCATCATGGCACTATTCTTCCCTTCACCACTTATCAATATGTAAACTTTGTTTTCTCAGGAGTAATGATTTTACAGCCACTGGGGACAATAGGGAATGTCAGATAAGAGACTCATTACACATCAAAACAGCTCAGCCTGACAAGACTGGGATGAAATTCAGGAAGAATGAGTACAATTTTATTTGGTTATATTTTCTTTAAAAGTGGCCACTAAACAATAATATAATGTGTTTGGATTTTTATTTAAACCCTGTGCTCATAGTACTCTTTTTTTCCCCCCTCTTTTTGCCACAGCTGAAGCTTTACTGAAAAGAGAACTCTGCATCCAATGCTGCCATCTCATTTTCCACTTTGAGGAAGGAATTCAAAAGCAGAAGAAAGTTCAGGTTTAAACTTTGTGTCTCCTGCTTATGTCTTCCTGCATTCCACCACACATTGCAGGAGGAGGTAGCTGGCAACACATATATAGCTTTCAGCTACTGTATAATGGATTTTGACACAGGCCACAGTGGTGAT
This sequence comes from Pogoniulus pusillus, assembly GCF_015220805.1. NCBI lineage: Eukaryota > Metazoa > Chordata > Aves > Piciformes > Lybiidae > Pogoniulus > Pogoniulus pusillus. Next base: position 31,474,956 of record NC_087273.1, read on the forward strand.
GACCTGTATGAAGTGGACACCTGTTATGAAATCTCATATGATTTTGCAAAGAGCTCATGATAAATGTTGTCAGTTGAACAGTCAAGCTCTACAGGCTATGAATTCGTAATGGGTTTCTTGGTTGTGACTACTTGTGCCAGGATACACAGATTGAGAAATGAAATCCAGATGATAGCCAAATCGCTGCTTCTACACTCCAACTTCATAAGCCACACAAATGGTCTGTAAAGGTCCCCAGACTTTGAGCTGCAAAGGACTTTACACCAATGCTATTGGCTGAGGGAACTTTTTGAATGTCTCCACTTTATGTAAACTAAACATTTGTTTGGAATATCTAACACTGGCTGTGCTTTCTTAGTGGACATTGCCATGAATATGTTAGCCACTAAATGTATCACAGTAACACCAAGGTTGGAAAAGACCTCATAGATCATCAAGTCCAACCCTTTACCACAGAGCTCAAGGCTAGACCATGGCACCAAGTGCCACGTCCAATCCTGCCTTGAACAGCTCCAGGGACGGCGACTCCACCACCTCCCTGGGCAGCCCATTCCAGTGTCCAATGACTCTCTCAGTGAAGAACTTTCTCCTCACCTCCAGCCTAAATCTCCCCTGGCGTAGCTTGAGGCTGTGTCCTCTTGTTCTGGTGCTGGCCACCTGAGAGAAGAGAGCAACCTCCTCCTGGCCACAACCACCCCTCAGGTAGTTGTAGACAGCAATAAGGTCACCCCTGAGCCTCCTCTTCTCCAGGCTAACCAATCCCAGCTCCCTCAGCCTCTCCTCGTAGGGCTGTGCTCAAGGCCTCTCACCAGCCTCATCGCCCTTCTCTGGACACGCTCAAGCATCTCAATGTCCCTCCTAAACTGGGGGGCCCAGAACTGAACACAATACTCAAGGTGTGGTCTAAAATGTCCTCAGCATCAAAATAAACCTTTCTTCCATTCTAAAAGAATTGTTCCTGCACAATATGTTCAAATTGCTTTTGCACAAAGAAAACACAGATTAGCAGAACAGAACAAAAAATGTCCTCTTCTCTTTGGTTCTATACTTATGTCTTCCTGAATGTCTCAGATTCAGCAAATCCACTTTGAACATTCAGCTGGTTGATCACTAAAGAATTTCGTCTAGGAGTCAGCTCTACCCTCCTGATGGTTTCCACTGTGTTTGTGTGAAACGAACATGGAAATCAAATGATCTCAAAGACTGCTGGAGAGGCCTAGCATATCCACCCCTTTCCTATTTGATATTTACTATTTGCTAAAATGATGACATCTTACAGAAACAACAGGTGGTGTAGTATAGTATAGAGCCCTACTCAACCTGCAAACTCATGACAGTGGGGAAAAAATGCAAAGCTCCAAAGATGCAATGACCGCAAATTGAAAACTAAAAGTAGATCAATATAGCAGTCAAAGAACTCAAGTAAATATAGAGGATGTTTACTACCCCACCTACTGATTAACTATGATCTGGATAACCTGCTAATCAACCTTCTACAGTGTAAGACTGAAACCCTCTTTGTCTCACATTTCAGTGACAGTGTAAATGTTGAGTGTAAAATTACAGTTAAATACCAACAGCTCCATGTTGTGTGCAGATGCACACAAACCATAGTGATTTCTTTGTCTTAGGGATTTGGGTTGTGAGGGCAGTACTTTCAGGACTTCATTTAGTCCAACTGAAGCATCTTAGCCAGAACTTCTTTGCCATGAAACTGGAAGGCAAAGACCAACTAGGAATCTGCTGCTGAGAAATAGATGAATGTTTGCACTAGTGTAAAATTACATTCCACATGTAATATTGTCACAAACTTAATTCCAGGGACATTCTATAGTTTCAGAGAAGTGGCTTGACTGGGAGAAACATCCTGTTGTCAGTTGTTATATACACTGGGCAGCCTGAATGCAGTGAGGCTTAGGTCTTCTCAGATGGTTATGATCATTATACACACAGTCCTTTCGTATTCATTTAACTCAAGAGGCAAACCATGACCTCTGTGCCATAGCCAGGCCTAGAGACAGCAGAAAGACTCACAGCGACCACAGATACACATATAGACAGGGAAATCTGTTTCACTCTAGCCAAAGAGGGATCAGATGGTCAGCTTCCACTCTAGATTTCTGGATCTAAAGTTTTACTTCTTCCAAAGCATTAAGCCAATAATGATAACAATTATAGTAGCTCAAGAGATAACAGTACCCTGGCCAATAATAAATCATACAGCACAGGTCCATCCTCAACCAAATTGTCTGCTGCCTTTGGTGCTTCTTTAATTATTTTCTGATGTAAGTTAGGGCTCTTGACTGAAGGAAAATGATAAGAAGGTTTGTTTTAGTTCAAAAGCAGCTCCGATTCCAACTATGTAACGCTGACAGGTCAAAGATTATTTGCTTTGAGCTATGAGTAAAACAATAAATCATTCACTGTTTTCTGGACATGTAACTGCAAATTCCTTTGTTAAACCTATTTGCTTGCCAGTTGCACTGTGAATTATAGATTAATTACTCAATAACAGTTCTGAAGGTGGTGCCTGATTGAGGATGCACACTCTCACATTGCCAAGTGAAGTCAAACACATGAGTTCAGCTTCAATCTGGCTTTAGCATATGAGCCACTCTACAAAAGGATCATAAAACAAAGTACAATGTGACAGCCATGGCTACCACTGATGTTCCTTGTTGAAAAGAGACAAGATACAGGAATATCTACCATGGAGAACCAGATGGAGAGGGTCTTATAGATGCTTGGTGTCCTGATTCAGACACATCTGCTCAGGTGGATTTATTACACTCCAACAATGACAGCCTAAACCACAGCTCACTGGCATCAACAGGAGTCTTTTTCCTGCCTTCAGAGACTTAGGATCAGATTCTAAAGGTGGATACAACTCTTCCTACTAGTATCAGTAGACGATAGGTAGAGAATGTATTTGAAGACCTGTGCCTATTTGATTTCATAAGGCTTAACTTCTACCAAAATAGAAGTCTTAACTCCCTTTTGATTAATCACTTTGTGGTGCTTTTTATTTTTTCACAGTCTTTATTAATTTAAAACCTGAAACTTATAAGCATGTAAATGAAGCACCGATAAGAGATAACATAAAAGATTTGTAAGGTTGATAAGATCCTGCAAACAAAAGGGGGAAAATAGTTCATAATTATTCTAAACACATAAATTATGATTCAAATTACTTTGTTTAGACTATTCAGGAGGACTTTTGGAAAGAACATTCAGAAGGTTTTATATGGAAGCCTGGTCATACTTAAGTCCCCTTAGAATTTAGCCTGGTCAAATTAATTGATGGAAGGGAGAAGTTTGCATAAACACTGTTGAAGCAGAATCATAGAATCATCACAGAATCAACCAGGTTGGAAGAGACCTCCAAGATCATCCAGTCCAACCTAGCACCCAGCCCTAGCCAGTCAACTAGACCATGGCACTAAATGCCTCGTCCAGTCTTTTCTTGAACACCTCCAGGGATGGCAACTCCACCACCTCCCTGGGCAGCCTATTCCAATGCCAATCACTCTCTCTGTGAAGAACTTCCTCCTAACATCCAGCCTATACCTCCCCCGGCACAACTTATATGAAGGAGTTGCAGGCATAAATTTATATTGTTTCATTTTTCAGAACAAATTAAACTTCATAAAACATAAAATCCATCTTTTGCATATCTATTATATAGTGTCATGAAAGCTAAGAAATAAATGTTTTATCACTGTCGACACAGAATCACAGAAATCTGCTGTTGCTAAAAGATTTCTCAGTGGGTAAGGTCATCATAGGAATGCAAACTGAAAAAAACCCACAACAACCTTTTCCTGATTATATTTATTTCTTATTAATTTAATATTATCATGATATAGAACTCCAGCTATAACACTCACATAGCTTTATAGCCTTACAAATGAAGCAAAAAACTGTCACCATTGCCCTTTTGGAAACTGAAAGACAACCAAAGCAAGAACTCTTCGGGTTTATATTTACCCTGTATGACTAAAACTAACCACAAAATCCTTATGTGAAGCAGACATCGTGTTCTGCATTTCTGGATGATTTTGTGCTATGTGTAGAGAAGAGTATTATTTACTCACTCCAGTTACAGGGGAGGAGGACAAACTGGGGCATTACTTTTTAGAAACACTGCACATGAGCTCTTAAAATATTTAAAAACATATCTTTGCTAAGTGACATTATTTTGATGACTGGAATGAAGTTGCAGAGATTTTGCTGAAAGCTTGATGGCACTAACTCTGAAAGATGCTGAAGTGCATATCAATGTATTCATGAATGCTTGGGACCAGCATGACACTGCTGGATGCTAGCCTTGTCATAGTTTCTCCTCATGTCACCCATCTAGTCATTAGGAACAGGCAAGCTGAGGATCTCTACCTTTTTCCCTAGAACTAATCTGTACAAACTGTGTGGAGAACTGCCTGAGCTTTCGTTTCAAGTGTGCTCCAGCCATGTGAATTGCATCTGTTCCAGCATGCTGCTGTGTGCAGCAGTGGCCATGGCTTTCTAAAGAATCCTTCCCACTCTTGAGTGCATGTAGTCATTTTGAGTGTGTGCTGGACCTCTCTCCACAGCACACAGTTCATTCTGCATTAAGTCCATTTTATGCAAGATGCTTTTCAGCAGTACAGTCGACTAAAATAACACAGGCTTATGTTAAGCCCAGTCACAGAATCAGAGGATGGTTTAAGTTTGAAGGGACCTCAAAGATCATCTAGTTCCTACTGCCTGCATTAGTCAGGGACACCCCCACTAGAACAGGTCACTCAAGGTCTCATCCAAGCTGGCCTTGAACACCTCCAAGAAGGGAGCATGCACAACCTTCCTGGGCAACCTGTGCCAGTGTCTCATCACCCTCACTGGAAAGAACTTCTTCCTAACTTCTAGTTTAAATCTCCTCTCTGCCAGTTTAAACCCACTACTCCTCATCCTGTCATTACAAGACCTTGTAAATAATCCCTCCACAGCCTTCCTGTAGGCCCACTTCAGATACTGGGAGACCACTATAAGGTCTCCTTGAAGCCATCTCTTCTCCAGGCTGAAGAGCCCCAACTCTCGTAGCCTGTCCTCATAGCAGAACTGCTCCAGCCCCCTGATCATCTTCGTGGCCCTCCTCTGGACTCACTCCAACAGTTCTATGCCCTTCTTGTATTGGGAGCAGAGTAAAAGTCACAAGAGCAGAGTAGAAGTCAATCCCTATCTGTGCTAAGCAACAAGAAGAAAGTTTGTGAAACTGCAGTTGCTTTTTTTAACACTTTCAAGCAATTAGACCTTTCTTGATGAGAGTCTCATAGCCTGTGTTCCCCAGGTACTCATGTACACACATTTCGCTACGCATTAACCTGGTACTTGCTGGCTCATGAGGTGTCATGAAGCACCTCATGCTTCCAGCATATGGACAGTAAACTCTCCCTCTTCCAGCTGATCATCAGAGTTTCATGTGAAAGATGAATCACTATTTGTCATCAGAGACCCTGTAGGTGCATTTTGTAAAGAAAGGCTTTAGAAGCAGGCAGATTCAGTTTAATTAACTAGCTGAGGAGGAAACAGCTGTCAGCAGCTCAAAAGTGAGAGGGGAAACAAAAATTGAGGCACATCAGCACAATTTTGGATGGCTTCCAAGAAGTGGGACATGCATATGCTTTTAAGGTAGGACAAGGTAACTGGGTGTTGCTGCGTGCTGCTTGTAACCTCATTTCCAGGTTTGGTGTTCACAGGAATGTAAAATGATTAAGAGGCATTTGTGCTTGGGATTGAAGTTTTAACTGCTTTTCACATCCACACAAAGTGTCATAGACTGGCAGGACTTTTCCAGCCTGTTGAAAGTCTCCATTCCCCTTGGGAATACTGGGATATCACCTACTCTGAATGTTGGTAATATCCCATTATTCCCAAGAGGAACAGAGACTTTCAGCGGGATGGAGAAGACCACTTACGAACACAAGATGAACAATATATTCCAGCTACAGACACATACATCAAATGGTTAATGATCAGCTCTGGCCGAGATTCAAGCTTCACACCTAAGCTTTACTACTGAAAATGTGCTGTTTTTTCCAAAAGCATTAAAAAAATAATACACATATGAAAAAAAAAACCTAACCCCACAAATAACCACTCCTTACACTGGATTTTAGCTCTGCAGCATTCAGCTAGCCTATATCTTATACTGCAAACTTCAGAGTTCCCTCTTTTTACAAGACCATCTTCATATATTTATATATATATATATATATATATATATATCAAGTTGTGCTGGGGGAGGTACAGGCTGGATGTTAGGAGGAAGTTCTTGACAGAGAGAGTGATTTGCCATTGGAATGGGCTGCCCAGGTAGGTGATGGAGTCATCATCCCTGAAGGTGTTCAAGAAAAGACTGGATGAGGCACTTAGTTCCATGATCTAGCTGATTGGATGGGGCTGTTGGACTGGATGATCTTGGAGGTCTCTTCCAACCTGGTTGATTCTATGATTCTATGATGTCTTTCTGTCTTCACAGGTCTTAGATCTTGTCTTGTAAATATAGATGCTATGTCTACCTTATATCCACATGTATATCCACACAGTGCAAGCAAACTGCTCACTGTGGTAAAATTAAACACACTTGCAAGTGAAGAAAGGTTATTTTCCAGGGGCAGTGGGCAGCATACCTAAAGAACAAACACAAGAAGTAGATTATGCAAGAAGACCTTCCAAGACATCATATTCCTCAAATCTGCTGCTATTACAGAGACCCAAGTTAAATATCCTCCCCAGATGCCCAAGCATTTGAACATCCCTGCAAAGCTCAGTGAGTCTCAGTGCAATCAAGGAAGATTTCCACACCATATATTTTTCCTTAGTAGCTCAGGGCTTGTCCTTTCATTTTTATCAATGGAGTTACTTAGTAGAAAGCAAACGTATCTGTGCTTTGCATATCAAATGGAAAGGTATGGATGCAGCTGCTCACTAAATTTTCCAGTTTGAAGACAAATCCTGGACACTTCACACATAGTCACAGTTGTATCTGTGCAGAAGCTCTGTGAATCAAGTGGGTCCCCACACTGGAGTAGAAGGGCATATGCACGTTGTGGTTGATGTAGCAGGGTGTAAGATCTGAAGAAGGGCAAGCAAACACAATAACATGGGAGCATGTCTTTCAAAGCATTTTCCTGTTGCAGAAAAGCCCAAAGCTAAAGCTTATTCTTTCTCCCCCTACAATTACCAGTCAGGTCACCTGAGTCCTCCTTTGCACCCCAGCTTTTTGTGCATCCAGTACAACTGCCTTGCTGTGACATCGCAGCAGGCTGTCTCTCATCAGCCCCTGCTGTGATACTCCTAACACTATCACTCCAGGGAGTGCTTCCCTGCTTGATGCTGCTAGCAGATTAAAGCTGTTCTAATTTTCCATCCTAAGCCAAATAGATGCATAAGCAAGCTGTTGGATTGTTTTGCTATGAGTGTAGTACCATCAACCTGCTTCCCACTCCTCTCCCCCTCCCCTGCCCCGCACTCATAATAGTGGACATTTGCAAGTAAAATGTGGGGTGGAGGGCAGAGGTGAGGTTAAGACACACGATAGACAAGGAAGAGTTCCAGGAATATTTTTCTGCCAAACTCTGTTTTTCAAGCTACTCTCCTGACTCCTATCTCTGTGTTAGTGTCAGGAGATGACTTGAAAATTAGGGAGTCTTTTTCTAGGATCAGAAAAGTCATCAAGATTCATTGGATCAGAAGAGTCTTTAAGATCCAATGTTTTTCAGAAATAGGCTGAATGAGCTCAGTAAAGATTAGATGCCAGTCCAAAAATACAGTGCAATACAATTTATTTTTATATGCCATCCTTCACACAAAGTACCACAAAACACTTTAGAGAGATGGAGAGATAATGCTTTACAGAGTTAGGTACAGCAACTCCCAGACAGGCAGAAAAGGAAAATGACATATGGAAATAGAGCAGAGTAAAAGGGAAAGCTGAAATTTAGAAGTGGTAAAGATGCAAGTAAGTATCCTCATGGATGAGTCCCCTTGAAAGGACTGCGGAAGAATTCAGTGACAGGGCAGAAGAATGATAAGTGGAAATTAGCATCAGAAAGTAGGCTAGAAAACACGAGACAAAACTAGGAATGTTTCCTCTCAGCAGCATCCAATAAGAAGAAGCAATCTAGAGGGATACCAGGCTGCCATTATAGAGGGTAAATACTTTTTTAACAATCCAGTATTATCAGTAACCTTACTCGTTTTGACTGCCCATCTGAATTAGGCTCAGAAAGATTTTCACACACCCAAAGATATCCTCTTGCCACAGAAATTGGTCTGCCTGGGATATGAGTATTTCATGATGCCTGAACACTTCAGGGGCATTACAGTCATTTCAGGGAAACTACTAACCAAAAGACATGGAGATGGCTTTGTCTGAGGCAACAGGCAGAAATATTTGCATGCACACATGTACAAACTTTACCTAACAACACCTTTAAAAAAGCATTGCTGAGTTAAAGCTTAAAGAGTACTGGATGATTCTGAAGGAAATTGAAGGGATTTAGGGAATGTATTTGTTTGAGGAGAGAGGGAAACATGTACCGTGCATGTGGAAGTATTCCCTTTCCCAGAGCATCTCTGTAGCTGGCTGGAAGATGAAAAGGCTGCAGTTAAGAACAGGGAAAGGAAAGGGAAAAAAATAAAGCAAAACAAATAAAAATTCCCCCCAAATAGGATAAAAATATGTTAAGTCTATTTCATGTAGCTGTACTGTTGTCATTGCTGGCCTTGGCGGGCTCCTCTGGCTGTTAAGGGACTTGATTATAGTTCCTGAAAGCACACGGATGGCATTGCAGCAAGCATGCAGCACAGTCTGCACCGCCTGCATGGAGCAGGCACCGGGCAGTGGGTTATGACATTCCTCCTATCATTTAAGCCTTGCTGCAGTGATATGTCATTATGTATATTTAATTCAACAACACGAAGCCGGTGAAGTCACCAATGCTGCCACTATTACAGAACAACATCCCAGCAGCCAGTCTCTGGTGCAAGGTAGGTGAGACAGTTCTGTTACAGACCTCAGCTTTTCTTCAGGGCTTTTTTGTTTGTTTGTTTTCCTACTCCAGCTAGCAATGAGCTGCAGCATACAGAATATCAGTGTGAAAAATTGTGCCCTGACTCTGCATGAATATAACCTTATGTACCTGAATAAACTCACTGATTTAAGGTGCTCTGGCTTGTATCTCTTGACACACTGCACTAACATCAGGCATCGTTCTGAGAGTAATATGTCTACCTCAGTGCTTCTCTTTCTTTGTTTTGTTGGGGTTCTTTTGGTTGCTTAGTTGGGTTTGTTTGGTTGGTTGGTTTCATTTGGGGGTTTGGGGTTTGTGGCTTTTGTTTGCTTGCTTTTGCTTTTTTGGGTTCTTTTGGTGTTTGGGGTTTGTTTGTTTGTTGGTTGGTTGGTTGGCTGTTGGTTGCTTTTTTTTCTCTTCTCAGACCTTCGATAACAAGTTAACAGCAATGTGCCCTTGTGGCCAAGAAGGCCAATGGGAACCTGGGGTGTATTAGGAGGAGTGTGTCCAGCAGATCAAGAGAGGTTTTACTCCCCCTCTACTCTGCCCTGGTGAGACCTCATCTTGAATACTGTCCAGTGGAGGGCTAAGAGGATGATTAGGGGACAGGAGGGCATAGCTTAGGAGGAGAGGCTGAGGGACCTGGGACTTTTTAGTCTGGAGAAAAGAAGACTGAGAGGGGATTTGATAAATGTTTATAATTATTTGAGGGCTGGCCAGGAGTGGGGGAACAGACTCTGCTCACTTGCTCCCTGTGATAGGACAAGGAGCAATGGGTGTAAGTTGCAGCAAGAGAGGTACCACCTCAACAAAAGGGGGAACTTCTTTATTTTAAGGCTCACGGAGCACTGGAACAGGCTCCCCAGAGAGATTGTGGGGTCTCCTTCTCTGGAGACTTTCAAGGCCTCTCTGGATGTGTTCCTCTGTGATCTGTGTTAGATAGTATTGTCCTGTTCCAGCAGGGGGGTTCACTTGATGATGTCTTTGGGACCCTCCCAACCCCTAACATCCTCTCTGTGAAGAACTTCCTCCTAACATCCAGCCTATACTTCCCCTGGCACAACTTGAGACTGTGTCCCTTGTTCTATTGCTGGTTGCCTGGGAGAAGAGACCAACCCCCACCTGGCTACATTAATTCAGAGGAGTTTTCTTCAGGAAGGTGACAGCTGGACCAAAGAGTAGTCCCTGGCATTACACCAGCTTCGGCTCTGTGGACCCTGTGACAATTTGCTTCTTACCCTGTGGGCCTCCAGATTGGTGTGCTAAGCGAAATAGGGTGCAGCATTCTTGTAAAGATAAAAGGACTTGCTCAAATTTTACATAATCGTAGAATTATTCTTTACAGTGGATTTACATAGACATTGTCAGCAGGGAATTCTCTCAGCAGCTTCAATTACTGTATTTTCATGTGCATTGTCTGATAGGAGATGTGCTGGATCTCAAATACCTGCTTACCTGATTAATGTGGATTATTCAGCCCATTGTAATTACCTGTGAATTTTAGGGTAGCAAACATGTGAGAAGAATTTGTATGAAAGCCGCAGGAGTTTTGAAAGGCAAATGTTTCCCAAGAATCCCTGCATGCAGCCTGACACATTTCATTCCTTATGGTGATACTTACTGCATTACAGCATTTGACTTGATGTGGATGTGATAGTGCTAAGTAATACTGACATGCTGCAGTGAGATGCACTAAGGAACGGCGCTAGGAAATACCTGGCTATAGAACAGTTTCAAAAAGCCAAAGCTATTCATCTTCAGTTTAAACTCTCAACAAAACTGCCCTCGAATGTTTGCTGTCTTGTTATTTTTCATCCTCATTAAAAATGCACCATTTTAGCTGGTCATGCTTGTGAGTCAGTGTGATGGTTTGGGTGTTACCCACCCCTCCCCGCGCTTAAGAAAATCACCCAGACTAGGCTCAGTCAAACTGGAAACTGAGTGAATGGAGCTGTATCTACAGCTTAGCACAAGCAGATATTTACAATATATACAGAAATATACAAGCTAAAATGTAATACAGAAACACAGCAGCCCTCCCAGAAACCAGAGTCCCCAGGAGGGGCTACCAACCACCCTTCTACCTTCATCCCACCCCTCTACCTTACCCCAGACTCTGCCCTATGTTCAAAGGTGAGTTTGGTGGGTTGGCCAGGGAGGTAGGAAGCAGAAGGATTAGTCAGGCAGCAAGTTAGGTTAGAGAGAAGTTCGTGCAACCCCAGAGACAGACTCCTATCTATGTTTGTGTTCTTGTTCTTATACATCTCAGCAAGCCTATGAGTGAAGTAGACATCATCACTGTTTCCTTTTCACAGCCTGTAATCTAATTCTTCTCACTGCAGTATCTAAGCTAGGTTCAAACTAGCACAACCAGGTATATAGCATTCCCTAAAAGCACAAATGTGTGGGAACAAACACAATATTACCACTAGGCACCACTTTGCACATAGCCTGACAACTAGGTTAGGCTGGCAACTGGCTCTACCCAGCCAGTCCTAAATCACAGTATCACAGTATCACAGTATCACCAAGGTTGGAAGAGACCTCACAGATCATCAAGTTCAACCCTTTACCACAGTGCCCAAGGCTAGACCCTGGCACCAAGTGCCACATCCAACCTTGCCTTGAACTGCCCCAGGGACGACGACTCCACCACCTCCCCAGGCAGCCCATTCCAGTGCCCAATGACTCTCTCAGTGAAGAACTTTCTCCTCACCTCCAGCCGAAATTTCCCCTGGCGCAGCCTGAGGCTGTGTCCTCTTGTTCTGGAGCTGGCCACCTGAGAGAAGAGAGCAACCTCCTCCTGGCCACAACCACCCTTCAGATAGTTGTAGACAGCAGGACTCAGGTCTGCAGGCGCAGACAGGCAGATCTGTTCTGCCCACATAAGAGGCCAGGTGCAAGTGCACTTTGTAGTTTTGGAAGTGAGACAGGTACGTACACCACTGTGGTCCTCTCTATGGCCAGCACTGTTTTGAAAAGCCCAAGTTTCCTCTCTATGGGCTAGGTTGGTAAGTGGGTGCCACAGGAAAAAGCCCTTTGTTAGCATTACCTTCCAGCACACTAATTTACTTGCCTACAGAGAGAAGCCTTTCTGAAAACTATTTTTTTCCCTTTTATTTTTAATAGCCAATATACTTCCACAGTTTGGATTGCTACTAAAAATAAGGAAGATTACACTGAAACATGACTGTACTGCTCACAAATGGAAGTCACAAAGACAGACTGATATCGACTGAATTTTGCTGAGAGGTTTAGAAATATTTCCCTGAATGATATTTACTGACCTTGCTAATTTTTGCCAATGTCATTCCACAGCTTCAGGTCAAAACAGACTGAATTGAGAGTAGAGAAAGGCCTGAATCATCTGAGCTACATTTAAAGTTAAACAGGGTTGCTGATAAGAGCTTTATGATCTTGAGCTCATTATAGCCTGTGCAAGCAGAACTATATTGATACATCAAATTGAACATTAACACTAAACACCCTGTGAGCCACCATTTCATTGCTCTGGGAACATAGACAGCCCATGCCAGTGCAGAAAGCAAACACAAAGAGCTTAAGGAACTATCTCCTAACATGATTTCCCCATTCTGTTGAAAGTTCTCTGGCCACCCTTTTCCCCCTTCTACTACATAACAGGCATGGTGTCCATCATCTCCCTCTGAAAGCCTTTTTTATCATCAATGACCATAATCCAGGGTTACTGCTTCCTGACAGTGATGTATTGTATCTCTGCAGTTAACAACAAAATCTCATAAAGCCCTCAAAGGACTCAAAGGATTTCCTCTCCTCTTTTGGGCATTGCTTCCATTTACTCTCAGAGAGAGATGATGGTGAGGATAGGGGTAGATCTGTGCTGATAGAATCTGCATCCGTAGACCTGTTTATCGTCTCGTCACCCGTTCAGTGTTTCACCTATTTATCTGCCAGCAAACAGTATGCTTGTGCTTTTACCACAGGAAATCTCAGCCTTTTACATATGCATGTGAAAACTGAGTCTGGAGGCTACAAAGTTAGAAAGCTGTAATAGTTTCCACAGTTCTCATGTACTGATTCAGGAACTGGTCTCAACTTTGAGCCAATAGACTCTATTTCTGTTGTCCCTCAAGGGGACAAGCCAACGTCTGCCTCTTTGAGAAATCCAGCTCAACTCACTGCTGAAACACAGTGCCAGACATGCTGACATGCATTGAGTGAAGTGTTATAATTGAATGGTTTGGACAATTTGAAACTTGAGATGTGATGAATACTTCAGCAGAAATCCTCCTGATACTTCCCCTTCATCTACAAAGAGAGTGGGTGGTTTGATATCTGCATCACTAGTTACCCACCAAACCTTACTGGGAATAATTAACACCTGATCCAAAGACATTGCAATTATTTCTATCAGGGAAAAAAAAAGATATATAGATATATATACAGACACACATATATGTATATATGCAGAAATGAAGAGATGCCATTTTATTATCAAGAAGCTGTGCTGTATAGAAAAGTATATCTTCAGATTAAGGACCAGATTCCACTCTCATTTATGCATGTGAAGCTGCACTAAAACCTAACAGGAGTCATGCACATACATGTGAGCAGGATTGTGCCCATAATCCCCAGTAGCACCTTTCCTCACAGTTCACATGCAACGTGGTATAAATCTGTCCAAGACATTCTGAGGTGTGTGAAAGTGGCAACACAGTGAATTTGGAGGACAGTAAACAAAACCACACTACAGAAGAGCCTTTTCACTATGATTTCACTTTGTCTAATGCACTTGTTAATAAGGCCATTCTGAAAGTTTCATTTGTCAATTTGTGTTTAACTGTACTATTGATAGATCTGAAAAGGTTGCCTCGAGCAAAACTTGCACAGTCCTTCTCATTATAAAGCTCCAGCTTTATTGCTTAGAATTTTTGCCCTGGATTTAACTGTGCTGAAATGAGCTACGTCAGCTGCTTTTCTAGAGGAGGATTTTCTTGGGAGACTATTGGGTAGTCTTTCTAATATGCCACTTAATTTTTATCTTTTTTTTTTTTTTTCCCCACCTGTTCCTGAGAACCAGGTAAAGGAAAAAAAATCAGTTTACTGAAAGAGAAATAAATTTACATGTGCTGTGGAGAGCTGGCTGTTTGACGTTGAACAAGGCATTTGCAATTTGACACAGAAGGTGCCTTTAGTCAGGGACAAGGTTTTTGCAACCAGTCACTGGCAAAATCTGCCTTAATTCCACTGAGTTGTGAGCCCTGAAAAAAAAACCAAACAACTCAGGATCCTCAAGACAAATAATTTCTGAACATTTTCAAACAGGGCTTTCCAGGTGCTGATTTGACACGTTGGTTACTCAAAACATAACCAATTTTCAGATCCACTGTTAGAAGATGTCCGTACCAAGCTATGCTCCAAACATTATAAATCTCTTACCAGGACCTCATGCCACAAATATTCAACTGGGCAAGTGTTGTGGAGGGGAAAATCAATTAAGGCACCGTCCCTTGAGGTCTTCAAGAAAAGACTGGATGAGGCACTTAGTGCCATGGTCTAGTTGACTGGATAGGGCTGGGTGCTAGGTTGAAATAGATGATCTTGGAGGTCTCTTCCAACCTGCTTGATTCTATGATTCTATGATATTTTCCAAAATTAATATTGTTTAATTTTGCTATTCAGAACTCTTGCCACCCCAGACCACTAATTTTAGTAATATTTTGGTTCTTACACTGTCATGGAAACATTCTATGGATAATATCTACATCTAAGGTAACCAGCAAAATACATAAACATGAATTGAACTGGAAGAGACTATTCCTGCGGTCAATGCTGCTTGCGGTCAGACACACCACTTGCCCAGTAGATGGGCCCAGGCTCTTTCTGCTCTATGGCAGAAGGTAGTAGAACATTATAAATAGGCATTTAAACATTTACTCACGGACTATTAGCCTGGAGAAGAGGAGGCTCAGGGGTGACCCTATTGCTGTCTACAACTACCTGAGGGGTGGTTGTGGCCAGGAGGAGGTTGCTCTCTTCTCTCAGGTGGCCAGCACCAGAACAAGAGGACACAGCCTCAGGCTGCGCCAGGGGAGATTTAGGCTCGAGGTGAGGAGAAAGTTCTTCACTGAGAGAGTCATTGGACACTGGAATGGGCTGCCCAGGGAGGTGGTGGAGTCGCCGTCCCTGGAGCTGTTCAAGGCAGGATTGGATGTGGCACTTGGTGCCATGGTCTAGCTTTGAGCTCTGTGGTAAAGGGTTGGACTTGATGATCTGTGAGGTCTCTTCCAACCCTGATGATACTGTGATACTGTGATTATTATTATTACCCAATGGCAGGGGCTAGCCACAGTCCAGACAGCACCCAGATGCTTTTAGGGGACTCTTGTCTTGTTGGACGTCAAGGCTTGAATCTTCTCAGCTTCTGGGGAAAGGACGCAGACAATCTCTGACCTTGTCTCCTGGCTTCTTCTGGATTATCTATTATGTCCAGGGATTCTAGGCAGGACCTTCAGGTGCAGAGGCAGCTGTTGTGCAGTCTCAGCATGAGGTCAGCTGGCCACACAGGCTGATCGAGCGCAGGCACCCAGGGTCTGCTCCTGGTAATGGGCAGCAGTGGAGTTTGCCAGGCAAGCACTAAGGCAGTGTGCAATAACAGCAGGGCTGGGAGCAGCAGAGAGAGCATGGCAAAGAGCAGGGGAGCAAAGCAGTGAAGCAGAAGCAGGTTGTTCACCTGCCTATCTCCTTTCATCAATGGGGGCTGAGATTAATTGCCTCTTGGACACAAGAATAGCCAATCAGGATGGCAGTTAGCTAAACCTTACCATGTTAGGCAGGGTCCACAAGCCTGGCTGCCCCAAATATGGGAAGAGCAGAGGCCTTACACCCAGCAGGCCATAAGCTAGGCACGTGGGCTTACACAACAGCCTTACACAACCTGGGCTCTGGGCAGGCCAGACTTCATGGCGCCAGGCCCTTCGTGTCCGTTTGTGTCCGTCAAGGTAAACATGTGCAAGCATATTTTGAGCCTATGGGCCCTCCACCACAGCAAGTAGTGTCTTTCCTTGGCCCTTGCCTTCACCTCTAATACCTCCCCTTACTTCCAGCATCACAGGTTGTTCTCTGCTGCTGCCTTCTTCTCACCAAAAATCATAGGTACTGTTTCTAAAGGCAGCAAAGGGTAGGGAGGCTTTCTGAAGCTGTCTTGAGTTTCTAACCACTCCTACTAGTAAGTATCCTTCATGATAAAGTAGCTTCACCAGCTTCTGTGAACATGAATTTCACTGCAAGATAGCCCACAGAGGTTTTTAGTTGTCCCTGGGGATCGTGGTGGGTTTGGTTTTTTATTATTATTATTTGGAGTGATAGACAAATTCTTAAAAAGTAGTCCTTGTGCTAGTTTGAAGCAGGCTAGAATGTTTTGGTGAGAAGAACTAGGTTGCAGGCTGGGGAAAGAAAACAGTGGTGATGTCTACTTCACTCACAGTCTTGCTCAGAAGTATAGGAACAAGAAACAAAACCATTAGATAACACACTCAGCACCACTCTCGCTGGGGCTGCTGCCTGAGCTGCTTATCACTCTCTAACCTCACCCTCCTATTTTTTTTCCTTTGGCTGATCCACTTTGCTTCCTAACCCCCTGGCAAAACCTCTATCCTTCCTTGGGACTGAGGTAAGGTAGAGAGGGGTAGGGGGAAGGTGAAGGGGTGGTTGGGAGCCCCTCCTGAGAACTCAGGTTTCTGGGAGGGGAGTTGTGTTTCTGTATTACCTTTTACTTTGTCTATTTCTGTCTATAACTGTATATACTGTAAATATCTGCTTGTATATTGTGCTAGCTGTAAATGTAAGCTTCATTCAATTTCCAGAGCCAGCTGAGTGTAGTCTGGGTGATTTCTGAAGCGGGGGGGCGGGGGGCAGGGAACACCCAAACCATCACAGTCCTTCACTCATTCCTGTGCAATGCAACAACTTTAATTTGAACTGACCAAGTGCTTAGATCTGGAGGTCTTTACTTCCTCTCCTCCAGTTCTCCCCTGCCGTGGAAGGCACTGGGATCTCTCACCTCCCTTGGCTGCCAAAACCGAGGATATCCCACAGGTGTCAAGATGGAAAGAATTCCAGAGATCTGCCTTCAGAGCCCTTCTTTAGGTCTTAAAAGAAAGAGCTCACATGCCAAAGGATTGCTTACTTTTAAAATTAGGCTCACTGATCTATTTATTCCTACAAAATTAGAGAGTGTCAAGGAGACAGTGTGTGGGAGCACACATACCCAAGTAGGGGCTTGAGCTCAAGGACTGACTTTAGGAAAAGGAGGGAATTTATCTTAGTTTTGCTCATCCTCAGACTTTCCATATATCTTTCAACTTTTAAGACCTTTTAGAAAAATGAAGCCACCCCAAATCCTTTTCTAGTTTAGCCTAGATCAGGCCTCTCATATCTGAAATAAAGTCTTTAGCTGTGGGTCAAGTCGATGAGAGAATTGGACAGTATTTTTCCTGAGTTCAAATTAAAGGCTTTTTGCTCCACTTCTCAATGGACTCCGAAATTTCTTACTGTACATCTTGTTTCATACAGTACCCTACATCACTACTGCATATTGGAAGATACTTTAGACAACAGCCACTCGACCCAGAACACTTTCTATTAATTACAACAGGGTGGGAGCATTGCTTCTCTTTTAGCTGGGAAAAATTACATGAAAAGGACACATACCACTGCAGGTCAACTCTTCATCTTGTCCTGCAAGCTGCACTATGTCAAATCTGTGGAATTACACTCACTTACAAAAGGTCTGAATTTGGTCTTGCTTTTTTCCGATGATGTTTCCCTTTAGTAGCTCACTTTATGGTCATTTAACAGGAACCTAGCACAAATGCAAGAGAGGTGTCACAACATCAGTTACCCGAGATTATTGTAAATGATGTGCCAGCACCTGAAGGAGATGTTAGGGTGTATGTCAGATCGTCATAATAGATACAGTGTTGTACCAGGCAGCACAAAACCAGATGTATTTATAATTCCTGCAGCTGCAGTTCTGCTATTAGTTAAGAATGGAGCCACTGATAGATTTGTCATAGATGAGTTCCCTCTCTAATAGAAAGAAAGTGATGAAAAGATATAGATGGTGACTCAAGTTATTGGCAATACAGAGAGCCTTTAACTATACATCTTCAATTCAGAGCCTGCCAGATGCATGTGCCTGTCATTTGTTCCTTGCCAAACCACTCAGTTCCCTCTGTGGTACAGCCTGATGTGGTTTTACTGAAGGTCTCAATGAAAGGGTACAGATATCCCTATTAGAAGTGATTCAATTACTGATAGTCTCCCCAAGGAGAGAGAAGATGTGTAGGCAGTGAGACTGACTTATACACTCAGAGTGCTGCAGATTTGGGGTAAAAGGTGCTAGCTAAGCTGGGATGGGTCATTCACCTTGTGTCTGTCTCTGATGAATTTTTTGTGAGATGGATAAAAGCTTCAGGCAAGTTTCAGTGCCCCATGAACTAATTTCAGAAATCAGCTGGGGTCCTGGAGACCCTGTAGCAGCTTTAGCACCATCCTGCACTGAAACTTGTACCACTGCCACTTTCAGTCCTGACAGAGGCAGCATGTATTTCTGCACCATATTTCATTACTTCCCTTTGTAATTGAGTAACTTCAATAACCATGAATTAATTTTCCACATTTAAAAGAAACAGAAGGGTATATGTCTAGAAGTCAGGGAGATAACCATTAGGGATCAGCTGCCAAGTCAAGCTGTTAGGGCAAGAGCTGATTGCTCAGACCTCATCATGAATATTCAGGAATAGAAAACAGAATGCAGACAGTGGCATTAGTTGAGGTGATCAGGTAACACTGGCATCAGGAAAGCAAGTTGGGGAGAGAGAGAGGAAAACTAAGCACATTTTCCTAAGCATATATTATTTTCCTGATGATGATGAAGAAAAATGGCATCAAAGTAGTCCACTTTACTTAGACGTTAACAACACAATTTGTTCAGGGACCAGTGCAAGGACCATACTGTGCTAAGTTGTGAGTTTTGAACATAGATCATCTTATTGTAGAAAGCTTTCTGGAAGTCTTCAAGGGAAGAATTGTGTAAAAGCTACATATAACCTCCATTCCTTTAAAGACATTTCCAAATGGATGTGCTTGAGCTCTAAGACAATTTTAACATACTTACCTTGATCTATTGATGACAAAAATTGCCATAATTAGGAATCCAGAAAGCTGCATTGAACCATGTGTGAAATAATATTTAGAGGGAGTAAAATTTGTACTTCTAGATCAAAGTCCTAGTGAAATACTAGAACCTGTTGATAATATCATGGAATGGCATGTGAAAGAAATCAATGTGTGGTTTTTGTTAAAAGGTCTTAGAAAAGTGAAAAATATCCCAGCTAGGAGAAAAAATGAGCATTATTAAGCCTGCCTCTTTGTGATTCTTAATGTCTATGTGCATAATTCCAAATCAAACATATTCACATTATTAACTTTTATAAGTTTATTAGTCTCAGTGCTAATGAAACCATTCATCCTTTGCAAATGCACATGGCTCCCTAATGAAACTTCAATAGATGGATCAGCAGGTAAGTGAGTACATCCAAATGTTTATGCCAAATTCTGTTTGCTGCAGTGAACAGGGAGACCAAATCTCTTTCAAGCACATATCTACACGAACCAACCAACCAACAAATGTAATAAAACCTCTCTTTACCTATGAAGAAAATAATACATTGTATAGGACACTGGTATTTAAGATATAATTTTCCTGTAGGCTTACCTTGGTGTCAATCAGAAAAATTCCACTTGAAATCATTTTACTGGTAAAAAACCAAATCAAAACAAAACAAAAATAGTAAAATGAGAAAATAAATCAAGGTAAGAAGTCATAAATATACAAGAGAAGTATTTTTGAACAGGAACCCAACAAGAATCCAGGAATGGATATTCATGTGTGTGATGGTTTGGGTGTACCCTGCCACCCCACACTTTAGAAATTCCCCAGACTAGTCTCAGCCAGCTCTGGGAATATAAATGAAGCTATTTATTTACAGGTAGCACAATATACAAGCAGATATTTACAGTATATACAGTTATAGACAGAAATAGACAAGGTAAAAGCAATACAGAAACACATCTCCCCTCCCAGAAACCTGAGTCCCCAGGAGGGGCTTTCAACCACCCCTGCACCTTCCCCCTGCCCCTCTCAACCTTATCCCAGTCCTAAGGAAGAATAGAGGTTCAGTCAAGAGGTTAAGGAGCAAAGGTGAGTGGCAGGTGAGGTTAGGGAGATGCAGCTCAGTCAGAAGCTCAAGGCAGAGTGCCACAAAATGGTGAGAGTGTTATCTAATGTTTTCCTTTCTTCTTCAGCAAGACTCTGAGGGGAGTAGACATCACCATTGTTTTCCTTTCACAGCCTATGATCTAGTTCTTCTCACCAAAACATTCTAGCCTGCTTCAAACTAGCACAATGTGTTCATAGCTGAGGTTTGAAATCCAAAGCTTATGCTGCTAATTCTAATATTAATACTGTCTGCACTATTCTCTTTTCCTTGTTCACCTTCCTGCATTTTCCCAGTTCAGTGCTCTAGACGGGTGTATATTCAGATGCTAGTATGAGAAGTAGCTGATATTCCACATGACAGAATTCTTTTTCTTTGAAGGGATGGTGGGTTGTTTTTTTTTTTCCTTTGTGACTCTCAGTTCACTAAGCTAAACAAAAAGAGCACTTCTGATTTGGGGAGTTTCAGCATTATTATTGTTGTCGTTATTAAGTACCCAGTTGTTCTAGTTTAAATTTCCCAGAGACTCAAATATACTTACTAGAACCAATAACAATTTATAGGATGCTTTCCCTTCTTTCCCAAAGTAAAGGAATTAGATGTAGAGAGGAAAAGGTAAAGTACACCCAAATAAATAGTCTCACTTCAATTTGGAAGTTAAAAGAAGAAAATTTTAACAATAAATAAAAGGTATTCGTGGTAGGGAAGTTACAAAAGGTATAAGGAAGGGGGAAACAAGATAGAAAATAAGGAAATACAACCAGATTTAATGGCAATGGTTTTGTCCACCTCATGGTTTATGGCCGTGTGTGTGGTGGTTTGGGGGTTACCTACGCCCCCCCACACACTTAATAAAATCACCCAGATTAGACTCAGCAGCTCTGGAAATTGAATGAATGAAGCTATATTTACAGCTTGCCACAATATACAAGCAGATATTTACAATAGATACAGAAATATACAAGCTAAAAAGTAACACAGAAACACAACTGCCCTCCCAGAAACCAGAGTCCCCAGGAGGGGCTACCAACCACCCTTCCACCTTCTCCTGCCCCTCTACCTTACCCCAGACTTTGCCTTACGCTTCAAGGTAGTTTGGAGAGTCAAACAGTGGGGTAGTGTGCTAGAATGTTTTGGTGAAAAGAACTAGATTACAGGCTGTGAAAGACAAACAGTCATGATGTCTACTTCATTCATAGGCTTCCTGAGAGGCTTAAAAACAAGAATCCAAACACAGATAAGGCACTTCTTCTTGGGGCATTGCCTGAGCTGCATTTCTCTCTAGCCTCTCTGCCATCTCTCTGACTAATCCACTTGGCTTCCTAACCCCCTGGCCAAACCTCCATTCTCCCTTGGGACTGGGGTAAGGTTGAGAGGGATGGGAGAAGGTGGAAGGGTGGTTGGGAGCCCCCCTTGGGGACTCAGGTTTCTGGGAGGGGAGTTGTGTTTCCGTATTACCTTTTACCTTGTATATTTCTGTCTATAACTGTCTATACTGTAAATATCTGCTTGTATATTGTGCTTGCTGTAAATATAAGCTTCATTTAAATTTCCAGAGCTGGCTGAGTCTAGTCTGGGTGATTTCCAAAGTTGAGGGGTTGGGGAACACCCAAGCCATCACAGTTAGGGAGCAGATGGATTAGTCAGGTTAGTGAGAGAAGTTCATGCAGCCCCAAAAGACAGAGAGCAACTCCTTTATCTATATTTATGTTCTTGTTCTTCCACACCTCAGCAAGCCTATGAGTGAAGTAGACATCACCACTGTTTCCTTTCACACACAGTATCAGAGTATCATCAGGGTTCCACAGCCTATAATCTAATTCTTCTCACCAAAACATTCTAGCTAGCTTCAAACCAGCACAATGTGGTAAAACAAAGAGTAGCAGGAAACAGGATGGTGATGCTGGCAAGCAGGGAGGCAAGAGAGGGATTAACAGGAAGTTCCTGCTTTTACAGGGGGGCTAGGCAGGACATAGGAGTGGGCTAACCACCACACCTGATAGTGTTCAGACCCACCCCCGGGGAGGGGTCAGGAGGACCTGAGATCAGCACTCCCCCAGGAGGGTTAACACTTTATACCAGTGCAAAGATTTGTTGACATTGCAGCATTGTGGAAATGTTAACTTGGCATGGAATGTTTGGGAAAAAAAAAGGTCTGTGATTTGGAGCTCATTTTCAGGAATTCAGATAAAGAAATTTTTTTATTACTATGCCAAACAAGAGAGAAAAATATCTTTGCTTCTGGACTTTACATATTATCTTAGTTTTTTTTTCATTCTTTTCTACACTGAGGTATAAATACTGCCCCTGTAGCCAAATATGTATCTGCACAAAACAAACAGAAAACATTCTTAAAGCAATGAAGTATTTACTATTTTTTAAGACATTTTAATCCTATTAACGGTAAATTATATTACCTATTGTGTAAGCAGACATGAAAGAAATATCTGAAGCATGCAATTAATTATGATACCAAGTGAAACATAATATTTATGCTCTCCTTGTGTAGCTGGAACAATTTTTCTTTCACTAACTGTGAGTCATCCACTGATTGAAGTCTTGAAGCTGATGATGAGAGAGTTGGCTGGCACATCTGCCATAGAAGTTTCATTCTATAGATAATTAATACTGAAAAAAAAAAATCAGGGTTTGACTCTTTTGCATTCACAGTTCTCTATTTTTTAAACAAAATCTCCTCCTCCTCCTTCTCCAAAATACCTCTCTGTTTAGAGGTTATGCGCTTAAGAACATTAAAAGCCATCAAAGTCTGTGATAAATGCTAGGGAATGAAGATTTCACTGAACAAGGGTCTGAACCACAATTTCAGATCCAAGTTGCATTTCCCTGTCAGAAAACTGGAAATCTTTTAATCCTGATTTTTCATGTGGTCCATCTTAGTGAGTAGGATCAGGATACAGCCTGTTTAATGACCTGAGGTTGGATTCTCCCTGTCTCCCCAGGAGGCTGAAAGTGCTCAGATAGCCAATTCCTGTTACAACACTTTTCTATTTTAAGAGGTTGTTTTCATCCCATTGTCTTGCTTAATTTTTGCACTTGTTCATTTTAGGTGCTTTCAGTGGCTGTTTAATTAGCAAACTAATGCAATTGCTTTTGATTCTCGTGGCCTCAATTCTGCATCCCAAACCGGCAGCAAATTTGTGCATGGCAGAGAGCCTTACATACCACACCCTCTTTATTGGCTGTTTTCTACTGTTTATTTTCCTTTACATTTATTTCTATCAGACTTTTCTCTCTTATTTTCTCATTTATTCATTTGGATCTATTTTTGCACTCCTCCTTCCCAAAGGAGTCCTTCGTTTTACCACTTGCTTCTGAAAAGATTTGCTTTGAAAGTCCATTCATATACACTCACCTGGAAAGTTACAAGAAATAAGCCAGAAAGGTGTTCTGTGAGGAGTACAGCTGGTGTCCTCCCCCAGGAAAACTAATTCATCAGCTCTTTGAAACAGACTGTCTTAATTGTTTAGAAAGTAAGAGCTATGGATTTTGTTTGTTAACCTAAGTACTCTGCATAGAGATACCATCCAGAGTTACAAGCAGGGAGGCAACCCCCTGGCACTCATGACATCAGTTAGGTTTTTCATTCCAGCCTCAATTATTGTACAGATTTCAGGTGCTTGAGATCCTGCTTGTAGGTCTTGAAAATTAGTTTCTTCTTTTCCCTTTTTAGCACTAGTTTGGAACAATTCTTTATGCTGTGAGTGGTTCACTTTTAATGTGGAGTCTGTTGTGGTGCAAGATCTTCTGTTCAATCATTTCTTTAAAAAGTCACTTTGTCTATCAACCTATGGCCCTCACTTCACAGAAATTCCCCTTTGTCTCTTGATGGTACATGCCCTGACCCTGCATCCAAATATTAATCTAGAGGCATTTTTCAATCCTAGGAAGCCCATGGAGGGAGAGAGAGCAAGGTGTGTGACAATTCTTCCCATTGCCCTTGCACTAACCAGATCACAGCATCAAACACAACCCACATCAGTGTCCAGGCCCAGCATTTCTTCCTTCTTTGGCATATCAACAACCAGACAGTTATCATTTGACTACATCTTGTATGTGGTTACACACATAATTGCTCAACCCCCACAGAGAAAAGAGCCTGAAATAAATTTCAGAAATGACTATATGAAAATCCAAATGTCTAACCTCTCCAATACAATTCCAATTTTCCTAATGCATGACTCCACTCACCTTACCTAAATATTCACCAATAATTTCCCCCCTTCATTCTCAACCCTGTAAGCTTTTAGGGACAGTTGTCATAAATCAGTATTTCATTGTTTCTGGCTATCACCTCTTTACAATAAAAGAAAAGATGTTATCAGTTTAAAAGTAAGAAATGCAGTATGGTCTGAAGAGCACAATTACAGAGAACACTATCAAACTACAATATAAGGCCCATGCAAATCCACTGCTGTTATCTGTTTCATAGATTGCAAAAAGCTTGCAGTAGTAAATGTGCAGCAGTATAAAAAGGCAGTGATAATACAGGAAATAAAAACTTCTAATCCCTATTAACAATTTGCACTAAACAATGGGAATAAGCTCCCTGGGTTTTTTTTTGTTCTAGGAGTTTACTGTAACCTAGAATAGAATCATAGAATCAGTCAGGGTTGGAAGGGACCACAAAGATCATTTAGTTCCAACCCCCGCTGCTATGGGCAAGGACACCGTACCCTAGAGCAGGCTGGCCAGAGCCTCATCCAGCCTGCCCTTAAACACCTCCAGGGATGGGGCCTTAACCACCTCCTTGGGCAACCAATTCCAGGCTCTCACCACTCTCATAATGAAGAACTTCCTCCTCACGTCCAGTCTGAACCTACCCACCTTTAGCTTTGCTCCATCCCCCCTAGTCCTGTCACTACCTAATAGCCTAAAAAGTCCCTCCCCAGCTTTTTTCTAGGCCCCCTTCAGACACTGGAAGGCCACAAGAAGGTCACCCCGCAGCCTTCTCTTCTCCAGACCAAACAGCCCCAACTCTTTCAGTCTGTCCTCATAGCAGAGCTGCTCCAGCCCTCTGAGCATCCTCGTGGCCCTTCTCTGGACATGCTCCAGCACATCCACATCCCTCTTTTAATGGAGGCTCCAGAACTGTATGCAGTACTCCAAATGGGGTCACACCAGAGCAGAGTAGAGGGGGAGAATCACCTCCCACGACCTGCTGGCCACACTTTTCCCAATGCAGCTCAGGATCTGGTTGCCCCTCCAGGCTGCAAGCGCACACTGCTGGCTCATGTTGAGCTTCTTGTCCAGCAGCACCCCCAAGTCTCTCTCTTCAGGGCTGCTCTCCATCCAGTCATTGCCCAGCCTGTATCTGTGCTTGGGATTGCCTCGACCCAGATGCAGGACCTTGCATGTACTCCTTTCTGATAGCATGAGTTCTTCTGGTATCTCAGTTCAGTTTGTTAGGGTAGGTGATGAGCAAGTGTCAGCAGATACATAAAAAGGACACCAGTACACTGCAAAAGCCATTCAGGTTTTACAGCTTTTGTGACTTCCTTTCACCAAAACTTGTAAAATCAGTTTTTATCTGAATAACAACTTCAGAAGTTTTTTGGATACTTCTCAAATTCTCATTTGGTAATTAATAAAATTAATAAATTAATAAAAGGGACCTGATCAGTCATTTGTTGCAGCAAATAGTATGACTTGAGTGATGAAATTCACATTTCATGACCCAGAAGTCGTTTGCAGGAGCATGACACTTTGGCCAAAGGGCTTTCTTTCAAAACAGGCATTTTGCAAATAGAAGCCAAAATAATCTCTTTGCCATAGCAGCCTTCCACATAGCTGTGGTTACCACACTCACATCAGTTTGTGCTCTGCTTCTGCTGCGGGGAGCCCCACTCACTGGCTGGGCAGCTTGGACCCCAGTAGATCCAAGATTCACCTGCAGAAACTTACTTCTGCAAAAGCCTGTGCAAAAGGGAAGCTATGAAACCAGAGCTAGAAGCATAGACAGACTGGCCCACACAGCCTGACCTGTCTCCTCCGGAACAGCTATTGAAACTGATTGATGTAATGCCTTGCATCTGCCAAACTGTCATTCAAGCCAGAGGGGATTTGGATGAAAACAGGAGAAGCATTGTAGAAATGAGTTTGTGCGTTAGTTTACTGAGCAAGCTTTGAACTCCTAGGTACAGAAAAAATGAGCCTGTAGGAGAGAATATGCCCATAACGAAATGGCTTTGCTAGATGGAGAATTAAGAAGGGAAGACGGGAAGTGCTATTTGAAGAGTTAGTAGATTTCTTCCCTTGATTTGTGCCTGAAAGAAAAATATATCCCAGCTGTCTGCTGCATTGTGTGAACATATACATGCATTTAAATTACTTATATCATTACTTACAGATGTAATTGTGAAATATGTTCTTTTGCATTCAAAATTAGGGGCAGAGCAGATGGTGAAAACTCAGTTTAAGGCAATATGTCCATTAAAATAACCCATACTGTTTCTGTATTATAACAATAGCAGTCTTCAGCATAGCTGAGATTTTTTTCCAATCTGCTAGATTATGATAGAAATACAAATAGACTGTAGGACAAAATTCAATGTGCCTGAAAATTCACCCTGAAAAAAATCTTAGCTCATTTCTCTTTGGTGGCTGTCAACAGATGAACTCACCTCTGCATCCTGCTGCCTTTGCACTATTGATTCCTTCATACCAAACAGCAAACAGGAAACTTTCTGAACTTTCTAGAGTTCACTTCTCCATATTTAATCCTCAGGGCCTCTGCAAGGACTATTTTTAACTAGAAGTCTGTACATATTATGATCATAAATATTTATTTTAGAAATATATATATATATACACACACATTTTTGATACTGACAGGGGATTTTTTTGGTAGGAAAAGAAGAAATGAATGTGTCTAATTAGATTGGCACATAGAATCAGAACAGTCACAGAATGACCTAATTGGAAGATCATCAAGTCCAACCATAACCTAACATCTCCCTCTATACAACTGTTAGACCACGTCTCTAAGCACTGCAACCAGACCCCTTCTAAACCTCTTCAGGGATGGTGGCTCCACTGCTTCCCTGAGCAGCCTGTTCTGGTGCCCAATGACCCTAGTGGTGGACTTTTCTCCTAGTATCTGATTTAAACTGTCCCTTGTGCAGCTTAAGGCCATGTCCTCTTGTCCTATCACTTGTTATCTGGGAGAAGAGGCCAAACACGACCCTACTAGAACCTCCTTTCAGGTATCCCTTCAGCCTCCTATTCTCCAGGCTGCTCACAGGACTTGTGTTCAAGACCCCTCACCAAGCCTCATTGCCCATTTCTCAACATACTCCAGTACTTGATTGTCCTTCTTGTAGTGAGTGGTCCAAAACTGGACACAGTATTGGAGGTGCAAGTTCACCAGTGCCAAGTACAGGGGGAAGATCAGCTCCCTAGTCCTGCTGCCACACCATTTCTGATGCAAGCCAAGATGCTGTTGGCCTTCTTGGCAGCCTGGGCACACT
Organism: Pogoniulus pusillus; assembly: GCF_015220805.1. Classification (NCBI taxonomy): domain Eukaryota; kingdom Metazoa; phylum Chordata; class Aves; order Piciformes; family Lybiidae; genus Pogoniulus; species Pogoniulus pusillus. Next base: position 31,502,754 of record NC_087273.1, read on the forward strand.
GTTTGGCTCACACTGGAATGGGCTGCCTGGGGAGGTGGTGGAGTCGCCATCCCTGGGGCTGTTCAAGGCAGGATTGGACGTGGCACTTGGTGCCATGGTCTGGCCTTGAGCTCTGTGGTAAAGGGTTGGACTTGATGATCTATGAGGTCTCTTCCAACCTTGGTGATACTGGTGATGTACTGTGATACATGCAATGCATAGATACAATATATTACGGTGGCCTCTACTCCAAATTATTCTTTCAAATTTCTATTTGGACAACCTGAATTCTTTAACACTGAGGTCTCTATCGAGTGTTTCAAATTCAAAATAGTCAAGGAATTTTCAGGAAAGCATTGTAAAACAGAAACAGGATCAGCCCTGCTCTGAATAGAAAAGAAACAGTGCAGGCATCAGGCTTTGCCTGAGAGGCAGGTGCCCAATCACTGGAAGGGGAAAATGCCCTCTCAACCCACAGTGAAGATACTGGAAAATGCCTGATGTGTTTCACCTTCTAAGGGGGCTGTGTGCCTATTTTTTTACACACAAGTTTCACCCTGAACTGTGCCATACCCAGATCAACTCCCACAGAGCTTGACTCAGGAGCTACTGGTTCTACCTCCCATACAGGTGCCAAGCATGCCCAGGTATGCTCCAGGAAGAACCTGTGCTTGTAGTAAACAGCTCTCAGCTTCTGTCTCTAGACTTCAGATGGGTTTCTCACTCTTCTGAACGTGAAGAAAAGCTTGCAAATATGAATCAGGTACATCTCAAAGGCTCAAAAAACAGCACAGCTAAGCTCATCATTATGTTTTCTGCAAAATCTCACATGGTTTGTAGGTCAGTCAGCTCACTCTTTGATACACTGAGTATCACTTCTTGGTCTTTACCTCTAAGTAAAACACCAACAAAATGCCTTCATCTTCTGATGATCCAGTAAGATTAAAATAGAATAGCATAACAGTCATGAGTCTTATGTCTTGACATAAAATCTGGCACACTCTACATCATTTTGGATAAGTAATTTCCATTCTACTTTGTTCACTTGCACATGGTAAAGTAGTTAACAGGAGCATTTATCCTTTTCCCTTATTCCATCAGCCCTGACATTTCAAGCTATAATTCTCAGTACATTGAATATACATGTTTTCAGTTCACTCATGCAAAAAAAAAATGATGCTTAACTTTAGAAAGAAATAATGATGGTTTGTGAGAAGTTTAAAGAAAGCCCAGATCTGGCTCCTGCATTTACACAGCACAACAAGAATCACACCTCTAAGGTGTTGTATTAAGCAAGGATTAGACTGATATGTCTTCATGTGCAAGTAATGGGGAACTTAACTCCAAGCAAGACAGGTAAAGGAGCTCTTAAGCAATAAGTTCAATATAATATCCACTGGAATTTGTTAAAATGTATTTATCAGTGGAGCACCATGCCTTTCAATCCTACTCATAAATACCCTACTTTAGGGGGGTTTCTCCCACAGGCAGATAGAACAGCTGAAAGTTGGAAGGTTATAACAGAAGATTGAAAGAATTTGATTTGTTTTCTTGTATTCATTTAAGTGTAAAAGACATGTTAACAAGTTGGTCATTAGTAGATTTAACCTGCAAACAAGAATCAGGATAAACCATGAGAGAAATGAGATTTTAAGTCAGTAATCCAAATGCACACATGTGTATGTAGGGGCAGTGACCAAGTTAGAAGGTGAAGCTTGAATGGTATGAGGGTATGGAAGTGGTTTCAGGATACATGAGGTACTTGTACCATGTTTACATTTTGTTATGCAGTGTAATTCTTTTGTTTTTAAGGACTGAGGAGTAGCTTTTTCTATGTGTTGGTTCCAAGCTTGACTTCTCTTCATATTTATTTAGTATTGATTTACACTTAAAGTGTCTGAGACAGGTTCAGATCTTCCTATCGTGTGGATGTTGCACAAGCAGTCAATGTACTGCCCTCTCTTCAGCTTCTCCAGCAGCATCTCATATTTTTGGTGCATTTCAGCCTTTTGTATAAAATGTCTCAAATTACTACAGAAGAAGGGGAAGGATAATTTATAACTTCTAGACTTAATGTCTGTCATAGAGCCAGATTTAACTACCTTTGTGGTCTCTTCAGCTCTCTGTTCAGCTGCTTTATTGCCAAGGTCCACAGACTTTGCAATGAAGTTGATCCAGAAGGTTGATGGGAGACCACTTCAGTGCAGCTCTCCTTAAGTTGTCCTCTCCTTCAAGAACACTAAAGGACTCTTCTCCTATGATCTACCTTGTTCAGGCTGTTTCTGTATTTCCTGTATTTCTGTACTAGATCCAGATGACACTCAGATGAAAGTATTTGACTTGGTTTAGTTCTCTAGTTCTCCTAATTACTTTTTAAGAAACAGTATTATTAAATATGTTTCTAAACCAGTCAGTAACTCTTCTGAAATAGACTTAACTACTAAGAGGCCCAAAGAGAGCAGAGAACTCTGCACCTATCAACTGGGACAAGAGAAACCAAATGCTTTATAGCAGCAGCAGAATCCTCCATTGATCTCAGAACAGCTGTTAATAAAGCTAAGATCAGCGGAAAAAATCATTAATACAAGAAAGAGTTAATGTAGTGTAAATGGGAAATATTGCTAGGAGTAGTGACATGGTCAGTATTTGGCTTACAAATGTCAGTTTCCCAGATACAAAAGGTGTCCAACACCCCTTTTCTAATTGTTTACAATGTGGTGTTCACTGTGCTAAAACCTATCATTAAGAGACAGAAAAAGCAGAATCAATAGAGGACTAAACCAAGCTGTAGATGCAGTTGTTTATTAGGTGACTCCTGCTAATCAGAAGAGTGTGTATATCCATATGCTGCTGTTATATTGTGGTTAACTTTCAGTAACACTTTTTTTGTTAAATGGGAATAGCAACCTTTAATTAGGATTTGGGGCTTGGTTCTGAAATTGCCATACACCTGCTTATTCAAAACAGATGTTTTATCTGCAGTGCAGTTTTACTCGTAATATGTTATGACGGCAATAGCAGGTTGCTAACAAAATACAAAGGGAAAGCAATATCTGCTTGCTGTGTTCTCTTATATGAGGTTAATAAAGTTGACTGATTAGGAATATCAGTTTGCTTTTACCAACATCTGACTGTGTTAGCATGCCACATTATAATCTATGGGAATGTATCCTTCAATGCTCTGTCACTGAGATTCTAATTCAGTTTTAGTCAAAAAACAATTACAAAATGACTTGGCCTTTATGTTGCACTTCGTTTTTGTAGTGCTTCATGCATCACCAGCTCCCTGTGCATTACATGTCTCCATCCCTGTCTTACAGATAAAAGAAGCTGAAGCATTGTCCAGCGCTGAAATGATGTACTAGCTTGGCCAGCCTCATGGTAATAGCATCACAAACATAAGAGATACAGTGAGGTTGTCAAAGCCTTACCCCTTATGTAAGGTTATTCTTTGCCAGAGTACACTCAGTACATCCTACAGCTAGAAGATATGAGAGGGAAGCACCTGGAAATGTTAAAGGGAAGTGTTCTTGGCTCACACCAGGTACGCGGCAGGGAACGTTTCCAGAATCACTTGCTCTGGCTTTGCAACTGGCTTTGAAGATACAAAACACTTCTGATGCATGACGAATGACTCATTGTCCTTCAGATTTTAACTAGAACTTGCTTATAATAGGCAACCCATATCCTATGTATGTTGAAGGTGCCAGTTAGTCGTTGAGTGGGCAGGAAATGCCTGGGCCCATCTTGATGTCAACAGTAAGTTTTGCCATGTTTATCACAAAATGTACACTGAGCTCTCCTGCCACCATGGCCAGGCTGCCCTCGGTAATTTGTGCCCCTTCTTTGTGAAGAATAGAAGAATGAGAAGTGTTGTCAGAAGGGAGGAGAGCAGTCCTGAGGTTGCCCAGCCCAAGTGGCAACTGTGATGCAATAGTGAGGACTGAAGCTTCCCAAAATTTGCATCAGAATGCATCTCTTTTTTCTCTCCAGCCTTGCAGCAGTTAAGTGGGTCGTTGTCGTGCCTTCTCTGTCAAGAACGTAAGATTGTCATATTGAAGGCTAATGTAATGTGTCAATTTATTTTATAAAGGCACCGTGTAGGTTTCTAATGTGACATAGATGTTAAGTAATATGAGAATAAAGGCGTTGCTATAATACAAAGATACAATTTTTATGCCATATTAGCACTTCCTATATTACAACACAAAAAAAAGAGCATGTTGCAGCTGAGAAGTGTGCATCAAATCCGAAACCTTGAGCTTTAACTTCATCCAGTTTGCAAAATTCATTTCAATCTGATCTTCCTCTGTATAATGTTTGCTGCCATGCAGAACATTAGTTTGGCAGTCTGTAATTGGTCTGTTGCCTTTGACAGTAAGGCTTTCTCATTTCCAAGCAGCACCCAGTGAGTAAACTGTCTTTGTTACCATGCCTTAAACTGTTCTCAGCCTAGAAAATCAAAGTAACTGTAGCCAAATGAGTACAACATTCTGATCTGCTTGCTTGCTTTTTGTATGCTTTTTAACATTTTTCTTGTGAACAAAACATTTCTTGTGATGTCAGGCTGTGAGAAGATACAGGTTGTAAAATTATTATATATTGATTTCTTCTCTGAATGGTAGCTTTATTTTAGAAGAAGGTTTCTGTGATCTGACATGCAGTGAAGCCATCTTCTAGGCTTCAGTTTACTGATAGACTTCAAATACATGTAGATGTACCTTCAAGTACATGTACCTTCTCTCAGGTGGTCAGCACCAGAACAAGAGGACACAGCCTCAAGCTACGCCAGGGGAAATTTAGGCTTGAGGTGAGGAAAAAGTTCTTCACTGAGAGAGTCATTGGACACTGGAATGGGCTGCCCGGGGAGGTGGTGGAGTCACCATCCCTGGAGCTGTTCAAGGCAGGATTGGACGTGGCACTTGGTGCCATGGTCTAGCCTTGAGCTCTGTAGTAAAGGGTTGGACTTGATGATCTGTGAGGTCTCTTCCAACCTTGGTGATACTGTGATACTGTGATCTACTTAGATCTTTGGGCTTAGATCTAGAAAGTAAGGCACCCATTTAAGCAATCTGTTGAATGAGGGCCACGGTGAACTGTAACATAAAAAAAAATAGCTAAATACAGGTTTATAGGTTAGCAGAAGAAACACACTGAATGTATAAAGGAATGAAGAATTTATTGGGTGAATCTCATCTTCATGCCTGCTTTTGTAATAGCTGTGACCACATCCTGCTTTTTTTTAATATTTATTTGTCATTTGAATGTAGTCAGCAGCTAAATTTAACAGATTTCTTTTTATTCTCTGGGTTGACTGTTTAACATCTGAGATTTATTGCTTGATGGGATACCTATTGAAAGGATTGGAAAGATTCCCTTTGGCTTCAAAGGACAACGAATTGTGCCCAGAGCTCTGGTAGAGCAAAGCATTTAGACACGTGTTTAAACATTGATGCTTTCAATGGGAGTTAAGCACATGTTTAAGATAAAGCATGTGCTACAGGCTTTGTTGCATAGGGAAGTACTTCAGCACATTCTTAAGTGCTTTGCAGAACTGGCACTCCAACAGCCTCTGCTGTTACATTTTTTATTTTTATGGAAAAAAAAATAATAAAAGCACTAGAAGAAGTTACTGTTACTTTATGATAAAAATATATCTGGGTTTGAATGGGCAGATTCACCTCCAGTTTGTTCATAAGAAAGTTTACATAGACCAGGATCTATTTTTGAAGAACAAAATTTAACCTTCTCTTAATAGGAGATGAATGGATTTTTTTTTTCCCTCTCCTTTTTCAGCAGTTTCATTTGGCACTTGTTTAAGGTGTTATTAATGTGCACATTCAAGAGAGTCTAAGGCCTTCAGTAGTTCTCTATTATGAAATGCCCTTTTTAACATGTAACAGCTTCTGCCTCCTATTCACCAGCCACTTTTAGTGGTCTCCCTGTTATCACTTCAAATACTTTCCAGGGAGGGAAAAAAGAACAAAAATGCTCAAAGAAATGTCTTCTTCTCAAACCATGTGCATTTTCATTAAGATTTCCTTAGCTCCCCACTCCCACATGCCTTTCCTCATGAAAGTGAGAAGAATGTGCCTCTGCCAACTATTTATCCTTCATTAGAACTAAGTATAAGCTTAAAGTGGCAGTCAGGAAAAGGAAGATGCTAAGGTTTAAAAATGTGCTTCTTTTTTTCCCTTTGGAGAGCTGAGCCTTTACCGCCCCAGATGAATGCGATTATACGTCAGCAAACTCACTGGCAGACAGGAGCTACACAAAGTGCCAGTGAGACCAAGGCTCAAGAAGCTCATGATTTTTCACAAATGAAGCATACACAGAGAAAACTTCCCCTAGGAGATGGGGCTGGTCATGTTTCCTGCTCACAAGGTCTCTGACAGAAATCCTGTGGAGCTTCGGAAGAGCAAACCTGTACTGTTCATGGACGAGCTTGTCTTTGAGCTTCAGTGTGAGAATAGTGAATATATTAAACATGTTCCAAGCTATCTTGGGCATTTTTAATAGTTTTGACTATGCTTGCACTGCAAATAACAAAAGTATATTAACCACATTTATAATGCATTTACTCATCCACTCAGTAGCACAAACCTGCGGTTCCAATTCCTGTTGACATACCCAGCCAAGTCATGCTAGCTGTGCAGACTGATAGGGGTTAGAGCCCCAGCTTGCCCAGCATCCTGGCTAAACACTCTGGCATGATCTAAACTGAGCATTCTCTATGTTACTGTATGCAGCTCAGCTAACTTATTTGAAAGGTGGCTTGGATGTAATCACCCCAAATACAGCTACAGATTCAGACTGCAGAAAGGCATAACCCTGAGAACACCCCCACACAAAGTCACACTACTTTAATGACACCACTTAAAGTTGCATCAGATCTAAAATCTATAAAAAAGATAGATACTGATAGTCCAAAGCTAAGGTTCACTAAAACAAAGGAGACTAGGAAAGACAGGAGGTCTCAGTTCCTCCCCAGAATGTCAGTGCTTGTTGTTGTTTCACCCACAAAACAGAAAGAGAACACCAATTTTATCAAGTTAAAACTTATGAATTAATTTCTCATGGATACCTCCTGTGGAAAAGTTCTAAAAGCATTATGTTATTCAGATTGGTTTTCATTTTCCCACCTCTGATTTTCTTCTGTCTCAGGTGGCCTGAAGCCTTGTGCCTAGAAAACTAAATAGCATCTCCTCAAGGAACCTTACCTGACCCTAATTGAAGCTTGCATAGCTAGTAAGAAGCAGAGTGCTGGGGAGCTAGCTACATCTCCCTGCTGTCCTGACAGCATTTATGTTCAGTTTTAGAGCACAGGGCTTTCACCCTCTGCATACTGTAGTGTGGTGAACATGAGCTCATGCCATCTCCTAAATCTCCAGCTACTTTCTGTACGCTGTGAACAGCCTTTGAAACCATCACTCGCAAGGGTTCCTGGGATGATTTCTCTGTTTCTGTCTTGAAAGTTTTACTGGTGGAGGCTTGAGACAGAAGACACTCTCAGTAGAAATACTTTGAAGACAAAATAAATAAAAAAGAAAAAGTGGAAAGGAGTCAAACAGGCAATTATTTGTAATTGAAAAAACTATTGATTTTCCTTTTGATACATAGTCTAAATTATCCCTCAAGAAAAGTAGTAATGCATCTTTAAACAGATTTATTGGTTCTAGCTGTAAAAATGTGGCTTATTTAACTTCAGTGCCATCACATTTTTCTGTTTTCATTTGATACAGAGATAGGAAGCAAATGTATCCACTGGAGAGGAGGTTTGATTTCAAGATCAAAAAGATTCTAGATCCTGAGGCCTCTAAGATTCGTCCATAGCTTTCATTTTTTTTCCTCTTACTTTCTGGTTTGCAGATCCCCAGCTCCTCGTCCCTCCTACATATCTGAGGAGCAACCTGCTCTGCTTCACATCTCAAAGATCAGCTCTCAATGGGAAGCAACATTTGTGCCTGCGAAGGGGTCCACCACAGGATGTATACACTGTTTTCTACTTGAAGTTGTCTCACAGACACTCAGAACTAAAGGTGAAAAATAAGTCCTTCAGATCAAATCCATGGTTACAATATTACCATAAAATAATAATGCACTGTTGGGATTTCATACTGATGCTCATCTACCAATCTGCTGCTTCTGCAGGGTGGGGTTTTTTTTCTTGGCACTCCTAATAGCTCATTTGTAAAGGTAGTCCATAAAATGAGGTTGTGCAAAAGGAAAGCTAAAGGCAGAATTACAGTGTGTTACAGTACAAAAAACCCTGCAAAATGGCTCTGATTTTCCAAAGTACAACCATGTGTCTGGCTGACTAGCTAGATGGATGGATGGCAGAAGAAAAACTCAAGATATTTCCATTGCCAGCAAATTTACCCACCCTCTGTTTCTGTGTCTTTGAGCCTCAGGTTCACATATATCTATATTTGCTGAACTGGAAGTCACAGGAGAAGCTGACCCATGGAAGGACATTTCATCATGTTTTTGCATTCCCAGCACTGTCACTTTCTCCTGCTACTTCTTTAGCCTGTTAAGTGAAGCCTAATGATACAGATGCATTCACTCTTTCAGCAGTCTTTGGAGAAAGCTTTAACTTGTGTCTCTTTCTTCTATTCACAGACTTTGTGGGACCCTGATACACCCAAAAACCTCAAACTCAGCTTGGCTGAAAATGGACACTGCATTCTGGAGGTTTTTATGGGAGATCTGACAGGCAGCTCACATGCAATGATCTGATTTCATTTCCAGAGGAAAATCAAGGGGGGGAAATCTATAGCATTCTTAATTGGCAGTGCTGCCTCTTGTATCTATATGCTATGGTGCCATGGAAAGGCTTAATATAACTACTATGACTTTTGCCAGTCTGCTGCAGCAGGAAGAGCAAGTATGCACACACATAATTCTCTTTGAAATAATGTCCTTCTTAGGATGGAAATTGGGTAGGAAAAGAGTGATAAACACAGATGAGGTCTCAAATACTTGTTCTGGGAGATTAAAAGCGTATCACAAAGTGGTATTGCTGATGTCCCAGTGATATCCCTGTGGGATATAATACAATGAACAAAACACAATGGTAACAAGGGACTTAAAATGTTTTAAGGCTATATGACCAAAATCTAGCTTCAGACAATCATTGTGATGATAATGTGTAAATACATATACATGCATACATGCATGGATGAGCAGCAGTGATATGCTACTCTGTGTCAGCTATTGCACTGGGACCCTTAGATGAGATGGAAGACACAAACACCAGTATAGGAGCAGAGAAGACAGGACAAAAGACTTTTTATTGTTGTAAGAGGCCATGACGATGTCATTGTGTAAAACACAGAGTGAAATAACAGTTTCATCCTCTTTCTCTCTCTCATACTCAAGGGCCTGCATGCACACTTGCATTCTCGTGGCACTTGCAGGGAGTGGAGGGCAGGAGCAGGAGAGTTGCATGTAGGAAGCTAAAGGCAATAAGGACTTTTTGTCCCCAGAATGGGAAAACAGATTTGAATGTTCTAGCTCATTGTTTTATCTCCTCATTCAGTGAAATACCAGGCAGAGGACACAATAAGGTTTATATGGATTTTAATTCTTTTCTACTACTCAAAAAGGTGTCCTCATTACTGTAGAAAACCAATAGAAATTGTACACCACCACACTCTCAAGAAGAGGCAAGAGAGAAATTAGGCAAAAAGTCTTCAGTTTCCCATTTCCTCTCGTGTGTATTGCAACGCTTGTGTCCTAGACATGCCAAGATTTCAGAAAAGGTCACAATTCACCCTCTACTTCACTTTTCCAAGCTATATCAGGCAGTCCTCAGTCACCAAGGAGGGTCTGACCCAGATTTCTTCCCTTTCGTCTTATCTCTCTGTCTGTACCTTTAGAGCATCTACTCCCCAGGCCAACTTTCTGAGCCTCATCATCTCCCTCTCATGTGCTAAAACAATCTTATTGCTTTCAGGTCTTTTCCTCCCTTTGATCTCTCCTTCTCTATGGACATATTGCCCTGCTCTTTCTTCTCTCCCAGATCCCCGTTTCTCCTTTCCTGTAGATCCTCCAGGTTGATTTCTCCCTTATTCACATCCTCTAATTCCCTCCGGTTTTCCCTTTACAGACTCAAGATCCAACTCTCTATTATGAAGCCTTCCATTAGTGAGAATGGGGGAGGGAGCGAGGAGAAGGTCTGCAGCTTTTCCAAACGTTGTGTTGTTGTGAATACTTCCCTTATTGTGCCTGTCTAAAATTTAGTTTATACAGGTGGCAGAATGAAATGTGCCATCTCATAATTAGTCCCACATGCACTGCAGGCAATTTATCATCAAAACAATCAGCAGTCACCATTTGATTCAGTGAATACCAGAGATTATCAGAAAATCGAGCTGAGAGAATGGAGGACAACAGGACAGAGCACTTTGGCTTTTGTAAATTCCTTTTATTTTTCCTGGGTTGGTTTGTTTGTTTGTTTGGGAGGCTTTGTCCTTTTTCTCTCTATTTTTTTTCTCTCCTTCTCCTCCCCCCCTCCCCAAAACAAAAATCATTTCCCCTGAAAAGTAGTGACCACCCCAAATGACTCCATAATGAGTCAATTCACAGGAAAACTGCTGTCTTGGCCTTCACAACCTTTCTTTACCTCTGAATTTGTTCTATTGTACTTTCTTGTATACTTAATAAACTTGTATACTTCAATAACAGCAATCAGCCCAAACACGCTACTTCAGTGGTGAGGAGGCTGCTCTCTTTCTTAGCTGATCGCTGCTGCTGTTCCTTTTAGTGATGGCAAGACAAATTGTTTTGCCTATTTTGTGTAGGAAAATGCATGCAGCAAACTCTGGTTATTCATCCATCCATCCCACACACACACACACATACATATATTCAAGCGTATCCACTCTCACATGCATGCACACACATGTGCATAGCCTGAAGTGTCAAATGCCACAGGCAAAAGGATGAGTGAAGACAATCCCCTGCATGATAGCTAAGGATGATTATAGTAGTATTTACTGCCAATCCTCACTGCATCACTGATCCTTTTGATGGAGAAAGACATTAAATAATGGGAAAACAGGATGCCACCAATCTCAAAGTGATGAAATCCAAGCATCAGAGAAATTAGGGTACAGGGAAGAAACATGTCTTCAGGGAGATACAGTAGTGGGCCCATGGTCCTGTGTGAGAATGTGTCTGCCTCTATGCTACATTTAGCAAGTGTGGAGATGTATTATTCTCCTGATATGGGAGATATGGGGCTCACTTGCCTCATGTCATGAAACCATGAACTAGAGTGCATAGCCCCCTCACGGTCTCCAGTACACAGAAGCATATAAGGAACTCTGATATTTCTTTAAGCTTCTTGCTACACACTTGTTTCAGAAATAGTAGGAAAAAGAAACTTATCTCTCAGCTTCCCACAAGGGCTGCTCAGTGTCTCCCCTCTGTCCTCAATAGTTGCAACTCTTTCCTACCCCACTCCCTTGCACCTCCTCCTTGTACCAAGGCATTGCTAAAAATGCTCAGAAGCCAGCCTTTGAATTTTTTCTACCCTGTGTTACAAACTGATCATTACAGTCCATGAGTCAAACCGAGTTTACTTTTTAAACAAACGATGTGTCAATAAGAAGAATGGACTAATGTTAACTTCTATTACCATAGACATGCCCGGAGATGAAGAGTGTTTGATCTATTACTACTTCTTCAGGGCAAGTTTCTTTTTCAAGAAAGGCTTGTATTGCTGTGTTCTCTATATCCTCTGCTTCCATTCTATCAATGTTCCTTTTGTTTTAGAGGCTCTTCAGTTAAATTAATATAGTGATCAAAAGCAGAGAAGTGAGTGCAAGCTGGACTTAGATAGTAAATCTAAAGTTGCTTGGAAGAGAAATTGCTCAGCTAGAATTTATCCCTTGAGGCTAAACTTCACAGGTAGATAGGTGAAGGTCATGTTATTTTAGCCACAATAAATAAGTGATCATTTTAAAATAATGCAATGTTTTATTACTGCATAGTTGAATATCAGCTCTCTTATACACCCACAATGCCTTTCATGCTCTGCTAATTAATTCAAAATACCAAATACAAACACAACATTCTCATATCTCATTCTGGACATTGAAGGTCATCTGTGCTGGTCCCAGATTGCAGCTGTCGTGTGAAGGTCTTGCATGCACCTGAGCACAGGACATGGTAAACATGAAATTGCACAAACAGTGAGTACAGAACAAAGTGATTCATTTCTATTTCATTTAGACACCTCCTTCAGAGGTGACATGAGAATGGCAGTCCTTCCTTGCCTCTTAGCTGAAGTGGAGTAATCACATGTGTGTAAATTCCAATGCAGCATTTAATCTCGATTTACAGCAAAGCAATATTATCAGTAATTAAGAGTATACCCCAAAAGAACAAGACAAAGAAACAACAGTCCTTTTCAGCTGCTTCCCTTTAGTTCTGACTTTTCCTCTGAAAACAAATGAGGCATCCAGTAACACACAAGCCCATATTGCAATTGAATGGGAAGGCAGAGTCAACATGCCCGTGCTGCAAAGGAAGAGCAGTCAACTATCACCATATCTAGCTCTCGCCCTTCTCTCTCCAGTCCTTCCAAATAGCCCCATTACCAAGGACAGCAAAGAGGTCCTGAGTAGCAGCCATACTAGTCCCCACCTGGGGAAAGGCTAGATAACCTTGCTTATAGGAACAGCAGGCTTTTGCTCATAAGGCACAGAATCCTGACTGTGCCACATCTCCTAAGTCATAGTGGACACTCAAAGAAGATTTCAAGTGCTCAGGAATGGGTCCTATTGTAGCCAAACAGTAATAAACTGGCATTTGAGAAAAGTCTATTTTTTAACACCTTTGTCACTATTGTATAGCAAGCTGTGCCAAAAAAGACACAACAAATGAAATAACAAGAGAGGTCTCCAATTCCCAGGTTGCATCCAGCAGACTATGGTGACTGTAGAGGTGGGTGACCACTGCTTTTGCGCCAGCACTGTTGGCTTGTTAACATTGGAAGCAAAAGTACTTCACCAGTGTCATCACTTAACAATATAATACGACAGCATCTATAGACCCAATTATCATAAATCAACATAATACCCATTTTGCAGCATTAGTATTGAAAACTTTCATCTTCAAGTAGTGCTAGGGACACACAATGTATAGTGAATTGTAATGATTTTGATGAAGTGGTCTCGTTTGACATAGCATGTTTGCATAGCATGGGTGTGTGAGGCTGTGCACAGGTGTATTATAATAATGCATGTAATAGTGTAGCTGTGCCTCTAGTTTCCTGCATTCCCCTAAAATAACATGCTGTTTTTCATGTGAGCTTTCCTTAGATTTAGAGAAAAGACCAATTTCCAGGAGCTACCATGTGGGAAGGGGAGGGAAGAAGGGAGAGGATGCGCTCATTGTGATTTCAAAGCACATCAGCATGTCTTTCTGTGCCTAAGGGGTCATCATGCATGGAGTCACGTAAATGGAGACTGCTTAAAAAAATAACTCGAGGTCACTCAGATCCAGATCCCTAGGTTTGAATTACAGATAAACACATTTCAAAGTGCAAACTTCGGAAATAAGGTACAGGGGAGAACAACCTTACATGGCACTTCCATCAATTTTGATAGAGCAGTTTCAATTTTCAGTGTAATGATTCAAAGGTCTTGTGGCTTTCTGACAATACTGAGCCCTCCTTCCCTCCTCCTCATTCTCTGTCCTTCTCTCTAGTGCTCTCTGTGCAATCTGATCACTACCCATTTTAAACCTGGATGCTTTGTCACATCCAACTGTATTTTTGAGAGCTTTTCCAAATTCTTCACTTTAAGCAACATATTCCTGATCTCTCTGGGGTTAAGATGGCAAGTGCATTTGGAGGCAGTAGACAAAGTACTGTGCAGTGTACAATAGCAATCCCTCTTCTGTCCTAAGGGAAAAGCTTATAAATACTCTAGAGCCCACAGCAGGTGATGATGGGCAAAGTACCCCATTCCTTCACTATCAACAGTGATTGGGAAAGCCTGAAGATCCTCAAAAGGGGTACACTGATCACTCTCCACTCCACCTCCTCAAGCTGCCATCCTATTCCCACTTGTGGAAGCAGAAAGCTTGCTAGAGGTCTTGCTTGCCACCATATGGCATTATATGTCTGTACTCAATCTTTCAATCACATTAATGCCAATAATGCAACAGCCTTTTTCTTTTATAAAGGTCTTAACCTGGCTTGTGCATTAATTTAGCTTGCCCGGTTATTTATGCATCTATAAAAACAAAGACGAGGCATCTCTACAAGCACAGCCAGATCCTGTTTACGCTGACCTGAAAGAGTTCTGAGCTCACAGTTGCAAGTGCTTGATAGCATTGGCCCATAACAGCCTGTTTTCTAAAGGCCAGAGGTGAACAACCAGGTTCCAAGAGAAACTCATCTGTGTCTTCCACCTCAACATGAAGTCCATCTTTTCCCATCTTCATTTCATTCTTGTTGCTTCCAGCCAATCTCATAATATTTCCAGACTGATGGAAATAAGCAGTGCTGACCTATCTCCAAACAATGCTGCTGTGATATTTCCAGCCAGGTTCAGCCACCATTTCGCTAAGAGCTGGGAATGTGTAGTACTTCTCTGGAATGAGACTGTATTAACAAGCTTTCTTTGGACTGTTTGGTGAAACCTGCACTGAAAACACTGGCAGTTTTGTCCAAGTGAAGCCTAGAGGATTAGTCTATATGTGGAACTCCAATAATAACACCAGAGTAAGGAGCATTATTAAGGGCCAGTCTAATTTTTTAACATATCATATAACAGACTGAAAAAGTAGCACAAGGTCAAGGAAAACATCCATTATTTAACTTGACTTGAATCCAAAGTGGTGATGATGTTGAAGACCACACTTCCCACCCTGAATGGAACTTCCTTTATTCAATCCTTCCAACATCATCAAAACTTTCCACTCTCTCTACCTTGAACCCTCTCTTCTTTCTCAAATACATTACAGTTTCAGAGTGTCTTCCCCTCTCACTCTTTCTTCCCTTGCCAAAAAAATGAGGAGCACCCTTAGCTCTGTTTCCATTTTTGCCCTCAGCCCTTTCTTAGCAGCTCCAGGAGACTCAAAATAGTAGCAATAACACCAGAATCTCATCTCAGTAATAAGTAATATTGTCACCCAAACCCAGATAACATTGCCTCTCCTTTCTTGTGCAATAGGATGGTGATTTCACATTGAAGGTAATCCTGGCAGCATCACAGCAGACATATTTGTTTGGTGGGTGGGTCAAAGAAGTTCTTTGGCACCAATTAATGCTACAACCCACAGATTCTTTGAAAGAATCACTATTTCAGTCATTAAAAAAGGTACATGTGAATGTAAGATTTGCTCAGCCTGAGTAGATGTGATCAATAATTTACATATTACTGGATAACAAGTAATGAAAACAAAAATAACAGCTTCAGTTTCAGGATATATGTAGCTGTTCTATGAAAGTAAATATATTAAAACATTCCTGCTATATTTTATGACACTACATAAATATCAAAATAGGTTTATAAGTTGAAAAGAGAATGTGCCAATTCTAAAATCACCACTCACAGCACTTCAGTTTATGCAGCTAAATTTCCCAGCTAACAGCATTCTGCAGGCACTTGCTCTCCTGCTCAGGAGGCAAACCACACATCTGCCTTTCCAATGCTCATGGTAAAAATACCAACAGTCAGCAAATTCAGGCGTGCCAAAATACATTCAAAGAGAGTGGAGGTAAGAGAAGACATCACAGATATGTAGGTGCAACAAGAATGCTGCTGGGTGGAGTAGGGGGGACTTAGATGAAGCAGTTCACTACAGGATGACCTCATGACAATGATGTCTTATTCTGCTTCCCCTGGGATTTTTTTTCTGTGTTTTTACCTGGACAACATTCTTAGAAGATGATGCTGGCTCTCTCTTTTCTTTTCTGGATAAAAAGGTCAGTATGGAGAAATGGAATTTTACATCCTGTAGCTAACCTGACCACATGTCTCTGGCACCAGACTGTAGGTTGCATCCAGTGAGGGGTTACATTGCACAATCAGATTAAAAAAAGCAGTGCCTTCATCAGTTGTCAGGTGTGCTTGAACTAAAACTTCTTGACAGAAACTTTACCATTACCACAAGCCCTTGGCAGTATGTTCCATTTGTTGGCCTCCTCCCAACTACAGTAAACTGAAGTCTCTGTAACCCCAATGATCATACAGGACTCAAAGGTGGCTTTATTCAAAATTCCTGTAAAATGCTCTTGGAATTTCTTCAGGACCTCCAGGGCAAGAGGAAGATGGGTCCCAAGTTTATTCCAGATCTTTGTTTCTTAAGAAATCTGGCTATCATAGAGGCATCCATGGAAAGGGAAGGGAAAGGATTAAGCATTGGGACAGGCTGCCCAAAGAGGTTGTGCAGTCTCTTTCTCTAGAGTCTTTCAAAACCCACCTGGACATATTCCTGTGCAACCTGGTCAAAGCTGACCTGCATTAGCAGGGAGAGGGGCTGGACTAGGTGATATCCAGAAGTCCCTTCCAAACCCTACCATTTTATGATTCTGTGAGCTTCTGTTCTTTCCTGCCTTTCATCTTAGTAGTATTTTTCTTAGCATTATGGTTCTTGAACCACACACTAGGCAAGGTTGGCTTCATCTGTAAAACCTTACCCTTAGATTGTCCAGAAGTAATTCACTTAGCATTGAGAGATCTTACCGAGATGGCGTAGACAAACCCATGGCAAAACTGAAGCAAAGCTTTTATTCCAAGCAATACACACAAAACCCAAAAGCTTCTCCTAAAGAAGAAAACATATCACGGTATCACAGTATCATTAGGGTTGGAAGAGACCTCACAGATCATCAAGTCCAACCCTTTACCACAGAGCTCAAGGCTACACCATGGCACCAAGTGCCACGTCCAGCCTTGCCTTGAAGTGCCCCAGAGACGGCGACTCCACCACCTCCCCGGGCAGCCCATTCCAGTGTCCAATGACTCTCTCAGTAAAGAACTTTCTCCTCACCTCCAGCCTAAATCTCCCCTGGCGCAGCCTGAGGCTGTGTCCTCTTGTTCTGGTGCTGGCCACCTGAGAGAAGAGAGCAACCTCCTCCTGGCCACAACCACCCCTCAGGTAGTTGTAGACAGCAATAAGGTCACCCCTGAGCCTCCTCTTCTCCAGGCTAACCAATCCCAGCTCCCTCAGCCTCTCCTCATAGGGCTGTGCTCAAGGCCTCTCACCAGCCTCGTTGCCCTTCTCTGGACACGCTCAAGCATCTCAATGTCCCTTTTAAACTGGGGAGCCCAGAACTGGACACAATACTCAAGGTGTGGTCTAACCAGTGCAGAGTACAGGGGCAGAATGACCTCCCTGCTCCTGCTGACCACACCATTCCTGATGCAGGCCAGGATGCCACTGGCTCTCTTGGCCACCTGGGCACACTGCTGGCTCATGTTCAGGCGGGTATCAATCAGTACCCCCAGATCCCTCTCTGTCTGGCTGCTCTCCAGCCAATCCGACCCCAGCCTATATCTCTCCATGGGGTTGTTGTAGCCAAAGTGCAGCACCCTGCACTTGGAGCTATTGAACCCCATCCCATTGGCCTCTGCCCATCTGTGCAGGCGGTCAAGGTCCCGCTGCAGAGCCCTTCTGCCCTCCAACTCAGTCACATCTGCCCCCAGCTTGGTGTCATCTGCAAACTTGCTGATGACTGACTCGATGCCCTCATCCAGATCATCTATGAAGATGTTAAAGAGGATGGGGCCCAGCACAGATCCCTGAGGGACACCACTAGTGACTGGCCGCCAGCTGGATGAGGTGCCATTCACCACCTAAAGCTCTTCTCAGAAACATTGTAATACTGCGTCAGAAACCCTGAGAGGAAAACACACATCCAATGTTCCTCTCAAGGAAGAAATCATCTTTTAGTTTCTCCACTACTTCCTAAGATTCTGTTTCGAATGTTGGCATGGCAAAGAGTTACTGTCTTCTGTTAGAGTCTGTTCTTGGATAGCTCCTTCTGATTAAGGAGGTCAAATCCTTCCTAGTCCCAGTGGATGCCTGTTTGCACAGAGGTGATTTAAGATATTGAAACTTTGTAGGAAGGCAGTGCAGATGAACTGAAGGTGCTTCCTGATCTGAATGGGAATTAAGTCACCTCTTAGGACCATCAAGTAGCAAGTGGGAGCAGCCCCAATACATTTTCCACCAGGTCCCAGAGCCAAGCGCTGTAGCCATGCCAGGGAAACTCCTCAGCAGCTTTTCACCAAACCCAGGCTAAGAGAAAGAGGAATAAACAAAGAGCAGGCAGTGACTTCCCTTAGATGCTGCAGGACAAATATTTCTACTGGTAGTCTTTTTGCAGCCTGCTTTGCCTTGCCTTTTCTCTTTTTTCTTTTTTTTTTAAACATTTCCAGTGCTCCTTCTGCACCAGAGCTTTATTTAAGACTGTTGGCTGGGAGCCCCTGGGAGGATTCCCAGTCCCCTGGGTGGCTTCCCGGTCCCTGTACATTGCAGTATTACGAGTGTGGCCTCCTGCCTTGCCAGGACTTTAAAGGGCCCATCTGTCCTGTTACCATCTATCACACTGAATATTTGTAATCCAGCCTTCCCCAAGCTACTGGGGTCTTAACTTCCAGTTCTAAGCTGTATGCAAAGCTATTCTTTGCTAATTTTTTTTCAGAGACAGTAGAATATTTGATTTAAGCCCAAAGTTTCACACACCTCCATAACATTTAAGCACGGAGTGCACTATTGTTATATGTTGAAATATATCTTTTTCATTTGTTTTTCTTTGTGGAAGTGCTTTGCTCCCCACTTTTTTCCTTTTCTTTTTGTGTTGTATGTACCAACAGGGGCCAATTTTATTTCACTATTGACTTGGATTTTGATGAATATGCTTCTATTTCATTTATTCTTTGTTTGTGCAAAAGCTAGACAGTATATTTTATATTGTTTCCCACTTCCCTTTTTATTAAACTGTTATATTTGATTTTCCAGAAATAAAGCAGCACAGAGATAGAGACAGTGAGAAAAATACATCATCCTTGATTCTCTCCTGACTCATGGCTGTATAAGCTCTGACCCAAAAGCCCACCTTAACTCACTGGAATGCCCACAGGGAGCTGTCAGGGAGGAAGTTCTTCAGGAAGTGACTGCCCAAAGTGCTAACCACAGGAGAATAAAACTTTTTCCACCCAAAATTAACCAAGTTGCTCAAACAAAAATAATAATAATAATAACAGATGATCCAAGTCAGTCCTTTGAAATTGAATTGCTATAATAAGTATCAAAGGCCACTGAAACTTCAGTGTCATTAGTTAGCATGTCACAAAACACCCAGTCTGTACCAGTGCAGTCATGGAATCACAGAATCATAGAATCAACCAGGGTGGAAGAGACCTCCAAGATCATCCACTCCAACCTAGCACCCAGCCCTAGCCAGTCAACTAGACCATGGCACTAAGTGCCTCATCCAGTCTTTTCTTGCACACTTCCAGGATCGGTGACTCCACCACCTCCCTGGGCAGCCCATTCCAATGCCAACCACTCACTCTGCCAACAACTTCCTCCTAACACGCAGCCTATACCTTCCCTAGCACAACATGAGACTGTGTCCCCTTGTTCTGTTGCTGGTTGTCTGGCAGAAGAGACCAACCCCCACCTGGCTACAGCCTCCCTTAAGGTAGTTGTAGACAGCAATGAGGTCTGCCCTGAGCCTCCTCTTCTCTGGGCTAAACACCCCCAGCTCCCTAAGCCTTGGCTGCAATCTGGTTTTCCTTTCAGATAACTTTCCAAAGCTATCTTCTTTGGGGTTGAGGGTTTCCCTGTTACTTGTTTCAAAACAAAAAATTTCCTGAGCAAAAATGATTGCCACCTCCTATATATAGCTATATATATAAAAGTCTCTCCCCTTATGCTGTGTATCCACAACAGGACCTGGCAGTACACTAAGATGAGCACAGTAGCTTCTTCACTAAATCAGCCAGGCATGGAAGTATGGTTTCAGCAGTGCCCTGTGTTAAGGGAAAGACATTTACTGTTGCTTTTTTGAGCATCCCCATGGGATGTAATTGAAGCATCCTGGGGAGAAGGAAGAAGGTAACATTACTAGAGTTAAGACCATCCAATGCAACCCTGAAAAGTGAACCTGATATTACAATCCTGTTTGGCTTTCATTCTTTCTTCCTTTCTCTGTTTTGCAACCTGTTCAGCTATAGCAGGCCACCAGTTCCCAAGCTGCTAACTTTCAGTTAAAAATGCCAACAGCAACAGCAAGAGAAACATTAATTTTTCACAGAATGACCAGAGGAAAAATAAAGCAGACAGTAACCACTTCTTTTTTTCTAGAGCAGAAAGCTTCAGGCCAGATGAACTGGGTCACAGGCCAACCTTGTGGTCTTTAGACGAGGGAATGACATGCATTAGAAACAGATCCTGCTGGCTGCTACCTATTGCAGCTCACCCCTCACTTTGCCTGCATCTGTCCAAGAAGAAAACTCATCACCGTTTTAATCACTGAAAAGATGAGGTGAGTAGGGGTACTTATTCGCACGGTGGCTGCTCTGAATCACAGACCCCAATATGAGACAAACCCCGAGTTTGCTCCACATTCAATAGCAGCTGACGTCTGGCTGTGCACTCCTTGCAGACAGGTAGGAGTTGCCCCTGCTTCCCTCTCAGTCAAGAAGCAGCCAGGGCATTGGAATGGGAGATGCACTGAGTATAAGCTAAGGAGCCCTGCTGAGCAGCAAGAGCACACGGCTGAGACCTTGCCCTGAGGAGCAGAGTCTAACTTGGAGAGCTGCAGCAAAGTGCAGAAATCACAGCTAAACAAGAGGTAGTGCACTCCTGAAAGCCCCAGAGCAGATCAGTGGCCAGGAAGAGAGCCCAGTCTCCCTGTACAACGTCCCTTGTGATGTCAGCCTTCATCCTTTTTAAGCTTGTTCTGCCCTTCTCAAGAAATAGAAGTGGCATTTGTGCCTCCGATGAGCCCATGAAAGGCCTCCAGGCTGTCAAGCTATCAGCTGCCATCAATTGTGCTTTCTCTCCTTCAGGTCTCTTACAGTGCTCCTGCATCCCAGGGCCACCAGCCTGTTCATTTTGCAAACGAACAGCCTAAACTATGCCGCCTGGCTGCCCGCTGGTGGACTGGCCTGCCACTCAGCTGGAAGAGGCACCAGAATCTTACAACAGAAACTGACAGCCAATTTATTTATTTGCTCAATAAAGAAGCAGAGTGGTAGATAAAAGTCACCAGTGCAAAAGTGCAGTGGAGAAGGCCAAGCATCCCCTGTGCTCTGATGTGCTCCATACCAGGTTTTCACTTCCCAGTCCTTGATGGATAGTTTGCACATAAATGGTTGCTAGCAGATGTATGTTCACTGCAGTGATGCTCCTTCTACAGAATCGGCAAGCAGAGCAGCTGTAGGTGTTAATAACAATGCTGTGGCTGCTCCTGCTGCAGCAGCACTTGGACACTGGCTTGGCCAGGGCTCACTACCTTGTTAGAGGAGGAAATTTTGCAAGCACAGAAATAACTGAAATGTGCATTTCCAAGTGCAGGCAAAAGAAGACTTCTCTGGAATTCTGACTGACTACCAAGGCAATCAATGCTAAGGTATATTCAAATTTATTTCCAGCAATCTAATTTCACCCATAGATTCATAGGAAGATATACCACTACCATGAGGGCAATAAAGCATTTGCAAAACCGATCCGCTAAGTCTACCAGGCAGTTGTAGATTAAGTCATGAGGAAGTCAGCTACCCAAGTGTTGTGGGAGAATTCTCCCGCAGCAGGACATGAGCTGTAAACATGAGAACTTGTGATGGGAGAATGCCCTTGAGCTGGAAGCTACAGTGAGCAACCCACGCACACCTGCAGGGAGCTGGACCTGCCGGCCCCTGGGGCGGACACAGATACAGGGGGCTGAGCCTGCCAGCCCCCTGGGGTGGGAACCACAGGTTGTTTTGGCACAGGGCAACCTATCTGCACCTTGCACGAGGCTTTGGGCCAATCTGCACTGTCCACTTGTGCCAGCCCTAGGCTGACTGTATACACCTCCTCTGAGCACTATATAAGAGGCTTCGCTACCCTAATAAAGCTGTACTGATGCACAGAAGCTGCTGAGTCGAGTGAGTCATCAGTACCTCGATCTCGCCTCTCACCAGCCTCCGGACTCCGACAAACTGTTATGTAAAACTTCCTAAAAGGCAATGGCATACATTTAGCAGCCATTTCATGTGATGGTTTGGGTGTTCCCCGGCACACACACCCCCCCCCCCACTTTAGAAATCACCCAGACTAGACTCAGCCAGCTCTGGAAATATGAATGAAGCTTATATTTACATCTAGCACAATATACAAGCAGATATTTACAGTATATACAGTTATACACAGAAATAGACAAGGTAAAAAGGTAATAAAGAAACACAACAGCCCTCCCAGAAACCTGAGTCTCCAGGAGGGGCTCTCAACCACCCCTTCACCTTCCCCCTACCCCTCTCAACCTTACCCCAGTCCCAAGGTTCGGCCAGAGGTTAAGAAGCAAAGTAGGTTAGCCCAAAATGGAGAGTGAGGTTAGAGAGATGCAGTTCAGCTAGAGTGAAGTGCCGAGTGTGTGTTATCAAATGTTATTATTTCTTGTTCCTATACTTCTCAGCAAGACTGTGAGCGAAGTAGACATCACCCTTGTTTTCTTTTTACAGCCTATACTCTAGTTCTTCTCACCAAAACATTCTAACCTGCTTCAAACTAGCACATCTCAAAATGAGAACACGGAGAGAAAACACGGAGAGAAAACACTTTTGCAGTAGCTCTCCTTGCTATTGCCAGCCTCTCTCACTGCGAAGGGAGGAGTGTTTATGGGACTAGTGTTTAAAAAAGTAAGCTTGAATAGGAGTGTCAAAGGGTAATTGGCACAAAAGAGATCCCCACATTTGGAACAAGAGGAATTAAGTTTTCTTAAGCACATTGGGACCACAGAGGGCTTGTTGTTGATAGACCCACAAGTAGTAATATTACCAAGTTCACACCAAGGGTCATAGCATGCAGTGAGACAACAGTTCCTTAGAGCAGTGAGAGCAGGGTCATGACTCCTGTGTGCAACTGATTGATTCTCAGAGTTCAGATCTCTGAGATGCATAGGGAAAAAAATGTGTGTTTCACAGCATTCGTTTACACTTGGCTTTGAAAGGTTTTCATTGAGGCAATGACCACCTTGCATTTTTGCTTTTCAGTTACTGCCTGAAAGCCAGTGGAAGGATTTGAAATGATTCATGACCATGGGATTTTGTCAGCAGAATGCATTAGTGCACAGGTTACATACAAGGTAAAGTTTTGCAAGCTTTGGTAGATTTTCTTCTCAAGGGCTCACGTCTGGAGACTAGTTTTTAGCTTCCATTTAGCAGGACAGCTTGAAGCCTTGAGAAACAACAGCAAAACTATGTGCCACCATGCCAGGGATTCAATTCTTACCTTGTGTTCATCAATAATACAAGCAGAACGGTGCATCTAAGTCACATTTTCCCCTGTACTGATCTTGAACCTCAACTCCCAGAATGGATTTGAAGAAGAATATTTAGGACAGCTTGAGGGCCAACAAGGTTTAGGGTGCCACAGACTTCTGAAGTGCCCTATGCTGTTCTTCTAATCCCAGTCCTCAGAAGAAGCTGCTCGGTTCCTTGGTAGCCACCTGGCTCTTTGCCACCTAAAAGCACCTTGTTTCAGCAGATACACTCAGTTGGCTCTTGAGAGTTTCATTTACATTTCTGAGGACAGTGGGAAATGTTCAGACTTAAGCCTTAAGAAGGAGCCCGTGGCTCCAACATGTCATTGTAAATAAGCTTATTGTGCTTGCTGCAAATGCCTAGGAAGCTCAGTAGAAGTCATTGTGGATCTTGTGAGAGTTCTGAGTCACTTCAAGCTGTGCTGTGCAACGTCCAAGGCACATCCCCTTGAACTGCTGACCAGAATTATATAGCAAGAAGAAATTTTTCAGTAAATTTTGAATAAACCCAGGGGTAGGGCATTGGGAGTTTGGCCAGTGCTAAATGAATACAGAAATCAATAAAGCTTAGCTACATACTCTCCTGCCAAGCCTCAGTGCCTAAACTCAGGGAGCTAACTGTAGGACTGCACACAAACTGGCTTGCTCTGATCAATACTGGAAGGTGGCATAACACAGCACTGTTAATGCATCTGACCCCTTTGAACTCCACAGAAGTTCTTCTACGAAGTTTCAGTCAAGCTAGGGTTTCACCTAGAGTGTCTTTTCCAACTCTAGTTATCTGTTATCCTGAGCACATTACTAAATTGCCAATGGGATCTGCCAGCCATCGCAGTCCTTGATTTGTCAAGTACTCCATTTGTATTCACCACATCTCTGTCGTGTAAAGGATTCCAGTAATAAGCTATTAAAGACATTTAATGTTACCAATTTAAAACTGAAACCCACAAACTACTGAGGTGGTAAAGTTGCCAGAAGAGACATCAGGCCCTATGTTAGAATATCTGTTTCATCAACTCCTATATGTGCAAAGCCTGCAGATTGGGTAATTATAGCTCCATCAGCAAATACTGTGTTTATTAGACCCAAAATTCATGTGGTTGTAGAAGTGCAATAGAGGCTAACATCATCAGAAGCATTCACGGGGAGATTGCCATGGCACAAAGGATTGGCAAACGTGGACAAATAAGAATGTTTATTAAAACTCAGTTTTTGTGAGGGGGTGAACCTATTTCAATGCAGATACCTAATAGCTACTGTGCAATATGGTACACTAATATTACATGGCAATTAAGGCATTAGAAGAGGACTCTAATACTGGTTACTTAGCAAAGTGCAAAATCCCAGCTCAATATTTAATCAGAGAGAGATATTGCTTTCCAGTTGTTTCACTTGAACAAGCCTGACAGAAAAAGAAGGATTCCAAATGCCACTTACTCCTGCTAAGTCATTAATAGAGGTGAAAATACAGATGGCTAGATTGTCATGAAAACGATCAGAGGGCTGGAGCACCTCTCCCATGAAGACAAGCTATGAGAGCTGGGGGTCTTCAGCCTGGAGAAGAGAAGGCTTTGAGGAGACCTTGCAGTGGCCTTCCAGTATCTGGAGAGAGCCTACAGGGAGGCCAGAGAGGGACTGTTTACAAGGTCTTGTGATGACAAGACAAGGAGTAATGGCTTTAAACTGGCAGAGGGGAGATTTAGACTAGATGTTAGGAATAAGTTCTTTCTAGTGAGGGTGGTGAGATGCTGGCACAGGTTGCCCAGGGAGGTTGTGGCTGCTCCCTCCCTGGAGGTGTTCAAGGCCAGGTTGGATGAGGCCTTGAGCAACCTGTTCTAGTGGGAGGGACTCACTTTAGGTGGTTGGAGCAATCCTATTGAAAGATTTCTCCTTTTTGGTTCTGTCACTTATTCTTTGTTCAGATCAAGACTTCAAGTAGCCCTTCATGTATACCTTGTTTGTGGACAGTTCTGACAATATATTTTCTTTGATTAAATATTGCTTTGAATTTTCACTAAGAGGAAGAGCAAAACAAGTATTTCTTTCTGTCCAGTGCAGTGCCTACAGCGCTATAGGCTGGGGACGGAGTGGCTGGAGAGCAGCCAGGAGGAAAGGGACCTGGGGGTACTGATAGATAGCAGGCTGAAGATGAGCCAGCAGTGTGCCCAGGTGGCCAAGAGAGCCAATGGCATCCTGGCCTGCATCAGGAACAGTGTGGCCAGTAGGACAAGGGAGGTTATTCTGCCCCTGTACTCAGCACTGGTCCACACCTTGAGTACTGTGTCCAGTTCTGGGTCCCTCAATTCAAGAGAGATGTTGAGGTGCTGGAACATGTCCAGAGAAGGGCAACAAAGCTGGTGAGAGGCCAGGAGCACAAATCCTATGAGGAGAGGTTGAGGGAGCTGGGCCTGTTTAGCCTGGAAAAGAGGAGGCTCAGGGGTGATTTTATTACTGTCTACAACTACCTGAAGGGGCATTGTAGCCAGGTGGGGGGTGGCCTCTTTTCCCAGGTAACCAGCAATAGAACAAGGGGACGCAGCCTCAAGTTGTGCCAGGGTAGGTATAGGCTGGATATTAGGAAGAAGTTCTTCACAGAGAGAGTGATTGGCATTGGAATGGGCTGCCCAGGGAGATGGTGGAGTCACCGATCCTGGAAGTGTGCAAGAAAAGCCTGGATGAGGCACTTAGTGCCATGGTCTAGTTGACTGGCTAGGGCTGGGTGCTAGGTTGGAGTGGATGATCTTGGAGGTCTCTTCCAACCTGGTTGATTCTATGATTCTATGATCTACTTTGGAAGGTTTTTTTCTGCCTTTTATTTTCTTTTTTAATGAAATAACATTTTTGGAGAAAAGCATCCACTTAAGCAATACTGAGACACTTTAATTTGGGTGGGGATCAGATAACTCCAGGGGTACCTTCAATCTGCTATTCTGTAATTCAAAATGTCCAAAAAAAATCTTTCAGAAGTCATTCAAAGCAATTTCATGAATTGATAGAAATACATCATTTTTTTTCCCGTGCCCAAATAAATCGATGTTTTTTTCTGCATCAAAAAATTGACTGTGGATTTTCATCCAACCCTAACTGAAGGGTTTTTTTCCTCAAAACATTGACAGAACTACACTTTTGACTTTGCCCCTTCAAGAAATATCCCATTTGCAAGTCAGTTTATCAGAATTGCTCTTCCCAATACAGAAAACAATGAGGCATCTCTTGCATCATTTTTAAAGCAGTAGAATTAAGAAGATGAGAAAAGAAAGAAAAGAAAAACAATATCCTTTAGGGCTTCTTTAAGCTTCTACAACCACATTCTTCAGCAGGGCTCTGTTCTCACCACTAAATCAATCTGATTTTTCTTTACATGGGTCATACAAGTTCAGATAAACTTCGAGAAGTAGCTTATGCCACTTTGTTTAACTATATAAAGCTTGTTTAGCAAAAGATATCTAAAAACAATTAACACACAACAATATATCACCATTAGACAGTTGAAAGTGATTTATCCTTTTGAAGAAGAGAAAAAGACTTAGTCATATTTTGTGCATTTTATCTCTTAATAGAGTTTTCATTGGTTTTAATTATGGCGTCCTGGAAGTAAAGAAGAAAATCCACAATCTTTTACCCAAAATGCTAACATATTTCATTAACCAAAAAAAAAAAAAAAGAAATCAATATATTTGGAATTATTTATGAGTCTATTCAGCCAACACAGATTCTTTTTGTTTAATTAATTATTTAATATTTGGACAGTGCTTTGCAAGCATAATATGCTATTTTTTTTTCCTTCAGTACTACTTGTGCATACAGCATTATCAGCAAGATGTGAATAAAATACTCTCAGCTTTGCAAGCAATTTTCTTGATTAATTTCTTTGTGCAAAGCAGCAGAGGGAGCTCATACATTATTTTTGGTGTATCACCAAAAAAAAAAAGATAAATTACACGTGCACACACATGTGCATGCACACGCACATCCAGGTGACACAGACCCATCTATGTGGGTGCACTCGTAGTCAGCTCTGGAATGAGCTGCACAGCTACAGTGGCTGTGCCTGCACTAGTTGTGCAGACCAATAGGAGCAGATATGTATAGCAAAAGAGTTGGGAGTAAGTGGTGCCTTTCCACGGCACGCATCTTTCTGGACTAGTCGAACCTGATCTCGCAGGCTGAGCCACCCACTTGTGAATTGAGTGTCTTCAGGAAGCTCCCAGAGTGCTTTCTCCAGCTGGATTTTAGTCAAGAGGAAATCAGCTGGCTCGTTCCAACAGTGCTCTGGGACACAAATCAAAGTTCAGCTGATAGGGGTGATCAGGAGGTACATGTTAAGAGCCTGCTCTTGAGCCAAACCCTGTTACCATCATCAAAGCTGGTTTAGAAACTTCTAGGTAGCTGACTTGAGCTGATTTTCAAGTGTGAAATAAATTAGACTAATTGAGGCAAGTGTGTTCTGCCCAAATGACATGTTAGATGTTCACAGATTTTTGGGGATTTTCTCCTCAATTTCTGTGATTTTTGCAAGAAGTATTCTTCCCCTGAACTCCGCACTGGTCAGGCACACCTGGAGTACTGTGTCCAGTTCTGGGCTCCCCAGTTCAAGAAATGTTTTGAGGTACTGGAACATGTTCAGAGAAGGGCAACAAAGCTGGTGAGAGGCCTGGAACACAAACCCTATGAGGAGAGGCTGAGGGAGCTGGGGTTGTTTAGCCTGGAGAAGAGGAAGCTCAGGGGTGACCTCATTGCTGTCTACAACTACCTGAAGGGAGGCTGTAGCCAGGTGGGAGCCAATCCTTTCTCCTAAGCAACGAGCCACAGAACAAGGGGACACAGTCTCAAGTTGTGCCGAGGGAAGTTGGTGCCAGAGAGAGTGATTGGCATTGGAATGGGCTGTCCAGGGAGGTGGTGGAGTCGACGTCCCTGAAGGTGTTGAAGAAAAGCCTGGATGAGGCACTTAGTGCCATGGTCTAGTTGATTGGACAGGGCTGGGTGATACTCCTTTATGAGTATGTACCATATTTCCCCTTCAACACGTTGGGCCAGCCAATGCCTTCAGAGCATGGGCTGACTTCCCTAGGCATTCCCACAAAAGTCTAGGAGGAAGCAACAAGTGGTGGACAATGTGGAGGTCAAAACTGCAAGGAAAATGTTAGCGTGACGGAGTAGCCTGTATCCTGCTGTACACAGATGAGTAGCATTGAGGCTAAAGTCTGGAAATAGTAGGATAATTGACCTGCTCATACCTTCTGTTTCCATGCTAGGAGAGATACCATGAACTTTGCATTATGGCTTGAGTCTTTTGCTTATAGACATGGACTGAGCAGACATGAGAATGCCAAAAACGGGACTGAAAAACCCAGTAGAGGCTGGGAGCAGAAGAGTGTGGGCAGGGATGGAGGACTTTGGCCTATTTGGGGGACTGATGGACCAAGGAATACAGGAAGGCATGAGATTATTCAGGAAGGAATTCTTAAAACACAGAGGAATAGGCTGTCCCCATGTGCCAAAAGACAAGTCAACAGGAAGGAAGGACAACCTGGCTAAATAAAGGGGTTTGGTTGCTGCTTAGGGAGAAAAGGTGAGTTGATGGTTGTCTGAAAAAGTGGCAGGCCACCTGGGAGGACTACAAGATTGCCATAAGACTATACAGGGAGAAAATTAGAACTGGAAAATAATTTGACTTAAGGTATTAAAGAGAACAGGGAAAGTTTCTACAAATATATTACCAACAAAAGGAGGACTAAGGAGAATCTCTGTCCTTTGTTAGACTGAAGGAGGAACATAGTGGTCAAGGATGAGGAAAAGGAGAAGGGACTCAATACCTTCTTTACCTCAGTCTTTCATTGTAAGACCAGTTGTTAGATAGATATTCAGCCTGCTGAGCTGGAAGATACAGCTGGGGAGTAGAATGAAGTCCCCATAGTCCAAGAGAAGATGGTTAGTGACCTGCTGCACCACTCACATGAACATAAGTCTGTGGGGCTGGATGGCATATGTTCCAGGCTATTGAAGGAGCTGGCAAAAATGCTCACCAAGCCACATTCCATCATTTACCAGCAGTCCTGGCTAAGTGGAGCAGTTTCAGCTGACTAGAGATTGGCAAATATGATGCCCATTTACAAGAAGGGCCAGAAGGAGGACACAGAAATTAGAGACCTGTCAGTCTGACCTTGGTGCCAGGGGAGGTCACAGAGCAGGTCATCTTGAGCGCCATTTACGGCATGTGTGGAGCAACCAGATCATCAGGCCCAGTTAGCATGGGTTCATGAAGGGCAGGTCCTGCTTAACAAATCTGATCTCCTTCTATAACAAAGTAATCTGCTTAGTGGATGAAGGAAAGGCTGTAGATGTTGTTCATCTGAACTTTAGTAAAGCCTTTGACACCATTTTTCACAGCATCCTCCTGGAGAGATTGGCTACTTATGGCTTGGACGTGTGGATACTTCACTGGGTTAAGAACTGGCTATCTAGCTGGGCTCAAAGGGTGATGGTGAATGGAATTAAATCCATTTGGGGGCCAGTCATGAGTGCTGTTTGCCAGAGCTCAGCATTGGGGCCAATTCTCTTTGATATCTTTATCAATGTTCTGGACAAGGGAACTGAGTGTATCCTCAAAAAGTTTGCAGATGGCACTAAATTGGGTAAGAGTGTTGGGACTGTTTCATCCCGAAGACCTGCAATGGCTGGGTATGGGCCCAATGCTCCAGCACCATCCATTTTCAGATCTAGTTGATTCAACAGGTGAGTTGTTACACCTAGGTTCAACAAGGACAAGTGCCAAGTCCTGCATCTGGGGAGGAATAATAAACTGCACCAGTACAGGTTGGGAGGTGATCTGCTGGAGAGCAGTCCTGTGGAGAGGGACCTGGAAGTCCTGGTGGACAACAAGTAAACCATGGCACAGCAATGTGCCCTTGTGGCCAAGAAGGCCAATGGGATCCTGGGGTGTATTAAAAAGTGTGTCCAGCAGATCAAGGTTGCTTCTCCTTCCCCTCTACTTTGCCCTGGTGAGAACTCCTCTTGAAAACTGCATTTAGTTTTGGGCTCGCCTGTTTAAGAGGGACAGGGATATGATGGAGAGAATGCAGTGGTGGGCTACGAGGATGATTACAGGACTGGAGGGCATGGCTTATGAGGAGAGGCTGAGGAACATGGGACTTTTTAGTCTGGAGAAGAGAAGACTGAGAGGGGATTTAATAAATATTTATAAACATCTGGGGGCTGGTCAGGAGTGGGGGGACAGGCTCTGCTCACTTTCTCCCTGTGATAGGACAAGGAGCAATGGGAGTAAGTTGAAGCACAAGAAGTTCCACCTCAACACAAGGGGGAACTTCTTTATTGTAAGGCTCACAGAGCAGTGGAATAGGCTCCCCAGAGAGGTTGTGGAGTCTGCTTCTCTGGAGACTTTCAAAGCCTGTCTGAATGTGTTCTTATGTGATCTGTGCTAGATTGTATGGTCCTGCTCTGGCAGGGCGGTTGGACACAATGATCTCCCTGAGTCTCTTCCAACCCCTAACATTCTGTAATCATGTTGATCTGCTTGAGGATGGGAAGGCTCTGCAAAGAGATCTGGACAGGCTGAGAGCATTTGTATAAAGTTTTGCAAAGCTGAGTGCCAGCTCCTGCACTTGGGTCACAGCAATCCCCATGCAATGCTACAGGCTTGGGTAAGAGTGGCTGGAAAGTTGTCTGGTGGAAGAAGACCTGATGGTGCTGGTCAACAGTCATCTGAACATGAGCCAGCAATGTGCTCAGGTGGCTAAGAAGGCCAACAGCATCCTGGCCTATATCAGAAATACTGTGATCACCAGTAGGAAAATGATCATGTCCCTGTACTTGTCATTGGTGAGAGTTCACCTTGAGTACTGAGATCAGTTTTGGGTACCTCACTAAAAGAAAGACATTAAGTTGATGGAGTGTGTCTAGAGAAGGGCAAAAAAGCTGGTGGAGGGTCTAGAGAACAGGTATTACAAGGAACAGTGAATAGGACTGTGTTGTTTAGTCTGGAGAAGAGGAAGTGGAGGGGAGACATCATTACTCTCTACAACTCCATGAAAAGAGGTTGGAATGAGGTGGTGGTCAGTTTCTTGTCTCTAGTATCAGGTGATAGGAAAGGAAATGGCCTGAAATTATGCTGGGGGTGTTTCAATTGGATACTAAAAAAAAAATAAAGAAAGAGGGGTCAAATACTGGAATAGATTACCAAGGGAGGTGGTGGAGTCACCATCCCTGGAGGCATTCAAGAAACGTGTGGACATGGCACTTTGGGATGTGGTGTCATGGCCATGGTGGTATTAGGTAGATGGTTGGACTCCACAATCTTAGAGACCTTTCCCAACCAAAACAATTCTATGTTTCTAAGTGTGGAAGTGAGACACAAGGCAAGACGAGACCGTGAACGACACAAATACTTCACGGTTTAAACAAAATATAAAAACACCCCTGGTTCAGATTGGGGCTTGAGGCAAAAAGAATAGATCTAGGGAGAATTTCTTGTCATATTCAAACCAGTTGGCCAAACTTGTAGCTAAAAAGCTCATAAACAATCATTGTAAGAGAGGGAAAGCCACATTGTTTTTATTTGTCTGTAGAGCAATATGTGTCACCATATAAATAGTAACTGATAATAATAACATGTGCTGCAGCACTTCTGTGATATTTTTCAATAATTACTGTTGTTGTAAAGGAGTTTAGTGTGAAGTAAAACATCTCTACGAGGGAAAAAATTGCTACCTCTTTCCCTCTGATATTTGCGAACTGAATCAAAAACACGCAGATACCTCGAGTCAAAAACAATGTTTGTCACAGTTCAAGCCCAAAATCTCAAGCTGAACAGCTTGAAAAATCTCTCAGCTACATTGTTCTCTCACAGGTTATGAGGATTTTTATTTCCTTTTAACAGCAGTAAATCGTCAAATGAAAGAGGCTTATATTGCACATAGCACGGCGAGAGGTGTTCATGATGTAACATCAGAATGAACTATTTTTTAACCTAATATACAACAATTTAGCGGCATTAGAAGAACATAAAACAGATAAAAGTATAGCTTTTACAGCCATTCATCAATGGCCTTTTTTTTGAAGAGTGCAGATACCTCCTCAGGCTAAGCATACATCTCTCTATTTCACATAAATACACAAAGTGACAGGGCTTCCAGTCAAAATAAACATTTGCTCAGTGTATACCTGATTTCCACCCATTTCATTCAACAGGAAAGGTACCGAGGTTAACAAACACGCTAATCTCTCATCTGCTCTAGGGATGAGGATGTGCTGTCTCGACTAACTTGTGATTGAGTGTGCTCACAGTTCACTGTTCCCATGGACATCCGTGTCATTGTATCGGTACTTTTTAAAAGACAAACAAAAAAGCCAAGCCTTAAAGGTGGATCCAGACAAAAAAAATCACTTGTGGTTTTTAGTAAATGACAATGGCTCAGGGCAAAGAGGATGACGGCTCAGGTTTAGTAGCAGTGCAAGTGGAGAGCAGGATTGTTGAAGAAAGCGTTGTTTGGGGGGAAAAGCAGCATAAGGTGACATAAAGATGATATCATTGCTCAGGAGAATAATTTCCTTATAATACCAAACAATGTAATTTCAGGACTAAAATGGTCCAAAACTATCAAGAGTTTGAGGCATCTAAATCTCACCAGATTTCAGGAAATCAGTCCTACCTGGACTACAAAGTCACTTTCACAGTCTTGTCTCTGTCCATGTTTCCTCAAGTCCTTTGTGGAAGGAAACATGGTCCTGAAACCTCGGGCTGTTTATCCAGGAGTTCAGTAGGTGGAAGAAGAAAGGAAGTTTGAATGGACCTCTCTTAACTACTGAGGCAGGGCTCTTCAAGCCTCACTGCACTCATCGCTATCAAGGTTGTTTCCCTCGCCAAACATGAGGTGAGATCAAACAGATCCTTCTCTGGATCCCACACCTAGATCTCCAGACCTATAATCTGATGCTTCACCGAGCAAAATACACCATTTAGACCCACTTTTTGATGATCTCATACTAGGATTTCACAACACTCTACTAAGGAAAAAAAGAGATTGAGGTATTTTAACCATCATGATGTTAGTCAAACCTGATTAACAGATTATTTTTCACTGACATCACTTCTTTATTCTGTTTACAAGCTAAATAGCCCAGCCACTCAGTTGATAAATGCTCCTTTTCCTCCATCTTAATTAGCTAAATATTCTTTTACTTAAACAAGCCCTCATTTTTCCATAGACACAGTAATAGATCCATTAGCAGGGCCTATCTGAGACCAGGGATCTTTTATTTATGAGGACAAGTCCAAATGGTTACTATTTTTTAATGTTTTTATTTTCCTTGATACTGTACACCGTGTAATGGCTTTGGTCCAAGCAGTAATCACACAATGGGTGCCGTTCCTTCTTTCCTGACCTATCACACTCCACATGATTTAATCCATTGTTTTGGATGTTGCTGATGATTTATTGTACGAAAAATGTAAATGATCTGGATGGCAGATGTTTTATATTTTCTGACCATTCATTTTCAGTGGGAATGTAATTAAAATTTATGAAGTGTATCTGCTGAATTGCATTGGCAATTGATGATCTCCTCCAGTGCTGTCTGTCTGGAGATGATGAGTGATTGTGGACAGTGAGATGTGTTGACAAGGGCAGAAACAGACGTGATGTTACTGTCATGAGAGAGGCTACCTGCAAAAAGGCTACCCTTTTTTTCTTCCTTTTTTTCCCCACAGGAAGAAGGTGGCAACCAGAGCTGTCTTTCTTCTTGCAAGACAGAGTACAAAGCCCCTGTATACTCCTGAAAGCTGTCACTCTTTACAAGTGCAATCTTTGTCTCTCCCGGCAATGGGCATCTGGAAGCCACGATATCACTTACAGCAACTCATGTCAAGGATATTAATTAAATTCCTGATGGCCACCCAGAGAAGCTAATGAGTGTAAATTTCACAACATCCCAACTCATAAGGCAGCACACTTAACCTTTTCAGCGTTGATATCCTTCCTCCAGGAGGGAAGTAGAGCAGTGAGCTGTTTGCCAAGAGAGCATAGTATGGAGGAATAGGGAAAAGAAGAGATGCTTCATCTGCCACAGTTTGAAATAGAAATGGACTAGAACTAGATCTGCCCCTTCCAGCTTCACATGCAAGCCTAGCAGCTCTGGTCTTAACCCCAGTGGGGTCACTGGACTTTCACTTTCTGCTGCTCTTGACATAGCAGACATCTTAGGTTTCTGAATCCTGTGGAGAAGACAATATAGAATTATTACCATACTACTTTACCTCTCCCTCTACAATAAATGTTACAACAGCCTGGATCAGCATGTAGTGAATAACGTGAGTGCTTCAGAGCCAACAATCAGAAACGAGGATTTTCTGACACCCCTTCTTGTCATCAGGGATTTTGATCACTTCAATGGCTAAAGTGCTTTCCTAATCCACAAACCTCATTAAAAATATCTAGCATTAGTTAATAAAACTGCCTTCACGTGGCCACCTCATTATCAGAGGCTGGCAAATGAAGATTTTATTCCAAAAGCAAACCTCAAAGGTAGTTTGTCACAAATGCCCCAGCCCCAGTTCCACTGTGGTTAATGACACAGCTTCTAATGAGTTCTTCTCCACCACACCTTGCTTTCCTAAAGCAGTCCCTGCTCCCCCCTGCCCTTATCTCTCACTCTGCCTAAAGAGCTCTTCTTCTCCAACACCATTTTTGCAGTCATCTCAGAGCCCGAGGCAAGAGCCTCAAAGAGCTGAAATACCCTACAAAAGAAATCAGCTCCAGCAAAGACACATACCCAGCACCCGTGGATGATGTTGAACGTTGCAATGGTTTTTGAGCCTAACCCTAGCA
Source organism: Pogoniulus pusillus (assembly GCF_015220805.1). Classification (NCBI taxonomy): domain Eukaryota; kingdom Metazoa; phylum Chordata; class Aves; order Piciformes; family Lybiidae; genus Pogoniulus; species Pogoniulus pusillus. The sequence continues at coordinate 31,538,073 of NC_087273.1, forward strand.
AGCCGGGGGGCCACCAGGCCCCCCGGCCTTTGAAATCCTCCACCAATTCACCCAGTGCACACCATGGGGACTCACCAGGGAAGCCAGGCGGAGGATCCCTTGGCCCACAATGGGCCTAACTTAGGGCTTCCAGCTTTCCTGGGGCAGAATATAAAGGGGAGTGGGCAGGGAGGGCAAAGTGGCCACACCTGGGGTGGGAGGAGACTCCAATAGCCAGCTAATAGCAAACGGCATCACCTGGTGGCAACACATCTGATGTGCTACAATGGGAAATTAATTAAATGGTGATTAATTAATTACAAGTATAACAGATGATAGCAATATCTGTAATCAAAGGTGATTACATTATGTCCAGAACAAATAGCACAATGAAGATATGTATTTGAACAAATAATGCTGGCCAAAGCACATCATTTAATTTGTCTGCTGAAAGGGGCAATGCAGTGACTGACGAAATATCCTCTGTGTTAAAAGAGGAGGTGTTCAAATAAAGCCTGGCTGAGGCACTTGGTGCCATGGTCTAGTTGATTGGACAGGGCTGGGTGCTAGGTTGGACTGGATGATCTCGGAGGTCTCTTCCAACCTGGTTGATTCTATGATTCTATGATTCTATGAAAGGTGAGGTCCAAGTGAAGGTGATTGTAGCTATCAGTTGATAAGCCTTTCTCAGGCTGAAGTCACTAAGCATTACAGCATTTATTTCAAAAGCAAGAATTACAAGCTCAAGAACTAATCCAAGCTTCAGGCCTGGTAATGATTGTGACATTTGGAAGCATATGATTCAAAACAGACAAGGGATTGAAAAGGCAGGTGCAGCAGATGGTCAAGATCCTGTTACACAAAGGCATTTTTGACTCATTCATGAATGCTCTCATCTCTGTTCCTGTGTGTCTCTAGCCCATGACAGGGAGCTCTGGCAGAAGAGAAGAAAGAGTAAGGTAAGAGTAGAGATACAAGGTCTGGTTAGGTGGATTTTTGCAGAACTCTAGGAATAAAAAAGTTCTCAGTAGTCCTCATCCTACAAGAGGCTTAGTAAATGCCACAGAGCTCTAGGAGGCAGATGCGATTAAGATCATCTTTGGCTCCATTGCTGTCCTATTGAGTGCCTCAGTTTACCTATCTGTTCTCTTAGGTAACATCCCTTACCTGTCTTTGTATACAGGAACTTCATTCATTAATGCTGATGTCAAAGAGGGCACTCAGAACCTCACAGGAGGCCAAGTGCACCTGCATTAGTTAGCCATAAATCATGGGAAACAACACTTTGAAGTGTCAGAGAGATTTAATGTGGGATACAGAACAGAAGGGGAATGTGATGAACTGAGCCCCAAGCCCCAAATAAGGAATTTAAAATGCACCTTCCCCTTAAAAGTGTCAGCAAATGAAGAAAAAGAAGAGCGGGGGAGCCCCAAAGGCAGCAATTTTGAATGCTTTAGTTTTCTCTATTGACTTTAATTAAGCTCACCCAGGATTGCAGGCCTGTCACTTGGGGAACCTTTCCATAAAGAAAAAAGGAGTTTGCTCCCCAGGTGGGTTTTCCCAAGTTTCTCAGGCTCTTACCACAATATATGCCTGGCATCCATGACAGGGTCGTCAAAAATAATAGCTAAGGAATTCACTGTCTGTCATTCCAAAATAATTATGTATGGGGCTTTACTTGCACTTGAGATGGGTTATATATTTCATTGAGAAAATCCATGTAGACTAAAATATATATTTATATGTATTCAAGTGCTATATGGAGCTTGCACAGATTAACAGACAAATAAGGAATATCGGGGAACAGAAATCTGCAAACATGCTTGTGAATCACTTAGAGAAAGTGAGCAGAGACAGCTGTCATTCCCAGGTTTGTTAATTACAAAGTACATTGATGTTTTATTAACAATTTATCAGCATTTAATCACCTACTTTGATGTAAAGTTCAGGCTTACAACTGCACCATGGAAACTGTCCCTTCAATATGAACAAAGTTGTAAGGGTCATCCAGAATCATAGCAAACAGAAGTTTATTCCTCTCAGTGGCCTGGAAGGGGCTTTCAGTCCCTCAGTGTTGTGCCTGTAGTCTACACATGCAGTAGCTTTTGAGTGCTTGCAAAGTCAAAATAGTAAGGGGGAAGATGAGAGCTTGGAAGCAGAAGAGGAGGAGGCAGTGTACTCGGTGGTATTCTTCAGGTGCACAGTTTGAATAAAAATGCAAAACAGGATGCTCCCATTCAGTAAATATTATCATTTTTATTCACTCATTAATTAAGTTGCTTAATTGCTGCTGTCAAAAGACTCTTGAGTTTGTGACTGCGGTTGTTGCACTGTTTTGATAGTAGCTGAAGAAGGAAAAAGGCAGCATCACTCAGCTTGCTTTTTACTTGATAATAAGGAGTCGCTGATGATAGAAGATTGTAAAGAAGCTGCAGAGTTTGCACACAGAAAAAAGATATTTCCAGGAAAAAGAGGAAGGAGGAAGGTCAGCTTTGTGGAATCCCTCAAATACTATTTCACTGGTGTGAGTGATGCACTGTAGCTTGCACATTACCATAGAATCATAGAATCATAGAATCAACCAGGTTGGAAGAGACCTCCAAGATCATCCAGGCCAACCTAGCACCCAGCCCTAGCCAGTCAACTAGACCATGGCACTAAGTGCCTCAGACAGGCTTTGCTTGAACACCTCCAGGGACGGTGCCTCCACCACCTCCCCTGGGCAGCCCATTCCAATGCCAATCACTCTGTGAAGAACTTCCTCCTAACATCCAGCCTATACTTTCCCCAGCACAACTTGAGACTGTGTCCCCTTGTTCTATTGCTGGTTGCCTGGGAGAAGAGGCCACCCCCCACCTGGCTACAGCCTCCCTTCAGGTAATTGTAGACAGCCTTTCATTCATTATTATGCAAAAATCATTTTTATGCAAAATATCCCCCCCTGTTTTAATTTAACTTCCCCAAGGGCCAAAAAATGGAAAAGTCTCAAGCCATGCCAGTTAATACAATTACAGATAATTTTTTTCTAGATCTGTTTTGAAAAGACTGTTTTAAGATGTTTTAGGAACCATCTCTTCTAGGAAATTAGACTGACAAGTAGCCAGCACTTATGGTATGTTATGCATATGGTTCTGAGGCATGACCTAGTCACATCAGGATGATGATCAGTCTACTCAAGGATGATGACCATGGCACTCAAGACAATTCTAGAATATATGCTCACTTTACAGAGGCATCACACTTCAGACTATCACACTGAAGAAGTTCTGTGTTCGCAATACATGAAGATGTCTGTATAAATACCCAACACAAAAATGTGGCTGATCCTATTGAAATGGGTCAGTGTCACCAAGAACAATTTTTTATTCTAGTTGCTAAATAGACTAACTGGAATACAACTTGCAAAACAAGTTGCTGAGAACTGTCTATGGTGCATACAGAGCCAGGTCATTAACTTTAATGTCTATGTCTGTACAAAGAAAAGAGATATTCTAACTTATGCTTACCTCAGAGATGCTCATGGGTCACAGAAGGAAAGACTATTACATACAGGTAAGCAAGCAGGAATAACAGCTGATAGATTAGGGCTAGGGTGATGGAGGTGGTATGTAGCCACCAATTTTACCTTATTGCTGAGAAACACGTAGCTTAGCCCTCAGTTCTAAAGTCAAGCCTGAAGTTTATATGCCCATTCTCTGCTCATAATCTCTCTTCTTTTAGACCTGTATAATGAAGCAGGTGAACACTTTAGGGACCCACTTCTGCTTTGGAAGGAGAATTCTGCCTCACGCTGGAAGTCCCTTACCCAGTTGCAGAGAGGAGTAAAGCAAGTCCTGTCCTCTCCTATGTACTATGTAGGGACTGTTACATCAAAGTCTTTCTTTAAGGTTTCAGGTGTCTCATAGTGCCCATACTTCTGACAGATAAATTTCAGAAACATCTTATGAAGGCCTTCAAAACAATTTGATGCATTGAATTCTTGGACAGTCTTCCACTGCATTGAAATCTGTCCCAGGCACACTTAGAATCATAGAATCAACCAGGTTGGAAGAGACCTCCAAGATCATCCAGTCCAACCTACCACCTAGCCCAAATATATGGAGTCCACCCCACTTGCTATTGTCTCCTGCTTTCTGTTGAGAAGAGACCACTTTGTGCTAAACTGTGCAATTCATTTTGTGATGTACACAAAGATTCTCCAGGAGAGAAGCAAACTCAGTACATCATTGTGAATATCTCATCTCCAAAACTGAACCTAGTTTTGCTTATTTCAAAGGCTACTGGCCTGCAGCATCACACTGCCTGAAGTGTCAACTTTGTACAATTCTTACAGGTTCCTTGAAAAAAAATGGCATAATTACATGACTTATTGGCACTTGCTGCACTCATTGCTTGTAATTGCTCCAGAATGAAAGGGGAAAGCAAAACTGCTATGAAACATTCCCTTTTTTTAAGCAGTGGAAGACATGAGCAAACAAAAATCTTCAGACATTTCAAAACCTCCTAGTTACTCATCAGCCAAAAATGTCATAAACAGCACTTATTCATATTCCTAGATTTTATGGGTCAGCATGACCTCTTTAAAATCTGCAGGCCTGGGAAATTCAAGGGTGCTGACTGATGAGCTGGGACAGCTTTACCTTGGGACAAGCTGAAAAGGTTGGCAGCTTCAGCTGTCTTCCCTGCTCCCAATGTCCAGATGTCTAAGCTGCTTGTCAATCACCTCCCATACCACTGCAGTTTACAGGGCAGATTTTTCACTGCAGCTATCACTGATTTTGGTTTGCCTTAAAGTGCCTCACTATAAACACTGTGGAGGATGACACAGGATAAAAAGAGTTACCTCCACCACTTGTACCCATAAAAGCAGACCCCAGCAGGCAGAGTCCAAATGCACTTCAATGTACTATATAGTCCTCACTGCTTTTACAGAAACTGCCAAAGCACCAAAACAGGCATTTCATTACAATGCAAACTTAAACCATGCACAAGCTGCATTTCCATAGAATTTATGCCATCAGCTCCTAGAATTGGGTGCTCTCTGATATTAAAAAGAACTATGTCTCTGCACATCTCTCTTTTTTGACCCTAACCAGCTCCTCCTGACCTGCAATGACAGTGTCAGACCACCTAGGCACTCTTGCTTCTCTGGGACACAGGGTGATGAGGCTGCATGCTCATGCCACTCTCAGTGTACCTCCACTCTCAGTTTGTGAATGAGTGATGAACATAAACAAGAATTTAAAATGCAAAGAAAAGTAAGTTAAGCCTCTTCTTCTCTGATATGATCATGTAGCTTTTCTTCTTCTTTTCCTTGACCTTCCTTGTATCTCTCGTCATGCTATCCTTTGCTTTTCTCTTGTGTAGTAGTTCCTTCATCCAATCTTGGAGAGCAAAAGCTATGAGCGTCACTGTAAAAAGACAACAGTTTTCAGAAGGAAATTCTACTTCTTAGCTCTTTCCAGCAGAGTTTCTCAGGTGTACGCTGAAGCTTATGTATGTGTCTCTTTGTCAGTTACCAGCAATTAAATTATGCTCTGATAATAGGAGAAACGAGCCAAAGGAAGTTGTAGTTTGACAGGAAGGGACTTAAATTTAACTACAAGGAAAAGTAGGTGATCTAAGTTCTCAAACAGCCACCTGGACCTGAGTAACTCCTTAAGTAATTCCCTGATATAGCAGTAGTAGGCTCTGCCTAGAGACAGTGTAATAAATTGCCAGAGCACATTATTCCCTGAGGACTCAACAGGCAAGCACACTGAAAGCTTCCTTGGGAGGGGGAAAAAAAACCATGAAGGAAGGAAGAAAGAAAAAGCACAAAGGTTCAATTTCTGTCCTTGGGCTTCCTTTTCCTTACCACCTCCCCCAGCATGACATAGGCAGAACAGATGATACAAAACAGGAGCTGGCACCCTCTATACCCTTTGTCACAAGTCCTCAGGTCATTGGCATGATCTCCCACCCTGATGATGACTGCCAGAGCCAGCAAGTGAAAGCCACTGCTTGCTCCTCTGTAACGGAGGGTACTCGCCCGTCCGACACCAGATGAGGCCCCAGAATGACTCCACAGTTTACTTTGTTTTGCATTGCCAGAGGTGGGCAGAAAGCCGTAAGGGGGTCTGCAGGGGAGAGGGGTGGTGCTGAGAGGTTATCTCTTTGGTCACTTGGAATGGTACCTGACGTTTCATTCAGACACACACAGTATGCAAAGAGTTATTTGCCACCATCTCTGACTTCATGGGGCTGGGATCACGCTCCAGACATGAGAAGACTAAACTGCAAAAATATCACAGTATCCCAGTATCACCAAGGTTGGAAGAGACCTCATAGATCATCAAGTCCAACCCTTTACCACAGAGCTCAAGGCTAGACCATGGCACCAAGTGCCACGTCCAATCCTGCCTTGAACAGCCCCAGGGACGGCGACTCCACCACCTCCCCGGGCAGCCCATTCCAGTGTCCAATGACTCTCTCAGTGAAGAACTTTCTCCTCACCTCAAGCCTAATTTTCCCCTGGCACAGCCTGAGGCTGTGTCCTCTTGTTCTGGTGCTGGCCACCTGAGAGAAGAGAGCAACCTCCTCCTGGCTACAACCACCCCTCAGGTAGTTGTAGACAGCAATAAGGTCACTTCTGAGCCTCCTCTTCTCCAGGCTAACCAATCCCAGCTCCCTCAGCCTCTCCTCATAGGGATTGTACTCAAGGCCTCTTACCAGCCTCGTCGCCCTTCTCTGGACACGCTCAAGCATCTCAATGTCCCTCCTAAACTGGGGGGCCCAGAACTGAACCCAGTACTCAAGGTGTGGTCTAACCAGTGCAGAGTACAGGGGCAGAATGACCTCCCTGCTCCTGCTGACCACACCATTCCTGATGCAGGCCAGGATGCCACTGGCTCTCTTGGCCACCTGGGCACACTGCTGGCTCATGTTCAGGTGGGTATCAGTCAGCACCCCCAGATCCCTCTCTGTCTGGCTGCTCTCCAGCCACTCTGACCCTGGCCTGTATCTCTGCATGGGGTTGTTGTGGCCAAAGTGCAGCACCCTGCACTTGGAGCTATTGAATGCCATCCCCTTGGACTCTGCCCATCTGTCCAGGCGGTCAAGGTCCCGCTGCAGAGCCCTTCTGCCCTCCAACCCAGCCACATCTGCCCCCAGCTCAGTGTCATATGCAAACTTGCTGATGACTGACTCCATGCCCAGGGGTACCCCATAAACGATGCCACCTTTCAAGCTGTACTGTGGAGCAGGCAAAGAAACCATCCCCATAACTCAAGCGTGGGTTTTGCAGCAGATTTTTGTAGCGACAACAGTTTTCTGTTTCAAAGGGGGGGCTCAGAACAAATACTTTGAAAAAAAATTAAATATATGTATTTTATTATATGTTTTTATTAAAAAAAAGAAAAAAAAAAGTAGTGAGAAATTGAAGTGATTATTTTATCTTCCAATTGAACCATGATGGATCAAAGCAAGGAAGCATGTATTTCAAAACTGACACATCCCTAAAAATTTTATGATTGTTGCTATTTGATGTGACACGTCACAGAATTTTATGTCAAGCTGAAGAAAATGTGACAATTCATATGTAGTATTTTCAGAAACAGGCTTTAAGTGCAGTATTGAGAGATGTATCTGCAGGGTTTAAAACACTCTGCTTGTTCCCAGGCTGGCGAAAAGCAGCCCCATATGCTTTAAACTTCTGCACCCCATTAATTAAAGTCGGAGCTTAAAAGTAATGCTGAGAAATAATTGACCGGATTAGAAAAGGCTGTGGGTGAGCCGAGAAGTTACCATTGCACAAATATTAATACATATCTTTTCCTGTAATTAACAGAAAGAGAAGAGTGCAATGTGGTGAGGTAGCAGTCATTTTGCAAAAGCATATTGGCTGAAGCCTGCCATCCCTCTTGCTTTCCCTTTCCACACATACATCCTTCTAAACTGATACAGCTGCTGATGCCATGCTGAAGAGAGAGACCAGCAAGGACAAAATTTTTATAAGATTAGTACAAAAGGAAAAAAATAAGCCAAAACTGTTAATAAGTAATTAATATTATGCTATTGTTACCAGAAATGGAATAGTTCAGCTCCACAACCTTTTTCCAGGCTCTTGAAAGGTGCAATTTTATATCAATGTTCAGCAGTGTGGGAGAGTGCTGAGCACCACTCATTTTCTGCTCAGCACTTTCCTAGATGTAGCTCATGTGGAGAGGAAGAACCATCAAAAGCTTTAAGCCTTCTGCTAACCTAAGGAGAAATCCAACATTTCTCGGTTTCCAAAATAAAGTCAATAAACAAAGGCAATGTTTTGCAAACCAAAAATAATGATCTCTTCTAACAGCATCACTAAGGACGCTGCCTAATTGTTTTCTTTCAGCAAGCAAGTAACTAGCTGCAGTGTTTTCTCGCTTGAGCACACACAGATAATCCAAGGTGTAAAATAACCACAGACTTCCTGATTTCCAAGAGGTAGGTTTTGACAGGCTGTTCTCCTGGACAGTTTGTCCACCTTCACTTGATGCGAAATCATTCTGCTTGCTGAAAGATCATCTCGTTTTCCCATTTCCAGCAGTATTGCCTCCTGCATCTAGGTTGCCTCTTGTCCCTTTATGTATGCCCAGAGTTCTCCACAGCTTTTCTGAACAACTTGTATACAAACATCTGAGGGGTGGGTGCCAATCTCTTTTCAGTGGTCAGCAGCAAAAAGACAAGGAGCAACAGCTACAAATTGGAACTTAGCAGATACCTCGACATGAGGAAAAGCTTCTTTACAGTGAGGGTGACAGAGCATTGGAAAAGTCTACCCAGAAACGCTGTGGAATCTCCTTCCCTGGAGGCTTTCAAAATCTGCCTGGATGTGCTCCTATGTGTGCTAGTTTGAGCCTACCTGGGATATTTTAGTGAGAGGAATTAGATTATAGGCTGTGAAAAGGAAACAATAGTGATGTCTACTTCACTCATAGGCTTGCTGAGATGTATAAAACCAAGAACACAAATATAGATAACACAGTTGCTCTTTGGCTTTGGCTGCCTCACTTCTCTCTCTAACCTGCCATCTGTGTAACTAATCCCTGTGCTTCCTAACCCCCATGGTCGATTCTCCAAACTCACCTTGAACATAAGGCAAAGTCTAGGATAAAGTAGAGGGGTGAAAAGGAGGTAGGTGGGAGGGTGGTTGGGAGCCCCTCCTGGAAACTCTGCTTTCTGGGAGGGCTGTTGTGTTTCTGTATTACCTTTTTAACTTGTATATTTCTGTATATAGCTGTATATGTTGTAAATATTAACTTGTATATTGTGCTAAGCTGTAAATACAAAGCTTCATTCTTTAATTTCCAGCCACTGAGTCTAGTCTGGGTGATTTTTCTTAAGTGGGGGGGGGGGGTGGGGGGGTGGGGGGTAGGTAGTATGCAAACCATCACACTATGTGAACTATCCTAGGGGATCCTGCCTTGGCAGGGAGGTTGGACTAGGTGATCTCTGAAGGTCCATTCCAACCTCTAAAGCCCTGTGATTCTGTGATTCTGTTTTATTCTCAAGGAGTCTCCCCAATAGACTACAATCCACTGTAAGTGGATTTTAACTGCACCATTCTAAGAAAGAAAGTTTCAGATTGTAAAAGAGAAAAGAAAGAAAACAGAAGAATGAACGCTTCAAAGCACTGAAGACTCTAAAGGTTCCTATACTCATTCTAGATACCCCCATATCTTTCAGCTCCTAAACCACAATATTATGAACTTCTACTGCCCTGTATCCATGCCCTTTTGCACATACAAGCTGCACTGACTTCAAAGGGAGCTGTGCATACACAACAGTGACATGTAAAGTCTCCTCAATCCTTTAATCTTCTGAGAATTTAATATTTATTGCTATCTCAAAATAGAAGCCTTTTTCTCTTAAATCTAAGAATATTGACCACTTCTCCAGTGAAGCACTTAGGCACACAGTAAAGTTTAGGCAGATGAGTTGTCCTATTCATATTGCATAAGATAAATTCACTTTTCAGTCAGTTTATCGCTAAGCATGTGTTAAGCACTTACCGAATCAAGACTGCAGGAGAGGTAGTCCTTCATCAGACATACCAGAGCATGACACTTCCTTCTTCACTCTCATGTCTCAAAAGCCTAGAGCAATAATTGTTAGCATCTATAGCAGTTTTGGTTTCCTTCTGGATGTTTCAGGTTTGTGCATTGTACAATGACTGGGGGCAAACTTCAGCATGCACTGCACTCTTCCCACAAATGAGTAATGCAAGATTACAAACAGAGGGGATCTGCAATGAAGCTACAGCTCATCCACTTGTGTTTTTGCATGGCCAAAGGTCAGCTCAGTTCATATTAAGGTCTGGCAAAAATCCCATTAACTTCAGCTATGTTCTCTGGGCAATAAAGTTTTCTTTGGAGTGGCCCCTTGCTTTTACACTTCTTTTTACAACACTCATTACGCTCCAGATATTCCATAATTGCCACAACTGTTATTCTTGCTTGCTCTACAGTTTTTACTGGCATCATCAAACAATGAGAACCCAATAAATACTGGTATGTATTTATAACTGATTCAAGAAAACCTTGAGGGTGAGATTCTGGGACAGGGAAGTTTTTCCATCCACCGAATGTTTTCATGCAGCAGAGAAAGAACAAAGAGAAATTATGTTGTTTATTTTGTCGATTCTAAGAAGCTAAAATTCACCCCCACTCATCCCAGGAGCAAACAGCTGGCAAACAACTGACAACACAGATATCATTCAACTCCCATCTATCTCACAATACAGTGCAATAAGTATAGGTAATAATGATGTGACATGACAGGATGCATCTTTTATTAGGTGTGTTTAAAAAAATGAAAATTTACATGAAAGTATGTGGAAAAGAATCCAAGAAACCTTTCTTTCTCTTTTTGCTTCTCTTACTTTCATCCTTGCATATTTGTGATTTTTCTGTAAATTACGGTTTCTATCTGAAACATTTTTCTTCAATTTCCATATTCCCAAAAAGTCATTTTACTATTTATGTGGTCGAATCCCTTCTAATGTGATTTGATGGCACATAAATAGTAATATGACTTTTTATGTTATCTATTGCTTGTGTAGACTTTTCAGAAACCCTATATTATAGCCTTGTATTAAACCCTGATAATTTTCAGGGGTCATCACTGTAATATATGGCTGGAAGACTGCTATTGTGATGCTGTTGTCAGCCAAAAACCTTGCCTTCAAATGTACACCCAAACCATAGTAGAAGATAAATCAAAATATGTGTCTGCCTAGCCATATATCCATTCTGTGACTTTAAATATTTTTATGATCATGGGCACTGGACAGGACACTGGGGACTTATAACCAATCCCCAACTGGAAACAACTGAACATTAAAATACTACTACTACTACTACTAATAATAATAATAACAATAATAATATCTGCATATTATAACCCCATAGATGAAATTAGCATCCTTGTGTATTTATAATAAGGGCATAAGTTTGCTTTGGGTGTTAAAATTCATGTTACTGTATGTAACTATGTCAGCCACTGATCTACTAACCACTGAAGTGCTTACTGCTCTGCACACACTCAGCCTCACACATACAATTAGAAGACTTTCTGCATTAGTTTATGACCACCTTCCTGAGATGGTTAAGATAGCTGATGCTAGGTGACAGGTGATCCCAAGCAAACGTGGATGGACATGTTGCTTGAAAATGTCCCCATCCATAAGGCTGACATTTTGACTCAGAATCACACTCCAATGTGCTCCGGTAGGAGATTTTAAGACATTCCTTTTCCCTTTCTCATTCTCCAATCTTCCATCAGCTTGGTGTATGAAAGCCATCCAGCTGTAGCCACCTCCCAGAGCTCCGTTCATTTTATTTTTCATTCATGAACATCATGACAATTTTGTGCTAGTTCTAGATGAGTAACAAGGGCATAAACGTGAACCCTGTACTTGTAATGCAGTGTTGCATGTGAGTTTCTATCAGTCAGACATATTAACAGGCCAGGGCTCTTCTCTGCTCTGTGAATGCTGTGTGAGTCTTACGGTGCACTAGAAAAAAAAATCACCATCCACTGCCAAAAGAGTCTCCTGCAGAATATATTGAAAAATTCCAGAGGATGGTCCACTCCATCCCATCCGTAGTTAAATTTTCATGAAGCTGTTTGTGTCTATGACCAAGTTCTGCAAAGCTTTATAAAGTGTGCATTCTCCTCACGCCGCTAATTCCATCCCATCTGATGAAGATAACTGTGGGAGTTAGGACTACAAACGCAGGACTATAGCCTGCGAAATCCTCGGAGATGGACGTGTGACAGAGTTTGAAAACAGCATTTCTATTAATAATGAATGCTCTCAATTTATACCAGATTTTGTAATGTTTCTGGGTGCATATTGTTCTGTTGCTGTCCCAGATGCTGTCCTTTCTGACTAATTTGGTTCCCCTTCACAAACGAGCACCCCCTACTCACCCAGGGGAAGGCACTTATGAGAAAAGGGCAGTTCAAATTGCAAAACCAGGGAACTTGACTGTAATAAAGTGCAGGGAAATTCCATGTAAATGTGGCCCTTAATTTCTCAGGCCTCTGTAACTTATCAGTACCTTTCAACAGGGCTAATGTCAGGTACTGTACAGCATTCCTTATTTTCAGAAAGCTGTTTCCTAAGGTCCAGATGATGTTATAAGTGGTATAACATGACTCAAAGTAGTTTTGCCAGATGTGATATCCCCTGTTGCAGCCTCAAATAGACTGAGAATGAGGAATGCATGGTCCATTAATTTCCATTGGAGTGGAGAATGCGTTACTCCTTTGCCATTCCCTTACTAAGAAATCTTCACATAGTCACAGTTTTATTTTCTTTATTCAGGAAGCCATATATTCCAGCATTCCCCTGTATTTGCTTTTTGAGGATGTTCACTGACTTTTTTCCTTTGTCACTTCTGCAACACATACGCACAGTCCTGTCTACACACACCAACACAAATTATGTTCTCGGGGGAATATCCACAATGATCTGTTACTTTGAGTATTTCATAGCTGGTTTTCTCCTTCCAGTGATTAAACCCACAAATTTGGTTAATGTAAAGAGCAGGTTTTGTGCATAAATCTACCCCCCATAATTGCTTTTAAAATGCTGGAACCACTTTCAGATGCTGTCATCCATTTCTTAGGCGGTGGTCCCCTTTTTTTTGTGCATTCAGTAAATCAAAATTTACATGACTATTTCCCACCAGACATTTGTGCAAGGTAGATCAGTTCCCTGTGTGGTCTTCTTAAACAGCATTTGTGGCAGATTTGGCAAAAAGACATATATAAATACAAAGAAACTACTAGAAAAGCTCCTAAAGGATGGTAGCTGCTGAACAGTCTCAGGCACCTTAACAGAAGGAGAAGCTCATGTTATGCTGGTCATTACAAATTGTTCATCTCACATAACCATTCTGAAGTGTTACTTTATCATTAAAAGTGCCACTAACTTGGTCTTTTCTGAATTAACTCCTCTTCACCTCCAAATGGAAAAAGGAAAAAAAGGTTATGTATCTGTTTAGTCAGTCAGCAAAACTGCACTAACTCATAATTAGCTAATCACAGGATCACAGACTGTTAGGTGCTGGAAGGGACCCAATGAGATCATCAAGTCCAATCTCCCTGCCAGAGCAGGACAATACTATCTAACACAGAGGAACACACCCAGACAGGCCTTGAAAGTCTCAAAAAGAAGAGACTGCACAACTTCTCTGGGATGCCTATTCCAGTGCTCTGGGACCCTTACAGTAAAGAAGTTCCCCCTTGTGTTGAGGCAGAACCTCTTGTGCTGCAATTTACACCCATTGCTCCTTGTCCTGTCACAGGGAGCAAGTGTGAAGAGCCTGTCCCCCCTTCCTGGCCAGCCTTCAGATACATGTAAACATTTATCAAATCTCCTCTCAGTCTTCTCTTCTCCAGACTACAAAGCCCCAGGTCCCTCAGCCTCTCCTCATAAGCCATGCCCTCCAGTCCCCTAATCATCCTTATAGCCCTCCGACAGACTCTCTCCAGCAGATCCCTGTCCCTCTTAAAGTGGGGAGCCCAAAACTGGACACAGTGTTCAAGATGAGGTCTCACCAGGGCAGAGTAGAGGGGGAGGAGAACCTCCCTTGATCTGCTGGACACACTCTTCTTAATATGCCCCAGGATCCCATTGGCCTTCTTGGCCACAAGGGCACATTGCTGTGCCATGGTTAACTTGGTATCCACCAGAACTCCGGGTCCCTCTCCACAGGACTGCTCTCCAGCAGATCATCTCCCAACCTGTACTGGTGCAGTTTATTATTCCTCCCCAGACGCAGGACTCAGCACTTGACCCTATTGAACTTCATCTGCTATCTCTGTGCCCACCTCTCAACATCGTTGATGATGTTGAACAGGACTGGCCCCAGCACTGATCCCTGAGGGACACCACTAGTCAGAGCTCTCCAGCTGGACCTGGCACCATTGATCACCATCTTCTGATCTCTATCTTGCAACCAGTTCCAAATCCACCGCCCTGTCTGCTCATCCATCCCACACCTCAGCTTGCTCTCTAAAATCTCCACGCTTTGCTACTCTCACACAGAAAATGGTGGTGTTTCATGGCAAAGTCTTAACAGCACTGCTGGTCTTGTAAAAGACCCCAAGCTACTGCAGTTTGACTGTGATTATAAATATCTATTACAAAATGCTTGTGATCATACTGGAGATGGTAGTCCTAGGTAAAAGCAAAGTGCTTCTATAAAACCAAGAAAGCATCAGGTACAGGCTGCTTTCTGTTACTGTAATTTCTAAACGTTTCTTCACTTCTTAGTTCAGAAATTCAGTAACTTCCCCTGAGCTCCCTAAGACTTGCTGCAGATGGGGTAAGTTTCTGCCATATTTATGTGAGACTTTGCCAGAGAAGTTATTAGTTTTCAGTACTCTGTGGCTACATCTCTTTAAGGGAGTTTGAAACATATCTAGTGTTTCTCAGCGGAAGAACATGAAGTTCACCTAGAGAGGTTAACTCTCAGTTCATCTCAGGAAGCTAGAAATGGAACCCAAATCCTTAGCTGATGTAAGCTGATATACTTCCACTGATTTCATAAACTATACTGGGTTATTTCAGGGAAGGATCTGTCACAATTCATCACTGCTTTGAAAATTGTATGGGGTGATAATCACAGAGAACATTGCTGCATGTCTGACATATTGCACCAATATTGCTCAAATGTGATTGTTTTTTTCTTGTGTAGCAAGTTGCTTTGCAATGCATGAACAATACTAAAATTAGGGTGATGATAGTAATTTCCTGATTGCTAAACTAATCTCATAGTCTGAAAGCCTGAGAGTGGGAGAAACAGGTAAAAAGCTCTTAGGTTCATGAAAGGAAACAAATATGTCCTTACAATACCTTTTTAATAGCACAGATATGAAGTTGAGCACAACTTCACAGAGATTGCTTAGTGACTTATGAATTCGCTGGAATGTTATGAATGAAATCAAGGTCAGAAGCATCACCTGCAAACACTGCAGGGTATAAAGCATGAGCAGAGGTACCCATGCCTCACCACTGTGAGGGACCCATGCCCTGAGACCTGAGAGCCAAATCTGCTCCTCAAACATCTTTCCCATTAGAGTGACACAGTAGATCCTTGGGCCTTCCTAGAATTTTAGATGTGTTTTGAAAGCACTGAGCAGTCTGGCTGCCCAGCCCAAACATATGAAAGGTTGTAATGAAATCTTCCTTACAGGATTTCTCTACCAGACTAAGGTAAAGAGGACTATGATCTAATGGAGACCATGCTTTGGAAATATTCAGAGCTATGAGGATGATTAGGGGACTGGAGCACTGCCTTATGAGGAGAGGCTAAGGGACCTGGAGCTTTTTAGTCTGAAGAGAAGACTGAGAGGGGATTTAATAAATGTTTATAAATATCTGAGGGCAGGGTGTCAGAATGGGGGGGCACAGGTTCTTCTCACTTTCTCCCTGGGATAGAACAAGGAACAAAGAATGTAAGTTACAGCACAGGTGATTCCACCTCAACACACAGGGGAACTTCTTTACTGTAAGGGTCACAGAGCACTGGAATAGGCTCCCCAGAGAGGTTGTGGGGTCTCCTTCTCTGGAGACTTCCAAAGGCTGTCTGGATGCATTCCTTTGTGACCTGAGCTAGATTGTATGATCCTGCTCAGGCAGGGGAGTTGGACTCGATCTTTTCAGGTCCCTTCCAACCCCTGACATCCTATAATCCTGTGATCCTGTGACCATCCCGTATCCTCTTTGCCACAGTTGTAGTTCTCCCCTTTGCTTACCCTCTCCTTTGGCTCCTGCTCCAATTCCTTATTAGATGTTGACATTATGATATGTTTATTAATGGCAAAAAAATGGATTGTGTTGTCCACATCTTCCTTCAGTGCCGTTGGCATCAGCACTTCTTATCTCTTTACCTTTGGTGCTCATGATGCTCATGACCAGGCCTAGCACCCTTTTTCCTGCGATATTCCATGACCATTTTGATCATTATTTCCAATTCTGCTTCCTCTCCTTTGCTTTTTTTTAGGTACCAGTTCTGTCAGTCCTTCTCCTGATACCATCTTTGAGAATGCCGCAATGATTCCTGACACCTCATTGACATTTACCTAGACAACATTCCTATGTGATCTGGTATAGGTGATCCTGCTCTGGCAGGAGGTTTGGATTAGATGATTTTTCGAGGTCACTTCCAGCCCCTGACCTTCTGTGATTCTGTGCTTCTGTGAACAGAAGCAGAGTATGCAGTCACAGCACAGCTGTGGTCATCCACATTAACCTTGGGTGGCTGAATGTGTACAACATTGGGAAGGAAGCTGCAGTTCAAAACTCCCATTAGTTTGTCTGTGAAAAACACACTGAATCCTCTGCTGCTACCCTTTCCTTGAGTATTGTCTTATCTAGAAGGCAGTAACATGCATGTATTAACTCACAGAAAGCTGGCACCCTCAAGTTTCTGACCAAATAGGTATCCAAATAGGAAGGTTAGAGATCCAGGGGCAGGGGAAACATCCCTTGCTCCCTCAGAGGTTTGATTGCATACACATTGCTCCTCAGATTCTTGTTTATAAAATTGTGTAGATCTGGGCACATGGCAGGACACTTCTGCAGGACTCAATTGCAGTGGCACGTACAGATAGCGGAGCTAGCCCTAAACAGTTGAGTTAGCATATCACAGTTGCAAAAAATACTACTGTACTTGAAAGCAGGGGGAAAAATCATCACACGGGAAGTGGCTCCAGTCAGGTCAAGCCTGAGTGATGCTACTTAACTCAGGCAGATGCTGGTAATTTTGCTCTTGCATCTGCTTATTATGTGACACCATAACTGTGTTGTGGAGTGCGAAACCGACTGTTGTGAGGCACTTGCAGACTCAAGTTACAGAGATCAGTAAAGAGAAGGGATCACTACTCCCTTTCCTCCATCTCAACTCCTAAGCCCTTTTTTTACTATGCATTATCTGACTTCTCAATTTTATGAACTGCACTGAGGTGAAGAATTCAAATCAGATGGACTCATCTACCTCTTTCTGCTCACCACCTATCTATGCAGTTTCTTCTCCTTTACCAGTTATCTGAGTTTATTTGGCAGAGCAATTTTTGTTGAACAGTTACTCAGGAGTATTCAAAAACATAAACCACATTATTTAGCTAATACTAGCCGCACGAGAAACATTTTCTGTTCCTTTTTCAACTGCTTGAGTCTACTCAGACACATTTCCACAACAAATATTTATATCTACACCATTAACATTCTACTCCAGCCTATTAGAGTTTTGGTGCTTTACTCTATTTGTAGCTCTAATGATTTAAAAAAGCTCTTTTAAAAAATTATTTGAAAACATGTATCTCCATAATAAATAACACAGATAGATTACCATCCATCTGAGCACTCAAAAATTATTGCAAAGCACGAGAGTTTCTACCTTCCCTACGAATGATTTCTAATGTGATAGTATAATCCTTCTTTCTCCATTTATTATCCTATTTATAATCTTCTACTAACCTTTATGTTACCATTTGTTCCTAGTGCTTACTCAAATAGGGAACCTGAACTTAAATCCTTCCCTAGGGTCTGGCAAAGATTTAGGTGGCACTGACTGCTGCTCTGCCCTTCCTCGCATGGCGGACCAAAAAGTATGTGGATTTATTCTTGCCCACAAAGATTCCTTCCCATTCAAAGATATTCAAAGTGCCACAGGCACATAAAAGGTATTCCTTTGGCTGTATGGGCCCATAAACACTTCACTGAGAGCAGAACCTTGTTTTCTCAATGGACCTATGTGGATAAAATTGAATACTATGGAGAGAAGTAAAATCAGGTTATAAAAATGTACCCACCCATCACTGTATGTAGTGTACATGCCACAGTGTGTTCCTATCTTGCACTGCATCCAGAGTAGGTCCGTTAAGGACATCACATTTGGACATGTCCTGTGTCACTAGGAGCCAGAATTTGATCTCATGCGTCTGCATCATAGCATTTCCAAGCACAGGTAGTCTCAATGTGGACTTTCCAATCCCAGTTACATAGGATCATCTTACCTTAAACATGCTTTCCTGGACATACAAACCCTAATGTAATTAGCAGGTGCTTTCCATAGCCCAGGTGATCTGCAAGTACTGATGCATGGATGTTTGCTTGTCTCACAGCCCACTCCATTTCAATTTCTGCTGGATGCTTTTGGAAGGCAGTCTGTGAGTTATTTGAGCGGTGAGCCATCTCAGCTGAGAGCCAGAACAGGCTGCACAGAACTGCTCCCACAGATGATGACACGATATGAGATACAAGATGTGATGACGCAGGTATTTGCAATCAGTATATATGGCCTTTACAGTTGGTGCAATGAAAACATGGAAAAAATCTTGCCTGAGAGGAAAGCTTTTTCCTCTCTGCATTTTGAGGTTTTTGGTGCATTTTCTGAAAACTTGTTCTACTCAAGGCAGAGAGCTTCAATTAAAAGTTCCCACTGTAACCAGAGCTCAGATTGTGCTCATGCTATACCTCCAGCTGCACTGTATCACACTCAGGCATGCGTTATGCCTAAGACTCGTGAATGGGTGAAAGGGGGCAAGGAGCTTCCTCTTCCACTCACTGCGCTAGGCTGCAAGCCCTGCATCCCACTCCACCTCGTTGCACTCTGTTCTCATCTTTCCTCTGCTCACCTCTTCCTGCCCAGTTCCTATTCCAAAACAACTCGCTGCCAAAAGAAGCTGGGGTAACACTCCCAGTTACTCCAGGAAACACCCCTGAGAATAGCAGCAGTGAATCCAGGCTCAGCCACACTCCTGGCAGGCACCCGCTCTCAGCATCTATTACCAGAACAGATAGAGCAAGCCTGAATCACTGCCCTTGCCCAGCCAAAGCCATGAGAGGCAGGCTTTCCTCTTAACAGGCAGCAAACTCCACAGCTCAGCACACCTCCAGCACTGAATATCAGTGCTGAAAGCAAAGACAAATTCTATCTGTCTACCAGTGGTGCAGTGAACGGGTCAAGAGGAGGGAGAGATTTCACTCGGGGAAGGAAAGAAAGAGGCTAAGGAGTCTGTGCACCCACATTTGGAGCTCTGACAAAGAGCCATGTGATTTATCATCATACTCCCACTTGTAACTTTAACCTAACAGTGTGTCATCTTTACTTTTCATGTTATTTATTTACAAGTGCATTTTCAGTATCAACCCTTTCATTCATTAATCCTAATGTGGCCTTTTTCAATGTCTACTTACCATTTTAAATACTTACTATAATTTACAGGGCTTTCTTGAACACATCCAAGGTATATTATATGGGGCTAGCTTAATGGAAAGTCTTGTACACCAAAGCAGGAAAAAAGCACATTTAATTTATGGTGGCTCTGAATTTTGCTCATAATTTACTTCTGGAGAACTAGTCATATAAAGCCACACCAATGAGAATTTTCAGTGGGAATGTAGAAAGAAAGAAGCCAATAAATGCTGATCTTATTATTCATTTTTATTTTGAAAGCTTTCCCATGTTGCATTCTGGGATTATGTAAACTACTTATAACTTAGGAATGTAATTGTGGCATCTCAGTATGAAAGAAATGCAGCGTAATGGCATGTCAGCTGCAGCAAGGCCTTGTTTCAGGTGTGGTCCTAAGAGCAATATCTAAACCTTTTTGATATTAAAATTCAGAAGAATTCAGTTGTATGTATACTTCATCACACCAATGTCAACAGGGTCTGAAGAAGCTCAGCACAAACACTATCATCTACAATTTACAGCAGTCCTAGGCAAAGAAAGGACTCTTCCACCTCACTCTTTCCTTCTGCTGATTCACTAGCAAAGTGGGGATCACCAGATTTTGCCCCACAGTATTAGTTCCAGTGCAAATCCATGAAACACTGAAAGCATATGGGAGTGATGAGGTAATGGATAAAATAATGATTTCATGGGTTTGACTTTTTTTTCTTTTAAATTGACTTTTTATTTTAAATCTTCCCATTTTGGACAGATATCCCACTTTAATTGCAGAGATTCAGTAGCCTTTCTTATCCATGCATTTCAATTAACTGGAAGAGGGGACAAAGGAGTCACCAAAATGCAGGCAGAAAACTGAGCAGCTGTATAGGCAATGCTGTGAGAGTGCCTTTTGCACAGGTAGCTCTCTCTGCAGCCCAGTACCACTCCCCACGTGCAGTGTCTCCAGCTCACAGAGCAGAGAGCTGGTGTGCCTCAGCCTACAGAAAATGTGGACAGGGGTAAAGCACTCAGCTGTAACTCTCAGCCAGCACACAGGAGGTGGGTTCTTATTGCAGGGAGAGGATGCAGCCAGATTGCTGTCAGTGGAAAAAGAGGATCACCTGCCTGCATACTGTCTGTCATATAGCAGACAAGGACTTCATACTCTCTCCTGTACTTTGTATGATCCCCAGCATCTTCTGCTCTGTCCCCAAGGTTTCTCTGACACCCTCTCCATCTACCCATTCCACTGCCTCTGCTAGGATATTCATGAGGTGAGAAGACAGCCTGGGGAGAAACCAGAAGAAGACAGGTACGCTCTACTGTGAGCGTTTCTTGGGCTTCTGCCACTGTGCTTCTGATCCTGAAGCCTGACAGGCAAAGAAATCTGGCCAGCACAATCCCATCATCTAATATTTTCCATGGAGAGGTGGAGCTATGGCTGGTGGAACATTTTCACAAGTCACTGAAAGAAAGCAAAACCCCTTCCATCTCTCCACCTCTGCCTGCACAAAGACCGTCTGTCTCTTCATTGCTCAGACTTTAAAAACGTGTTGCCTTTGAGAAAGATGATTTCTGGTCACTGTTTTCAGAGGATATGGGGAATTGCTTTTGGAAAGGCATATTGGAAGGCTCAGCCAGGACACAGCTCTTTCAAGCATATGTGGTTC
This sequence comes from Pogoniulus pusillus, assembly GCF_015220805.1. NCBI lineage: Eukaryota > Metazoa > Chordata > Aves > Piciformes > Lybiidae > Pogoniulus > Pogoniulus pusillus. The sequence goes on from NC_087273.1 coordinate 31,559,434, forward strand.
TGCGGGTTTTCCTCAGCACAGTTGTAAACCCACTGCACCAGCATTGGGACCCTAGAAAACCTACCTGCCATGGATCAGCTTTATGGCAGCACCTTGAATCCAAATTTGGAAATATGAATATGCATAGTAGAGAATAAATAGTTAAATAAATACCCTTTCTGGCAAAAGATTGATCTCCTCACTGAGAAAAGCTCTGATCTGAGCAGTATGTGTGATATTAGGACTAAACAAGTTTAATTCAATTTTAACCTTTCCTTTTTAACCATCTTAACATTTTCCCTTCCACTGTATATTATGACACAAGGCCACTGTGGTTTGTAAAGGTTTTTTAAAGACTGAATTTCAAAGATCCTGCAACACAAAAACTACTATTACTGTTAATTTAAAAAGTAACTTGAATGCTCAGAATGTCTCACCTCAATCTTCTTCTTTTTTTAATACTTTTTTAATGACCACCCATTCACAGTCATAGTTTTCTGCCTGTTATTAATTGTGCCTGCTATAGAAACTGTGGTTTGCACTTAATTGTGACTCTGGCTGATAGCATTTTGACATCTGGCTCCTTGGTTATTCTTGCAGATATGAAGGCTCTTAAACACTTGCTCCTTTGTCATTAAGTTAGGCTAAACGATTTCAGGAACTCAAGATGAATTGAAGAGTTTGGAAGATAAACATCTCCCCAGTATTGACACTTCACCAAGAGAAATCTCTGGAGGCTCATTTATGGCTTGGGCACATGCAGTGAGCAACATATAGCATGCCCTGTGTTGCTTTAGAAGCAGACCAGGAGTTGCTGAGACCTCCACTAGAATGAAAGGTGTGATTTCCATATGTAGAGGCACACTGTCTAACTGCAGTGAGCACACTGCAGGGCATGGAATATGAGTTTGTCCTTTGCCTCCCAGGAAGGCTTATGTTGCTCACATCCAAGCCCAAGCTGTCTTAGCATCAGTGTTTCTGCAGGGTCAATTAGCTAAATGAAGATTAACTTTGTGAATATCTACCCTTATTGCCTTCACAACACTTATGGCAACTGTAGACTAAAAATCCTCCATCCTTACTTTGCTTCTTTCTTTGAGGCATAAACAGAGTGGATCAACCATATCAAGTCTGCAGTACTTGTCCCTGAGGTGTCTGCTCTATTATAGAACACTGGGCAACTGGGAGCAAGGCAGTCCAGCTTCTCACCTGAGCCTAATGACTGCTCACTCACATGTTTATGGAAGCAAGTGACATCCCTGCAATAGCTATTTTCACAGTAGAAGCATAGGGAGGTCAATGTGGCCTTCCCACAGAGCTGGATAGGTGTACATTTTAACCTGTGAATGATACAAGCTCCTCTGATGGACAGGAATCATGTTTGTTGTGTGAAGTTGTGGCAAGACATTTTTCCTCCAAAGCAACCAGTCTTTCTACCCTCTCTTTAACTTTGCTCCTCACACAGATGTACTTTATTCAGAAGGGTGGGATGAGGATTTCACACACAGAACTGAAAGAAACTGCAGAAGATGCGCAAGATTAGACGTCTGCCTTTGTCTTCCTGTGCATCTATGAGGTCTCTTCCAACCTTGGTGATACTGTGTGTGATCTGTGCTAAAGAGGTCCTTGTACCCTCTTTGTCACTTTAAAACCTGTCCTTGAACACTTGGGATGCCTTAGAAAGAGCTCAGTGAGCCAGACCACAACTAATGCACTGGCGATTGATTTAGGTACAGCTGAAGATGAATTCCAGAACTGAGAAGCACTTTAGCTGACTGAAAATGAACACAAAGAAGAAAACAACCTCAAAAGTGAGAAACAGGTTCTTGGTAACCTCTTCAGGGATAAGAAGTCTGGAGAAAGTTAAAAAAAAATGGTTAGGACATCAAATCACAGCGCAAGCAGCTTCAAGGAGGAAAATCAGTGATGGGAAGATTTCTGGAATTTCCAGCACGTGGTCAAGAAGCATGTAGAAGTGATCAGAGACAGAAAGCTACATGTGGAGAAGGGAAAGAGGCTGTGAAGACAGAGAAGCCTGAAGGAAGAACAAATTGGATCCTCTACTCACCACTGATGAAGGAGAATAAATGCCCAGTGTGCAGAACTGAAGACAGTTGCATACCTTGAATGTTGGGATGAAAGGATGTATGTCGAACCAGATGTTCCACTCAAAGGACACTCAAGTCAGGACCCTGTACCAGGAGAAGGGGGATCAGGGGCAAGTAGGGTGCCACTGGAGGAGCTGTTGTGCTGAGGGAAGTGGTGCTGATTACATGCCACCAAACACATTTCTCTGATATTTGATACAAAATCTGGAAACACAGTACTGGAAATACAAAGAATGAAACATTAGACTCTTGCTGCAGCACTGGCAAGGCTGAAGGGAACTGACTTACAAAACCTACAGGGAAAGAAATTCTATTTTTTTGAGGTAAAGTGTGCATGAGGGATTAATATATCTGAGTACTTGTTTGCCTCAACTTTGGTATAACACTCTTTATGTTGATCTAGTGAACAACAACAAAAAATAAAGTTAAAATAAGGTTGAGTACAGCCATTCAGCTGTCAATCAAAAACCTTATTAGACATGTTTGTCCTCAAATTCAAGTATACCATTTTTTTGATTGATAGAAAATGACAGGTAGTAAAGTTATGCAATTATGCATGGAGGTGACATTTTTTCTCCAATAACACTTTAGGAATGTAAGAATTTTGTCATCCTCACTACCTGCCTTGTTGAGAAGATGTGATTTACACTCTTATCTTGGGGGAAGGGAAAAAGAATAGTTGCTACCTCAGTGAATGATCTGTGCATATTTTAAATTGGAATATACATCCTTTTTATAGTACTATATCCAGGCTTCATTTCTGAGGAGTTTCTTTGGGACTGGATGCATTTTTGAACAGCAGCAGAAGGAAGCAGATACAAGCAGAAGTATGACATACTATAAAAAGATGGTCTGCCATAATACCCATAGAATGGACACTGCTCAGAGTCTAAACACAGCCTGAAGTTTTGGTTGAACCTTTCCCATCTCAGGCTGCAAAGACTGAAATTGACTGCACATACATTGTTTTCTTTCATCTTCTGCTGCCCACCACCTAACACCTGCAAATTTGGTATATTACAAGGACTGCCATGCATACATTACAAAGTCTACAATATTCAGCACTTACAAATGAACAATAATTAATAGTAACAAAGCAGGCCTCAGAATTTAATGCAAAATGTTAGTTACCTCTCCAAGTGAAACTATGTTCTACACACATTGACCAAAAAATAGGATAAAGCAGCAGAGGCCTTTTAAGAACAATGAGACACAGAGGGGACAGCAACTACAACAACAACAAAGACTGTTACAATATTCCCATTCTCAGCACCCAATCCAGAAAGCCATCACTTGCACTCTCAGTCACTAGTGGTGGGATGCCCAAGGAGGTGGTGGAGTCACCGTCCTTGGAGGTGTTCAAGAAAAGACTGGATGAAGCAGTCAGTGCCATGGTCTAGTTGATTGGCTAGGGCTGGGTGCTCACTTGGACTGGATGATCTTGGAGGTCTCTTTCAATCTGGTTGATTCTATGATTCTGTGTATCCAAAGCAGTATACCTCCCCATGCCCCCGACCAGCTCTCCACCGTGACAGTACCTAGGAGGTGACGGGTTTGAGCTTACTCAGAGTGTAAGGAGCATCTGGGCTGAACTGGGCTGTGCATTTCTAGAAGAGCTGCCCTGCAGTCCTGCCCTCCATGACTGAGTAGTCATTAGGGCAACATTTCAATCCATAACTGATGAATATATAGGAATTAGACCAATATTAAATAAAAGGTGATGTTTGAGATATGCTTTATGAGGAAATATTCCCCTATTTGATTCTAATGTGTATTTTTAATTCTAACAAGGAGATATGGCTGCACAGCTAGCAGTAGAGGCGATAAAAATAGATGTTAACTCCAAGCACATGGTTCTCACTAGAAATCTAAGATCACACTTTTGTTCACAGTCCAATTTTCTGAGATTAATCTCAGTTCAAACAAACAAGACAGCTCTTGGCCTTTTAACCTAAGTGGGTTGTTAGGTTATGTACATTACAGAAACACTTTAGTACCTCAGAACCAGGTACAGCAAGACAAGTAGTGGCACAAATGATTGAAGCTTTGACCCCAAATAAATGGGAATGTTCTGATTTTTTTCAATAGGAATTGAATATTCTCCTTAAAAATGAGATTTCTTTTTTTTTACAGACTAAGTATAATTTCAGTTCTGAATTTCTAAGTTTGTTTAGCCTTTACAATGCATCTGGGAAGAAAAAAAAAATGTAAGCACTTTCTGAGATACTGGTTATAAGAAGGTGGTTTATTACATTCTTTTCATTAAGTATGTCTCCTGTTTCTTGAATTTGTCATTACCTTGCTGTCATTTGATTTTGTCTCTGCCATCATGGGCAAGCACTGGTGGCAGATGTACACAATAGCAACTGACTGCCTTTTATTTTTTAAAGAAATTAATGACAGCAGTGATCAGCTAATGTAGCTCCTCACCCATTCAGTCACCCCTGGGAGTTCTTTTACTGGCTGGTCTACTCATTAGTCAGGGTTAAGGTAAGATTGCTAGAGTGCTTTGGGGAATGGAAACCACACAGGGCCAAGTTACTGGTGATGGTGGCCTCCCACCTCTGTCTTGAGACAGGAGAAATTAAAGATGCAGAGACTCACTGCAAGATCTTTCCTCTGCAGGTGAAGTCCTTTATTCCCTCTTACATAACAACTCCAGAAGTCAGGGATTGGTCTCTTCTCCCAAGTAATCAGCAACAGAACAAGGGGACACAGTCTCAAGTTGTGCCAGGGGAGGTATAGGCTGGATGTTAGGAGGAAGTTCTTGACACAGAGAGGGAATTGCCATTGGAATGGGCTGCCCAGAGAGGTGTGCAGTTGCCACCCCTGGAAGTGTTGAAGGAAAGACTGGATGAGGCACTTAGTGATGTGGTCTAGTTGACTGGATAGGGCTGGGTGCTAGGTTGGCCTGGATGATCTTGGAGGACTCTTCCAACCTGGTTGATTCTATGATTCTATGAACATTCTCCCTTTCTGCTGAAGTCCATTCTGTGATCAAAAAGATGAAAATATATCATCAAAATCCCTCATAGCTGAGGAATGGTTTTTTGTATCCTGTCTAAATTCTTTTGATCTTCATCTCATCAAAACCTCTGGGTTCATAACGAATCCTTCTGTTCCCTACTTGGTGTTTATGTCTTTCTATTACTTATACACCATTACAATGTACTCCTAATCAAAATATAATTCACTTAATCCTCTTTATAAATGAATCCCTTGATATTCTTAGTTATTTGCATTGCTCTACTCTGGAGTCTCTTTAATTTCTTCACAGCTTTCTGAGTTTGACATGTCCCAAACTGTACACAGAACCTCTGATATAGTCTCAACAGAGTGATATATAAGGAAATCATTGCTGGAACTTGTTAGAGGGACTCTTGAGGAAACCAAATGGCATTGATCTCGTCTCCTTTTTTTTTTTTTCTGTAAGGAATTATCATGATTTGACATTTCAAGAGTGAAGCATTTTCATTTTCACTTCTGAAATAGCCTCCTGCTTTGCTTTTTTGAATACTTCACGTTGTTTGCACATGTTCTGCATGTGTGTGGGATGCAGTAGCACTCAATCTGAATGATGCACTGAATTTTTCTCTTTTGTTGTCACTCACCTATGTACCATTACCCAGCCTGTCATTAATAAGGCTTACAATTACATTATTATTTATTGCTACCACTTATCAACTTTGGTTTAGTGTAGCCTGTGCAGAAACCCAGCCTCATACTCCCTACCTCATCGTCCTCTGCTCTTTCCCACATCATTATCAAGAATGTTAAATAAAATTAGCTGTAGCTTACACCAGTGTGTAGCCCTACTGGAGGCAGCCCCAAATAACACCACAATTCATCATTTTCCTCGTGCTATGGTCCTTCAGTTAATTCTTGGTTTTCATGACAGTTCCAACATTCACACTAGTGTTAACTCATACTTCAAGTCAGATCTCAGGAAGCCCTGAAACTACATGCTTTGTGGGGCTCCAGATGCACTACCTTCCCTTTCCTTCTTTTGCCAACTTCTATAATTTGATCTGAAAAAGCAGTAAGGTTTGATTATCATGATTTATTCTGCAGAAACCATAGCTGTTAACTATCCTTAAGGCCCAATTTTTATCTTAATATGCATGCCATTATCAGGGACAGCAATTGGACCACTGAATGCCTAGTGCCTGGATAGTTTTATTTTAAGTTTTTTTCACTTTTACCTCTCAGAAGTTCAGTATTTCATTTGCTCTTTTCCCCCATACCTCTGGTACATTCCCATCACACTCTGTAACTTCCTGTAAGTAATTGCCAGTGTTTCTGTAAGTTCATTAGCTAATTCCCTTAACACTCTGAAAT